>NC_133315.1:11578675-11688593 GCF_012295235.1 Primulina huaijiensis | reverse complement strand
ACTTTAGAAGATATGCTGAGAGCTGTAGTACTAGATTTTGGTACTATTTGGCAAGATTCACTAGCTCTTTGTGAATTCTCGTACAACAACAGCTATCAAACGAGCATTGAGATGGCACCGTTTGAGGCATTATACGGGAAGAAGTGCAGATCTCTGCTGTATTGGGATGACATCTCAGAGGTACCAGACTTAGGGCCAGATATGATTCGTGAGATAACTGAAAAAGTAAAGATAATTCAGAACGAATGAAGACGGCACAAGATAGACAAGCGAAGTACGCGAACATCAGACGTAGACCGTTAGTGTTTGAGCAGGGAGACAGATTATTCTTAAAGATTTCTCCTTTCAGAGGCGTGGTCAGATTTGGGAAGCGTGGAAAGTTGTCTCCTCGATACGTCGGTCCGTACGAGATTCTTGAAAAGATAGGCGATCGAGCATATCGACTTGCTCTTCATCCTTCTCTATCTGGGATACATGATGTCTTCCATGTATCAATGTTGCGTAGATATATGCCAGATCGTTCTCATGTCATTCAGCCTGAAGAAGCCGAGCTAGATCAGACTTTGAGTTACGTTGAGCAGCCGATTCAGATTCTTGATCGGAAAGAGAAACAACTCAGAACGAAGACTATTCCGCTGGAGAAAGTCCAATGGAGTCGTCACGGCATTGAAGAAGCGACTTGGGAAACAAGATCAGAGATGAGACAGAGATATCCAGAGTTGTTTCCGTGATGTGAGTAATTATTCAGCTTTTGATTTTATTACTCATGTACTTGCTTTGATTTATTGCCTACGAGTTCGAGGACGAACTTATGTCTTAGAGGGGGAGAGATGTAACGCCCGAGATTTTATCCTGTTAATTTGAAATGAATATTTGATTGATTGATATGGTTATAGACAGAGCATGTCGAGATGGGCTTGGAATTGTTGAGTTGAGAATATGTGCAAGAATTATGTGTGAGACCCGAAGGTCTCGCGCCGGGCGCGCATATGCGCGAGCTGAGTGAGTCCAAGAGATGCTGAGATGAACGTCTCGCGCATATGCGCGACAAGAGGCGCGCATATGCGCGAGATGTCCAGAGAAGTGGGCGCATATGCGCCGAGAAGGGGCGCGCATATGCGCCAGCAGAGAAAATTGTTAAGTGCCGAGACAGTAGGTCTCGCGCATATGCGCCGGTTGAGGTCGCGCATATGCGCGAGACGTGCAGAATGAAAAATAAGCCACTTGTCCTAGCCATGCATATATAATGTGTATTTAGTTTCATTCCCTCACCATCTCAGCAGCAAGGACCGAGAGAAGATCTGGAAATTCCTACAAGTACATTATAGCTTGGAACTTAACTTGTGCAAGATATATTCATCCGATTTTCAATCCGGGTTCAGATTTGTGTTGCTCTCATCAAGCACTTCAAGAGGATGTAAGTTTTATTCATTTCCTAGATAGTTTGAAGTTTAGATGTTGGGGGAAATCAGAGTTTGATTGTTATTAATTGTTCTTGTGATTATTGGGAACGTTTATTCGCAACCGGATTGAAGAAATGGTACCTTATGCATTTGTTTTGAATTTCAGCATATATTGATTGAATTGAATAGAGTTTGACATGCTGGAATTAGAATTGGGATGATATGATCTTGCTATGAGTTGTTGAGCTTGTTGTTGGCATTACCGGTATCGAAAGATTACGTCGTTATGCCGTCGAAATGTACCGAGATTGAATATTAATCCGTATATGTATTGCTTGAAGTTAGAGATTGATATGGTGCATTGTATATATGTCATTTCAGATTGGGTTTGACAGATTCGATATCAAGAATACGAGACTTCGACTTGTTCAAACCAAGACTACGACAAGAAAGGTATAATTCATGTGAACACGGGAAGACATGACTCGATTCAGACTGGATACGAGTTTCCCAAAATCACATACTAGATTCTTAATTATGTTTGATTATGATTATGTCTTGTTTATAGATTTATATTCAAGCATTTGAGATAGGAGTCATTGACAGATTGTCAAACTAGACGTTCGGTGTATCGACGCATAGGAGCAGATCATCTCCGATTGTAGACATTCGATACAGATATGACCGAAGTCTAGGAATAAGACGTACCGCCACCCCGATTGGGAGAGTAGGTGGGAGACTTGTTACGTCTTATTCACACCGGGATCCCTAGACTTAGATATGAGTCGAGTCAAAGAATAAGAGTTGAAGAGTTTTATCTGTATTCACTAGTGTGTCATAATTACTGATTTATGTGTTATGATTTTGTATTTACTTGCATGACATGCATGTATACATGTTTTATACTGGGATTTGTTCTCACCGGAGTATCCGGCTGTTGTTGTGTCTGTATGTGTGCATGACAACAGGTGGGACAGGATCGGGGTCACGCAGAGGATGAGAGATCGAGATAGCGTGGAGATTACGGGCGTAGAAGATTACTAGTGGTTTATTACTAGACATGTACTGAATTTCTAAACACTAGTCTGTTAATTGTAGCCGAATATGTGAAGGTTAATTGTAGTTGAATAAGATGACAGTATTTTATATAATGTCTTGTGCTTGTTTATATACATTTGAATAAATGTTAAAAGCAAAATTTTGACCCACATTTTCTAGCAAAGATCCAATTAATCCCAAAAGATAATCGAGTTAGAGCCCGGGTCCCCACAGGGATAGCCTTGGGTCGATCGGGGTAGTGGGCCGTATGGGCGGCCCACTGGACCTGTAATGGGTCGTTACATTTTGTGAGTGAGTGGAGAGGATTGAGAAAACAACTTTCGAGCCTTTATTGATCATAAGAGAGGCTATCTATTGTTTAGATCTTGAGTTCTTATTTTGAAAAAAAAATGATATTTCATGGAAAAAAAAATGAAAAATGTTGACGATCTTTGTTATTTCAAAGTTATATGCTACGACCCATTTATCTCTCTTAAAAAAAAGAGAGAAAGAAAGAAAGAAGAAAAAAATTAGAAATAGATAAATATATTGTAAAAATTAAATAAATATGTGGTCAATGAGCATAAACTTTGTCTGATTCTATTATGTTACGAAATCAAAGAAAAAATCTCAAAAGAAGACCAGGAAAAATATATATATAAAATAAGAATAACTAGATTTTGAATCAATGGATTTCCTATCTTTTGATTAATCTGGCTCGTTTGTCTGTCTGCATTCTGTAAACCATTTTCCTGAGCATTTATCTGTATTCCAACTCCATGAGAGAAATCGTTCCCCTGAATTGAAACATTTATTAACATGTGAGGATATGAAGTTGAGATTCTTATTAGGAATTTTGAAGGCCATGTACATTTAATTACCTGAAAATAAGCTTTGAATTGATCAGCTCAGATTATTTCATAAATTATAATTATATTGATCTTGATATAACTTTGACAGTTTTCAAATTTAATTTAAACACTTGGATAGTTTCGATTACTTTTCTATTTAAATTAATCAATATGTTTTGTATTGCTATTAACGCTTAAATTGCTAGGGACTAGCAATAAGCTGGTTGGGGGAGGTGATAAACATAACAATTATACATTAAATAAATGTTTTATATATAAATTTATAGTTTTTGTTTTATTAAATGTTTAAATATTATATGTTTTATAATAAATTGTATAAAAAATATGTTGTTGTGTAATTATAAGTTTTTACTATTTTTACAAGTTCGATAAAACAAGAATAAACTTGACGTTGCAAATGGGATTAAAATGATTCTTGGACCTGTAGAAAGTTGATGATAATATCTACAATATTGGTGACAAGCATGAGATAAAAATCTTCTCACAATTGGGATCAAATTAAGCAACAAATAAAGTTATCGAAGGAGTGACAGTTTTACCATGCTCTAGTATTTTGACCATATCTCTCAAACTACTTGGTCAAATGGTTAAAATAAAAAACCACAATTCAAACAACTCAATTATCCACATGTTTTATATTATGTGGAGAAGAAAATTCGGATAAGAAGATTTTCAAAAGTGATGTGTAATATGATATAATTTCTTGGAACACCAATGAAAACTTTTGTGTAAAAAAATAATATTTTATTTGTGGTTGCCTCCCCAAATTTGCTATAAATAGGGGTGCATTGTAATGAATTGAGATATCCCTCATTCTATGAACAAATCTTTGAGTTCATAATATTTCTCTCTTTATTTTTCCTTTATTTCATCATTTAAAAATAATTAGCATGTTAATTTCATATTCAAAGTTTTATACTTTGAATAATGAGTAGCTAACTTCCCAAGGTTGAGATGAAAAGGTGAAGCTCTTGGTATGATAATAAGGTTATTAAAAGGTAATAATCTATGTTTTATATTATTTAATCATGATTTATTGTTTATGTTATATTTATTTCTTTAAGCATTTTTATACCTTACTTATAAGTGGGAGTTTTGATTTATTGTTGCTATATGTTACACTAAATTCTTGGTATCATTTATATGTTTGTTTGGTTTTACCAACCATTTAAAGTGGATGCCTTGATTTATTATATATCAATATATCATATTATTAATTTTTTGGTATCATTTAAATGTTAGTTTGGTTTTACCAACTATTTAAAGTTGGAACCTTGATTTAGTGTTTACAAATATATATATAGCATAATAAATACTTGACAACATTTATAAGTTTTGGTATATATTTTATACTTATAAGAAAATAGTATATAACATAATATAAATATGATTATTTAATATATTGGAACTATTTTATTAAGTGGATTTCAATAATGTTCATTAATGTTAACTTTATTAAAATATCAAGAGTGGATCCTCTAATCTCAACTACTTAAATTAAAATTTGAACATTTAAAAATCACCAATTAAATATTCAAACAATTAAAAGAAAAACAAAAATAAAAACAAAAATACATTGTAGTGGACTTGTAATTACCGTAGCTTCCCTGTGGATACGATATCGGACTCACCGAATTATACTACTTGCGGACAACCTGCTATTGGGAGTGCAACAATCAAAGTCACAACATCTACATCGTCTCTCATACAAGGCTTCAAATGGTGCAATACCAATACTCGTTTGGAAGCTATTATTATAAGAGAATTCTACCAATGGTAAGGCATCTTTCCATCCCATTCTGAAATTCATCACAATAGCACGTAACATATCTTCTAACGTTTGAATTGTACGCTCAGTCTGGCCATCAGTTTGAAGATGATAAGCAGTACTCATAGCCAAACGTGTACCCATAGCTTCTTGAAAACGACCCCAGAATTTAGAAGCAAACCTTGTATCACGGTCTTATACAATTGAGATTGGCACACCGTGCAGTCTCACAATATTCTCGATGTATAAACGGGCCATTCTCTTATAAGGATAAGTCCGCTAGTAAGGAATGAAATGTGCACATTTCGGAAGCCGATCAATAATAACCCAAATAGCATCACAGCCCTTTGGCGAACGAGGTAAATGAGTCACAAAATCCATAGCAATATGTTCCAAATTCCACTTTTGGATTTCAAGACTATGGAGTAATCCTCCAGGTTTCATTCTCTCGGCCTTCACTTGCTGGCAGACCAGACATTTCGAAATAAATTCAGCGATGTCCTTCGTCATACGTCTCCACCAGAATTGGGGTCTCAATGTCAAATACATCTTTCGACCTCCAGGGTGAATACTGTATTTGCTACAATGTGCTTCACGAAGAAGGACAGATTTCAAATCAGATTATCAGGGACTACCAGCCGACCATTAAGTCGTAAAGAACCATCAGAAGAAATCTGAAATCCAGATTGATGTCCTGCATATACAAGTTCTTTCGACTTTTGGATCTGAGCATCGCTTCGTTGGGCCTTTCGTATTTTTGATATCAAGTTCGGCTCAATTTGCAATGCTGAGACAGTGACAGAATTCCAATTCGAGTGAAAAGTCCAACCAGAAGTACATATATCCTCATATACCTTGGCGACAAAAACAGAGGCTAAAACAGAATCATGCACCTTACGACTTAGGGCATCCGCAGTAACATTCACCGATCCAGGGTGATACTGAATCTCACAATCAAAGTCTTTCAGAAGATCCCTCCTCCACCTGCGTTGCCTCATATTCAAATCAGATTGAGAAAAGAGATATTTCAGACTCTTATGATCTGAATAGATAACAAACTTATCTCCATACAAGTAATGGCGCCAAATCTTTAGAGCAAACACAATGGCGGTCAATTCAAGATCATGAACAGGATAATGTGTTTCATGAGATTTTAGTTGACGAGACGCATAAGCAACCACTTTGCCATGTTGCATCAGAACACAGCCCAAACCTTTACCAGACGCTTCTGTACACACTACAAATCATCCTGTACCTGAGGGAATAGTAAGCACAGGTGTTGTGGTCAATCTCGTCTTCAATTCAAGAAAATTAGCTTCACATTCATCTGACGAAATGAATCTCTGATTCTTTTGTGTCAGTTGAATAATAGGTTTAGCTATTTTCGAAAATCCATCAATAAAACGACGATAATATCCAGCTAAACCCATGAAGCTACGGATCTCCGGAATATTCGTAGGTCTCGGCCAATTCAATATAGCTTCAACCTTCATAGGATCAACATATCCCATGTTTCGAAATAACATGGCCCAAAAATACTACTTTGTCCATCCAGGATTTTCATTTGGACAATTTAGCATATAAATGGCCATTGCGATGAGTTTGAAGTACCAGCATCAGATGTTCAACATGCTCCTTTTTCGATTTCAAATACACAAGAATATCATCGATAAATACAATAACAAATCGGTCAACATAATTATGAAAGACACAATTCATTAAATCCATAAAGACAGCAGGAGCATTCGTGAGACCGAAAGGCATAACCAAGAACTCATAATGGCCATATCACGTACGAAAAGCAGTTTTAGGCACATCTTCTTCTCGAACTCGTACTTGATGATACCCAGAACGAAGATCAACCTTAGAGTATACCGAAGTACCCTGAAGCTGATCAAATAAATCATCAATACAAGGAAATGAGTACTTATTTTTCACAGTAGTCCGATTCAGTTTCCTATAATTAATACACATTCGTAAAGTACCATATTTCTTTCAAACAAATAAGACTGGAGCTCCCCAAGGTGATACACTCGGTCGAATATATCCCTTAACGAGAAGATCATGTAATTGTTCTTTCAATTCAAATGGGGCCATGCGATAAGGAGCTTTAGAAATAGGCGCAGTCCCCGGTACAAGATCAATACTAAACTCAACTTCTTGATGAGGAGGAAAGTCAGGAATCTCATCGGGAAATACATCCGAGAATTCTTTCGCAAAAGGAATATCGGATAAAAAAGGCTCTTTCTTCGAGACATCAATAGCGTAGATAAGAAAACCCTCATCCCCGCTAAAAAAAAGTCGAGACATTTCCAAAGAGGATACCAATGGAATTTTAGCTTGGGAACCCTTGTCATAAAAGTTTTACTTGGGTCCATCAACAGGTCGAAATCGAACTACTCCATGAAAACAATCGACAGTAGCTCGATTTGTCGTCAAGATATCCATGCCAACAATACAATCAAAGTCGTGCATTGGGAGGACAATCAAATTCAAGAATATCACATTATCCTTGTATACCAATACACAATTATGCACAACCTGCTCAGACAGACTTTCCTGCTGGCGTGGCGACAATGTATCATACAACGGAGTACACATAATATCATGCGATGCAACAAATGCATGAGATATAAATGAATGAGATGATCCTGTATCAAATAAAACACGTGCAGGATAATCGCAAAGCATGCAGATACCTGCAATCACACCACCAGGAGCTTCTTTCGCCTGATCTTTAGTCATAGCATATACTCGAACTTGAGGAAGGACTTGAGCAGTCTGACCACTCGGTCTTCGATATTGTGGAACATTCGACTGCTGGAAAAAGGAAACAGGAACAACAGGTCTCATCATACTGGGGCCACCTCTAAATCCTGGTTGGGGTTGAGAAGAAGTCATACCCTTATTCGGACATACACGAGAGAAATGACCTTCCTGTCCGCAATGATAACAAATGCCAAACATACCTCGACACTGCTCGATAGTATGTTTGC
Source organism: Primulina huaijiensis (assembly GCF_012295235.1). Lineage (NCBI taxonomy): Eukaryota > Viridiplantae > Streptophyta > Magnoliopsida > Lamiales > Gesneriaceae > Primulina > Primulina huaijiensis. The sequence continues at coordinate 11,680,516 of NC_133315.1, read as the reverse complement.
CTCCACAATGGTTACAATAGAGAGCCATAACGGGACTTCCTATCTGGGATCCACTCGAACTCGAAGAAGATGAAGAAGCAAAATCAGTCTTCTTGAACTTCTTACCTCTCGGACTCAAGGTAGGCTGCTGAGCTGTCACTGGAGGTGGAGGAGTATTATGTGGACCTCCTCGCCTTAATCTAGCTTCAGCCACTTTTGCTCGTTCAACTGCCTCTGCGTAGCTGGTAGGCAAACCATAAATGACAAAAGTATAAATAGCAGAATGCAATCCATTCACAAACTTGTTATATTTTACTTTTGCATTCGCAGCTACGTGAGGTGCATATTTCAACAAAGTAGAAAACTTTGAAGCAAATTCTGCAACAGTCATCGTTTCTTGCTGCAGACTGTTGAATTTATTTTCCTGAGAAGTATAATAAGAAGGAGGGGAATACTGCTCCAAAAACTGGGCCTTGAAGACATCCTATGTGACTTCAATACTTCCCACCAAGATTTTGCTCGGTCTTTCAATTGATAAAGAGCAAGTTTCATTCGCCGAACCTTAGAATATTCAACAATATTAAACAAATTCTCAATATCCTTCAACCAGGCCTCAGCTTTTTTTGCACTCTCAGTGCCAAAAAACTTCGGTGGTTTCAAATCCTGGAATTGAGCCATCACCAAATCTATGAACAATCCTTCGAATTGTCCAACCATTCTCTCAGTACTACTACTCGCAATTTCATTTGTGGGATCCATCTACAAATAATACGATGAATATCACAAATAAATATCAATTACACATCATCATCATTTCATATCATCAATCTCATCAACAACTTACGCAAACTAAGTCAAGTAGGAGCAAGTAATACAAATAAATCAAACACAAGCGCACATTTCATTTGTGCCTATTCAAGTGTACACAAGACTCAATCGAGCATTCCCAGCTATGCTCTGATACCATGCTTTGTGGGGTCCTTAACTCCTAATCGTTATTACAACACAGTCTGATTAGGGTTAATTCATTTCAGCGGAAAACGAGTAAAAAATTTTCTTTACAATGAGCCCAAAATAATACCAAACATAGCATCGTGTTCACAAACCCCAGAATCAAATCAAATCATAGCAGGGTATCCAAGGATCATAGCTCAACGTGTATGTCATGTATCAATGTATGCATAAAATGATGTGTGTTAACAAAATATTTATTTTATACATCGCTATTCCAATCATAATGTCATGTATACCACATCAACTCAACAAAGAAGGCACATAGACACATATTTTCAATCCAATCAATCAAACATATATCATATGACACAGATACGTATCGTATGTTACTCGGTCGCAACATACCTTATCTCTTGTTATAGCGTACTTTAATCAACTTGGTAGAAAGAGAACTCTACTCTACACAATCCAAATAAGGTATAATTTATAATATGATTTACGAAATATCTAAACATCAAATTTAATATATATCAATTTATTAGTTCCCCTTCTCGCAACTCAACATGTGATAGGAGAAAATACAAGAAACTGTTAATTAAAACTATTTAGCTAATCTCTTCATTAATTGGCATGGGTGTGTAGTAACTCACCCTTCTCAAATAACTTGTAGTAACTCAACAACTTCAATTTCTCAACTAGTACTTCAAATTTTGATTTTTAACGAAATTTCTAGGTCGGCTTCTACCTGCTTTCGCTCGCTCTTCTGTACTTTCGTGTCTGTGGGGACCCGGACGCTAATTCATTTCTTAATCATTCTTGGGAATAATTGGATCAATTAAATAAATTGGGTCTAAATTTTTTTTTTAAAATACAGTGCGGAACATAATGTAATAAATCTGTTATACATATCAAAATTAAAAGTACAAGTCTTGTACTCCAGTATATCATAAAAAACTATGGTTCAATCACTACATATCAAGTGTCGAATCCAATTTTACTTCTGGGCCCGGATCTCCACGCTAATTTGTAATCTCTCATCCTCTTCTCGACCTTGATCCTGTCCCACCTGTTGTTATGCACACATACAAACACAACAACAGTCGGATAACTCTGGTGAGAATAATATTCCCAGTATAAATAATGTATACATGCAATCATATAAACCGATATAAAGCCATGAAATAGATATCAATAACATGTATCTAATCTGAAAACATGAATCGATATAAAACTGTAAATAAACTCGTGATTCAACATCTCAGACTCGACTCTTCTCTACTCTAGGGATCCCGGTTCCTGGTCATTGGCACAATATACCGAATCTCAGCAATAGAAGCCGATCTGCTCCTACGCAACATCGATAGAAACCAACATCCAGTGTCTTGGCATATCCGCCAAAGACTTGGCACCTCCTCCATTGACTAGGCACCTCCGCCCATGACTCAATACATGCTTTGCTATAACTCAATAGACTAAGCATATCANGCTAGAATTTTTTTTTTTTACCTCACATAGCATTCGGCCGAACCATAAAATTTCATAAAATATTTTTGATATCATTTTAAAATAAACAACCAACTAACATTTTTCTAAATCTAAAAATAACATTTGAAAAGTATAGCCCATACTATAACCTCTCAAAAACCACTCATAATCATGATAAAAGTCATAAAATCTTTTAACATAAATCATAACATATATGCGGAAACTAGCGTCGGTCCTCGGGTCATGTGCACCTCCAGTCCAGTCGGATCAGCATTATCATGATAACCTGCATCCATCACATCTAGTGAGTCTAAAGACTCAACACACCATAATCTTTATAACAAATAATACAAANGATCATGATAACCTACATTCATCACACCTAGTGAGTCTAAAGACTCAACACACCATAATCTTTATAACAAATAATACAAATAAAACCACATGCAACAGTGAAAAATACTTGTACTTAAAATATCGTTTTCATGAAGATGCATAAACTTTAAACATGAACATTTTCTTAAACATTTTCTTGATGCATAAACTTTAATTAAAACGTTTTCATTATATGCATAACATAAACCTTAACTTTTTCCTTTTCCTCAACATGACATGACATAAAACCCTTTTCATGATCATAAACATTTTTCCTTTTTCTTTTCTTTTGTTGAATTCAGATCGTTAATTGTGACTTTTCTCACATGACATGATCGATGGATCCATCTAAATATAACCACAGTACTGGGCGGCGGGGACATCAGCAACCCTCTCACCGGTCAACTAAGCCTTGGCCTAACATGATCGAATAGAAATACGATCGTCGGGGCTCCTTCTGGGGCCTTCTCCCATAAATGGGCTCCCTCTGGGGTCTTCTCTCCTCACGATATCCCCATTCTTCCTCAAACCTCATAACCTCATATTCGCAATAATGGAAACACGATCGTCGGGCTCCCACTGGGACCATCACCGTCACGACATCGCCATTATTAACGAATTAGTCACAATCACTTCACATCCTTCAACATTTTTCATTCACATCACTTTAGAAAAATCCTGAATAATATTTACATTTTCCATTTTGAAACCAAGCATGCAACATGTATTTTAAATGTCTTCCTTAAATCATAAAAATCCTTTAGACATTTAAAAATCATAAATTAATCATGAAAATTTCATAACCATTTAAAAATATCATATTTGACAAATAAAACAGCATTTCGGGCACTGCCATGACCTTTACTAATTTCTAGGTGTAAAAAGACCGTTTTACCCATGGACTCGACATTTCACAATTTCGACTTTTTTCTTGATTTCATGACTCTAACATGTCCCAAATAATTATTTAAGCCTACAAGAATTTTCTCATATTTTTATTTGGCTTAAAACGATGACTTTTAAATTAATCTTTTAAATGTGACGTATTAATGCGTTTTAATCCCGAATTAAACCAAACCTTAATATAAAATTCCCAAATTAAAAACTTAGACTTATAATAATTATTTAAGCTTAAACCTAATTTTTCATAATTTTATAAAGCTTATAACTAGGCGTTTCAATTAACTAGTTTAATTAGCGTTTCGTGAGGCGATTAAATCCCGAATAAATCCAAAACTCGTTATTTTGATCCCAAATTTTAAACATAGCATTTTTAGTATTTATTCTACCCTCCCAAGTTGTGAGCCACCCCCGTGGACCCTTGGATCAATTTTTAGCTTTATAAATTTCGTTTTTGACCCTTAATCAAACGCACCGAGCCATCTCCTAATTTACTCGAGCCACGCCCGAGCCGCCTCGAGCCAAAGCTTAGCCATCCCATCTAGGGACCCCACTATTCAAGCCCAGCCCGAAAAACATGCCCCGGCCCACTCAAAAACCCACTGGAAGTTGAACCCAAAAACTGCACGTGTGTGTGTGCGAGTTTCATAGTTGTTCTAGGATTCCTAGTTAGCTTAGGACTCTACCAGTTGAGCTACTACCGAACCCAGCACACCCTAACCTTCCCTAGACCACGCCTGAACCAAGCCCAGACCAAGCCCAGCCCCTGAACCAGAGCAGCAACCCAGTGAACATGGACAGCAATTCTCGCCTACTTGCTGTCATGTTCACCAATCTCACGTTTTTTATGCTAGGCTTCTACCCATCGAGCCAACCCTTGAACCATCCCCTCAAGCACCATTCTAGGACCCTAAGAACCTAACCTAACCCAGCCCAGACCCCCTGGCCGAGCCCCTCTCTTCCCTGTACCCGCAGCAAAATCTGTGCTGCTTCCTTTGCAACTTACGGGTTGGAGTCCTAACTTGCTAGGACTCCTTCCCAGCCTCTTGTCTCGAGTCCTAGCGTGGCTAGGACTCTTTCATTGACCCCTTCCCAACCCTGGCTAGGCCTTGACCCAAGCCAAGCCCAAGCCTAGCCCTTAAGAACCAAACCCGACACCTAAACTGTCCCAGACAGCAACTTGATTCCAGCTTGCGTTTGTGATGGTGTGTGGTGATTTGGTTGAGTTATAAGGCTTCTAAACTCGTGTAAAACAATCTCTAAACATGACCTGATCATGGCAGCCCCTTTAACATATATAAAAGATGATTTTGGAAATTAAAAACACCACTTTAGAACCCATAAGCATGAGGTTACGAAAATTCTGGAAAAATCTTTCATGTTCTTCATGCATGTAATAATTCAAACATTAATATGATATGATGGATGAGAAAAAGGAGATTTATGGCGTGCCTTTGCGTTTTAAACGCACGAATTAACGTTGACGACGAAGAACGGGCAAGAACCTTGGCTTCGAATCCCTTTGATCCTCACGGTAATCCTTCAACTTTGTGGAGTGCAAGTGTGTATCGTGTAAGGGGTGGTGGGGAGAGTTTGAAATTGTGGGGAGTGTGTGGCCGTGAGTTGAGTTGTATGGTGTAGGGTTTTTTTTTGTTTTAATAAATACTAAATAAAACACTAATCAAGGTTTAGGCCCATTAGGAAACTAATTAGGCCCAATTAAGCTCATTAGTGATTAATTAAAATAATAAAAATAATTTTGCTTAAATAAGTTTGTGAATTTAATAGCCGGGTTGCGAAAACGTTCGCATTTTAATTGAAAAACCAACAACGATAAAATTTACGCCCCGGCGTATAAAATCACCTCAAAAACCCCTTATTTTCAAAAATATCAAAAAGCATCAACCATATTTTTAAATAATTAAAAAAAACTACTTAATAAAAAAAATCATTTTCAATTTTTCAGCCCTCGGTCTCCGTTCCTCGATCGCAACTTGAATCACCTTTAAAAATACATTTTAATGCACAATGTAGAAAAATATATTTTAAAAATGTAATTATGCACAACATAATTAATTAATGTCATTAAAACAATTTAACTAAAATGCCAAGAATTTAATAATTGCATGCATGTGGTTTGCGTGGACTTTAAAATTTTCGGGGCGTTACAGATTTATACTTTTCTTTCTGTCAGTCCGACGAAATCGAAGTCTTGGATGTGAAGCTGTCAATACTCAATCTGGCAATGACAATCGAATATATAATATCACCATTCCATTCAAACAAGATATGTCAATCTTATCGAATTCTGACGGCATAACAGTGCAATCTCAAAATACCGGCAATACAAACTCAGTATATACCGATCTCAATATCTCATATACCAAATCTGCATAATCACAAGCAATTCAATTCTGAAAAATCAAAAATAATTTCCTATGGTATCTGTTCTTCAATCCGGTTTCGATTACACGATGTCTAATCTCTCAAGAACATCATATCTCAATCATATCTGCTTCTTTCAATATCATATTTTCAAATCGTATCAAAACATAAGAAAACTTACGTCTTTCAGAAACTCTTGTCGATAGGAACATAGTACTGAAGTCGGATTGAAATTCAGACGGCACATCAACTTTTCAACCTTAAAATGACTTGAAGCTTTCCCGAGAAAATTCTCGTTCTTTCGTCTTGCTAACTGAAGGAATGGATAAAAGTTTTATATATATCTTGCATGCCAAGGACCAAGTGGCTTCATGTATGTACTGCACGTCTCGCGCATATGCGCGTCCTTCATCGGCGCATATGCGCGAGACCTACTGTCTCGGCGCAACAGAAATCTTCTGCTCGCGCATATGCGCGTTGTGCCTGCCTCACGTCCTCGCACATCACATATCACATGCCAACTCAAATCATGTCTCGGCGTGGTCCTTCTATAATCACATCAATGCATAATCACTAATCTCAGATTAACAGAATAAAAATATCGGGCATTACAGTGTATCTTCTCTGAAATCACCTCACCGCCTTTAATCTCTTTTGTTGGATTATTTTACATGTATATGACTTGGGTTGTGTAAGGAACAAATTGGAATCATCCTCCAATCAACAATAGGCACGTACAGGAAAATCACATTGCAACCATATCAATACCATTTTGTTTTTTATTTACAATATTGCCCTTAAATTTAAATGGACTATTTTTAACTTTAATTCACTATTCATTGTTATTTTTATTTTTATTTTTATTTTTTGTTAAACAAAGTTTATATTTTAATGTACTATTGCAAATCTATTTCTAAATAAAATTATATTATGAGTTGATTTACGACTCATAATTTACGTAATTAACGTTAATCATATCATTGGGTCTCACAGCTGCGCTCAACTGCTCTGGATTCAGCAACAACTAAAGAATTATGGAATCATTGCAGAGGAATCACCAATCTTCTGTTAATACAAGCACGATTACGATTACATACAATCCAGTTGAAACATCAACTACTCGTTTTCTTAAAAAGTATTAGAAATTTTTTTTCTATCCTACAAGATTCGCCGAAATAATACATATACATAAGTATGAGTTGCACCATTTTAAAAATAAAACAACCAAATATATTTGAAAATAAAAGGAAATAGTTTAAGAATATAATATCGTCAAACGTTTTCATCTCCTCACTTAGCAATATTGCTAAAACTAACAACCTCTCAAAAACTACTTAAAAGCATAATGAAAGTTGTAAAAATATCTTTAACATAAACTTAAAATCCTAAATCATAAACATAAATCTAGTGTGAAAAAACTAGCGCTGGTCCTCGGGTTATGTGTTATGTGCACCTTCAGTCCAGTCAGATCAACCATCAAGACCTCTACTACCATCTACATCAAACTCACATGCATCGATCACACCTACTGAGTCTAAAGACTCAACACACCATATTTTTGATAAAAAATAGTACGTATACAGATCTCATGCAACAGTGAAAATACTTTTACGTAAAATAACATTTTCATAATCATGCATTAACATAAACTTTCTCATATTATCATGGACATAAACATTTTCATATTTTCATCAACATATTCATATTCATCATATACGTATACGTATTCCTTTTTCGTTGAATTCAGATAGTTAATTGTAACTTTCGTATTCGTATTGGGGGCGATGGATCCATCTACATGTAACCACAGTACTAGGCGGCGGGAACATCAGTGACACTCTCAACCATCAACTGAGTCTTGGCATTACGTATTCGCATATCATCGTATTCGTATTATTGTATTAGTCACAATTACTTCACATCCTTCAACATTTCAAATTTCCATCACTTTATAAAATCAATGCATATAAATATCAATTTTCATTTAAACCAATCATGCAATATATCTTTTAACTTTAACGTTTCATCATAAAATTCCATAAATATTTAAAATAATCATATTAACATATATAACAGCATTTAGAGCACTGCCATAACGTATACTATTTTCTAGGTGTAAAATTACCGTTTTACCCATAGACGTAAAATTCATCGAATTTGACTTTTTCTTACTTTCATTGACAATAGACCATCCCAAATAATTATTTAAGTTTAAATTAAATTTTTCATATTTTTATTTAGCTTAAATTCTAGGCTTTCTAATTATTCTTTATCTATTAATTCAAGGAGCGTTTAATTCTCGAATTTATTCAAACTTTAATATTAAATTCCTAAATTTAAAACTTAGACTTTCTTATATTAAATTTTCCCTCGTGAACCATGATTCGACACCCGTTGAACCACGTTTCAAACCCTTAACGATAAAACCCTAAGTTTCGAACCATGAGCTACAAACCCTCGAGCCATCTTATGATTCCTACGAGCCATGCTCGAACCAGCCCGAGCCAACCCTTGACCAGACCCTCTAGGCACCTTTCTGGACCTTTAAAACCTAGCCCTAGCTCGCGCTGAAGCCAACTGCCCGAACAACATTCGCTCGAGTAACCTAGAACCACTAGGACTCTTCGATACCCTGCTAGGACCTACACCATCGAGCCAGCCCATGACCCAAACCCTTGTGAACCCTCTTACGACCCTAGAGACCTAGCCCAGCCCAGCCACCCCTAAGCTCCCTGGCTGAGCCACAAACTCCCTGTCCTGCTGCATCACACGATGGCTTGGGGAGAGTCATAGCTTGCTAGGAATCCTTCCCAGCCTACACTGCTCGAGTCCTAAGTTCTAAAATTTAAGGCGCATAATCCAACTGTATGAAAATATAGGAAATATGAAAATGACTAATTAATTGAAAATACATATACATATAAGTAAAATACTTTTGCACCATTTTAAAATAAAAAATCCAATTAGTATTTGAAAATCCAAAGGAAATAGTCAAATCATGAAATCATTTAACATTTTACCAAACCTAAAAGGCAATAAATATGAAAAGTATAGCCCATACTAAACCTGTCAAAAATCTCTCAAAAACATAAATAAATTGTCGTAAAACCTTTAATGTAAATCATAAACTTTAAATGCGGAAAGTAGAAGCGCTGGTCCTCTGGTTATGTGCACTGACAGTCCAACAAAGTCACCCATCAAGACCTCCAATGTCATGATTATCAATATCACCTGCATCAATCACACCTAGTGAGTCTAAATACTCAACACATCATATCCTTGATAACAAGTAATTCATATGCAGATCACATACAACAGTGAAAAATACTTGTACTTAAATAACATTTTCATAATAATGCAAAACTTTGAACATAAAAATTTTCTTAAACATTTTCATATCAACATATTCATATTCATATTAACATAAACATATTCGTGTTTGCTGAATTCAGATCGTGATTGTGGCTCGTATTCTTAATCGTATTGGGCGATGGATCTATCTAGGAAAAACCACAGTACTGGGCGGCGGGGACACCAGCGACACTCTCACCGATCAACCGGGCCTTGGCCAACGTATTAACATATTCATATTCGTATTCGTATTCAAGAAAACACGATCGTCGGGCTCCCACTGGGACCATAACCCTCACAATATTTTCAACATATCATCGTATTTAGTCACAATCTCTTCATGTCCTTCAACATGTCGTATTTCCATCACTTAATAAAAACATTCATAATAATATCGTTTTAATTTTAAAATCAATCATGCAACATGTCTTTTAAATATCCATTATTTAAATCATAAAATCATAAACATTTAAAAATCATAATTTTGCATATAAACATATGAAATAAACATATTAGCATATAAAACAGCAATTAGAGCACTGCCATGACGTTTACTAATTTTCAGCTGTAAAATGACCGTTTTACCTCTAGACGTAAAATTTCACGTTTTTGCCTTTTTCTTAATTTCATTGACTCTAACATGTCCCAAATAATTATTTAAGCCTAAATTAAATTTTCCAAAATTTTATTTAGCTTAAATACTAGACTTTTTAATTAATTCATAATTAGTCGTTTTAAATGGCGTTTTAATTCAAAAAAATCCCAAACTTTAATATAAAATTCCTAAATTCTAAACTTAGTCTTTTTATATTATTTTAGCCCTATTGAACCACGACTCGACCCCCGTGAGCCGTGTTTCGATTCATTTTAGCTTTAAAAACCCTAACTTGACCCATAAACTTCGACCCCGAGCCATGGTTCGATTTCCTAGAGCCACCCTCAAGCCATGCTGGACCAGACCCTAACCAACCCCTTAGGCCACCCTCCTGGACCCTTGGAACCCACGAACAGGGCCCCTAGACTTGAACCGAAGCTCCCCAACCAAGTACTTAAGCTGGCCGAGAATCTCTAAGTGCATGTACCCTATGTTTTTGGTGCCTGGAACCCTAGCCGACCGAGCCACCCCTGAACCATCATGTTGTGCATTCACCTAGGACCCTAGGGACACACCCTTGCCCAGCCCTTGGCCCACAGACCGAGCCCCTTAGCCCCTGGAAGTCTGCGCAAGTTCTGCGCCTCTCTTGATGACTCTCGGGTAGGAGTCCTTGTTGGCAAGGACTCCTCCCAGCCCACTTACTCGAGCCCTAGCGTGGAAAGGACCCCTTCTCAGACCCCTCACGAGACCTAACCCAGACGTGGTCCAACTGACAAAGCCAAGCCACAACTTAATGGAACCCGAGCCCCATGATCATCCCATGTCCAGTTTCGATTGCAGCTTTCGTGGTTCGTGATTAGGTATCATTTTGGTGATAATCTAGGACTATAAATTCATAAAAAACAATACTTGATTGAGTCCTAATCATGGCAGCTCTTTACCCAATACAAAAACATGATTTTGGAAATCAAAACTCAAGTTTACAACACGTGCATGTAGTTTCGAAAATTCAATTTGAGTGCCATGTTTTTCCTTTAAAAATATTCTTGAACAATTATTATGGTGTGATGATGTTTGAAGGAAAGAAATATGCGTGCCTTTGCGTTTTAAACGCACGGATTCTTGTTGACGATTGCGAAGAACGGGGCAAGACCTTGGCTTGAACTTTTCCCTAGAGCTTTCGAATTTCTCCTTGAGTTTTGATGTGTGTGTTGTTTGATCTCGGTTTTCTCGTTCCCAAAACGCAGCGGAATTTTTAAATTTATATTTTATTTTGTCAATCAAAATATTTGTTTCAGCACTCGTATGGTTTTATAAATTAAACATACATAGGATGTTTAAAACTTTTACCTTTAGTGAAATATTCACACGGCTCCAACTATTCCGAGGTCTACGAACTTTCTTCAAATCTCCTTTCTTTAATCCTCCTAATCAGGTTCACGACTAGAAGTGTAGTGCCCGAAATCAGTACACGTAAATCCCATGCATTATTTAAATTGTTAAATCATTCATTTAAATTTAAAATGAGCTTTAGCCATGCATGACTTATTTAAATGCATTATTTCAAATTATTTATGTTTATGTGATGCACATTAAAATGTTTTTCGAGTTTCATGTTTCAGGCGATTATTCGATGCGGGATCGAGGAGAAGAGACCGGCGACGATTTTTGACAATTTTAAAAGATGGTATTTTATTTTAAGTTAGGATGGGGGCATTTTAAATAATTTATTGAGTTTAGCATTTTAAAGCCTAAATTATTTGTTTAATGATTTTAGAATTTTGAAACTTTTAAAGTTAGCATTTGTGTATGTTATTTCAAATTTTAAAATGCTATTATTTTGTGAGGAGCTAGTATTTTAATTAGTGTTTTATTAACTTTTAATTAGGGGTCAATTTTTAATTAAGCAATATTTTAATCCCCTAATTCCACTAAACTCACACATACACACACTTTTACACACACTCCTCACGTAAAACACACAACACACACATACACTTGCTATTTTCAGATTTTTAAAAGAAAGAAAACCTAGGGTTCTCCTTCCCATGAGCAGCCGCCCACTCTTCTTTATATTTCCAGCCAATATTCATGAGTTTATTTCAAGAAAAATCGAGCCACGTTCGTCCCAGATCAACCTTCGCTCCGTCTCCGCGTCGGTATCGTTGTTTCGGTATTTTTAAATATCAAAAGGCACGTATAATCTCTCTTTTGCTGCGTCGATCATATCATATTATGTGTTGCGTTATTTTATGCATAAAATTCATGTATGATGTTCATAGTTTGAGTGGATAATTGATTTGGATCGATTTTGAAGGAAAATTTTTAGATCTAAATCACGTTTTTACTGTTCTTCTTAAAACAGTGAATTTTCGGTCAAGGTTTTGATAAAACTTTCAACGCAAAAAACGTAGAAATTTTTGATACCTTCGATTTGAAATAAAATTCAAAATTTTTGGACGAAAATTGAGTGAGTTATGGTATTTTTCGTGGGACTGCTCAAACTGCGACTTTTACGTAAATTGTGTTCTTGAAGTTAATTGTTGCAGGCTTCGTTGGGGATCGACGGGTGATCGTTGTTGCGTAAAGGCACATTGGTAATGATGTTTGGAGTACTTTTGAGGTTTCGTTTTAGGTCTTTAGGCCCTTTAATTCATTAGAAGTCGTAGGAAGCGATGGGGTGTCAAGCTTTCATGTTTCGGGTTGTATGTGTCGTAGGTTGGACGTCGTTATTTTTTTGGGCGTTCGTACGAGTTTAGTTCAATGCTTTGGTGTCTTAAGATGGGCTCAAGGTGTTTAATTTCGTTCCATTAGTTGTTCGATTGGAAGAATAGACATTGTGTAAGTTTTCCTCGCAGGTTCAGAAAAATCGAGGCCACACGGACCCCCGCACGGACCAGGGCATGGGGTCCGTGCCTTTGTTTTCTTTTGATGTCAAATTTGCGCAGGTGCACGGAACCCCACCCGGACCTCAGCACGGGGTCCGTGCCTTCCCTTTTCTTCGCGAGTCATTCCACGGCACCTACACGGGACCCGGAGCCGGACCTGGGCACGGGGTCCGTGTACTTGAGTTTTGGGAAATATTATGGTATGCTTTGAGGTTTGATGTCTTGGTTTAGTGCAATGTGTAACAATGTCGAGTCACGGGAATTTTAGAACGTCCTAAGGAAATGTATGAACTCGTGTGTAAGCTTGACTGTTACGTTTGAGTTACACCCGTTAAGTTTATGAATTCAATATAGTATGTTGCAGCAACGACCCCAATCGAAGTCCAACGAATCCCTCAACGCCAAGTAAGTATGTATGACGTGCAAGGAAATATTTTAAGCTTTTGAGGTATGCTAAATTTCTTGTGACCAAATTATGTTTAGGATTGGAAAGCGTTAAATTTTGAACGGGGACCGATCCGTCTGTTAAATTATGAACGGGTTTAGATCGAGATTGGAAAGCGTTAAATTATGATCGTGGACCAATCAGCCCGTTAAAGTATGAACGGGGATCTCATGTATGTGGCAGTGGATACGTCCCTGACAGCCCAGTACTGTGGTTTAGTCTGATCAGGCGAATTATGTTATGGGTCACTTGCTTTGAAACATATCTCTACGAAAAATGATGAAGTTATGTATGTTCAAGTATGTTCAAGTATGCAGCATGTTTATGCAAAGTTTTAGTTATGGCACGTCTAATTATGTACGTACGTATGTTCAAGTTCATTTTGCAAGTTCAAGTTTCAAGTATGTATGTCCTATTTTAAAGTTGTTTGTGGTTTTATTATGTATTACTTGCTATTCTAGTTTATACGTGTTGAGCCTTTAGACTCACTAGACTTGATCGATGCAGGTGAGGATGTCTATGAGGAGACAGGAGGTGGCGACCAAGGAGCATGCTTGGACTGAGCGGAAGGCTAAACCCGAGGACCGCCCACGTCATTTTTAATATTTTTATGCAAGTTTAAATTTACTCTGATTTTATGTTTTGATGCGAGATGTGTTGAACAAGCTTTTCTTTTAACAACATTTTTATTGGTGATGGATGATTCCAAAGATATTTTTATGAACGATGAGTTGACGACCGTATGGATGTTTATATTTAAGAAAATTTTTAATTCTTCCGCAAATTTTAAGTAGAAAAAGTACGGTGCATCACAGTTGGTATCAGAGCGGTGTTTTTGTAAAGGGTTATGCCTACTGCCGGTTGCAAGAAGCTCACGAAGTCACACCTCAAGTCTGTAAGTTTTAAAGTTTTGCATTATGTATGTAGTAAGCATTGCATCATGATTTCAGCAAGTGCATATTTAAATTCAAATTACGTGCATCTTATGATATTAGTATTATGTTCATGCATATTGGGTTTACGTGTTGGGGAAATGTTGGAACAGTATGCCTCCTAGACGTTTGGTTAGTCGTGGAGGAGGCGATAAGAATAGGGATGCCCGTGATGGGGAGAGGGTTACTCCTCCTCGTCCACCGCCAGATATGCAGGCTCAGATGCTTGCAGGGATGACTCAGTTCTTCGCACAGTTTGCGGGGAACCAAGCTACAGTGGATACAGGGGCGAGGCCCAGATCGAAGCAGTTTACGAGAGGTTTAGGAGGATGGATCCTAAAGAGTTCTCGAGGACTTCTGACCCGATGATAGCAGAAGGATGGAATAAGTCCATCGAGGTAATCTTTGCGTTTATGAAGCTGCAGGATTCAGAAAGAGTTAGATGTGCAACCTTTTTGTTGACAGGGGACGCCAGGCTATGGTGGGAGAGCGCGTCCGTGTCGGTGAATCTGCAGACTCTGTCATGGAATGGCTTTAAGGAGGTCTTTTACTCCAATTACTTCACTGAAGAAGTACGATCCAGACTGACTAGAGAGTTTGTGGCGTTGAGTCAGGGAGACAGCAGCGTAGCTGAGTTCGTGAGGAAATTCGAGAGGGGGTGTCACTTCGTACCCCTGATTGTGAATAATGCCCGGGAGAAGTTGAGGCATTTTATTGATGGGTTGCAGCCGATCTTGCGCCGTGATGTCAGGGTTTCTGGTCCTACGACTTATGCAGTTTCTGTGTCGAGAGCTTTGGCGGCAGAGCAGGACCAGAGAGACATTGAGGTCAATAGACAGGGCAAGGGGCACTATCAGGCACCTTGTCTTTAGGAACCTTTGTAAGTCATTAAGAAACTTAGGATTAAGTGGATATGAGTACTGGAATTAGGTTATCTAAGACTACTTGGGTTGTGTAAGTTTTAATGTCAAGTTTATGAAATAGGTGTTCATACGGGGATATTGGGTGAAATAAAAACAAAATGGAATTAGTTGTATTCAACATAGGTTACAAATGGTCGAATATTAAGATTTTTTTATCGAGTAAGAAAATCTAAAATCTTTATATGAGGATTCTAGAATTCTATGGGTTTTAAATGAAGTTAATTTATTAGAGTTAGTCCATCATTAACAGTGGGAAACACAATAAGCTTTATACGTTAGAATGAATTAAGTATTGAGGATACGTAAAAGTGTGGCATTCGTTCCAATGAGGATGTTTTAAGTATATTAGGCCTCAACTATAACGTAATTTGAAAGGAAATAGCTTAAGCATGTGTTTTATGCTAAGAAAGTTTTATTATTTAAGCAGAAGATAGATATTGTATATTTTGTGGTTTTATGGATTAAAGTTACTCGAAATTTAAGATTTGCAACTATTTTATATTCGGGATATACTTGTAAATAGCTAAGTTACGTAAGTTTGGTGTCGTAAGGTAAAGATTCGAGTCAAGGATCGTAGGTCAATATTATTATGGGGTTAAGACAAGGTTTAAATTTTGAGGGTAGTACCAAGGATAGAAGTTGATCAGTAACTTTTGGTGCTAAGATTTCTTAGGTTGAACTGCATAAATGCTAACGTAATAGATCGATAAACATTTCGAGTATAGTATAAGGAAAGTAAGATACGATAAGTTTGAACCTCTTTTTCTAATGTTAGGAATTGTGAGATAAGTCAGAATTCGAGGTCATAGTAAAGTAAAACTAAGACAGCCTTCGAAAGTAGATATGGGCATTACGAGTTCTTAGTTATACCGTTTGGACTAACAAATGCTCCAGCGTTTTTTTTTGGACCTCATTAACCGAGTATTTCAGCCCTGCCAAGATCAGTTCGTCAAAGTGTTCATTGACGACTTTCTTATCTACAATAAGAGCCATCAGGAGCACAGTCAGCGCTTGGGTACAGTTTTGCAGGTCATGCAGAGTCGCAAGTTGTTTGCAAAATTCAGTAAGTGTAAATTTTGGTTGGAGAAGGTAGCGCTTTTGGGTCATATAATTTCTAGCAGTGGCATTGAGGTAGATCCAGCTAAGGTATCAGCGGTTAAGAAATGGGTTGAGCCGAAGAATGCGTCATAGATCCGCAGTTTCCTAGGCCTAGCAGGCTACTACATGAAATTTATTCAGGGATTTTATTCGATAGCAGTGCCACTCACTTCATTGACTAAGAAGAATGCTAAATTCTTTTGGAGTGATGAGTGCCAGAAGAGCTTTGATACTTTGAAGCAAGCTCTTATTTCAGCGCCGGTATTAGCCATGCCAGCAGGACAAGGCAACTTTGTGTTGTACACCGATGCATCTAAGCTCGGTTTAGGTGCAGTATTGATGCAGCATGGTCGGGTTATAGCTTATGCTTCCAGGCAGTTGAAAGTGCACAAGAAGAACTACCCGACTCACGATCTTGAATTAGCCGCAGTAGTCTTTGCGTTGAAGATTTGAAGACACTATTTGTATGGCGAGAAATGCCAGATATTCACAGATCACAAGAGTCTCAAATACTTCTTCACACATAAAGAACTAAATATGAGGTAGAGGCGATGGTTGGAGTTAGTGAAAGACTACGACTGCGAAATTAGCTACCATCCGGGAAAGGCTAACGTTGTGGCAGACGCCCTGAGCAGAAAAGTCGCAGTCATAGCACAGTTGTCAGTGCAGAGACCTTTTCAGTCTGAGATTCAGAAATTTGGTCTAGAGATTTATCGCAAGGGCAAAGCTCCGAGGCTGTCTAATCTGACAGTCCAATCTTCTTTGCTAGACCGTATCCGAGCAGGTCAGTCTTCAGATGAGCAATTACAGAAGTGGAGGCTGAAGGATGAAGCTAAGGGCAGTGTACTTTACACAGTTTCGGATGGCATTGTGAAATACAGAGGTAGAATGTGGGTGCCTAGTGTTAATTCGATCAGACAGGATATTCTGACAGAGGCACATGCATCTCCGTATTCAATCCACCCAGGAGGTACCAAGATGTACAAGGACCTGCAGATCTTGTATTGGTGGCCAGGGATGAAGAGAGACATCCGCAGATTTGTGTCTGAATGCCTCACTTGTCAGCAGGTGAAGGCAGAGCACCAGAGACCAGCAGGAATGCTTAAGCCACTCCCCATCTAATAGTGGAAATGGGAGAATGTTACAATGAACTTTGTGGTTGGTTTGCCGAGGTCAGTCAGAGGTTCGAATTCTATTTGGATGATAGTGGATCGACTCACTAAGTCGGCACAATTTTTGCCAGTGAAGACGACTTTCTCCATGACGCAGTATGCGGAGCTTTATATCAGGGAGATCATTCGATTGCATGGAATCTCAGTTACTATTGTGTCCGACAGGGACCCGAGGTTTACATCGTCCTTCTGGAAGAGTTTGCGCGCAGTCATGGGGACGAAGTTGCTATTCACTATATCTTTTCAACCGCAGAAAGATGGCCAGTCTGAGCGAGTGATTCAGATTGTGGAGGATTTATTGCGAGCCTATATGATCGATTTCCATGGGAATTGGGAATTGAAGATACCTCTAGTGGAGTTTACTTACAACAACAGTTTCAAGCATCTATAGGTATGGCTCCATACGAAGAATTGTATGGAAGGAAGTGCATATCGCCGATCCATTGGGATGAAGTCGGTGAAAGAGCAGAAATTGGTCCAGAAATAGTTCATCAGACTGCAAATGTGGTGGTCAAGATCCGAGACAGGATGAAGACCGCCCAGAGTCGCCAAAAGAGTTTTGCTGACAAGAGGAGAAAGGATCTAGAGGTTGCCGTAGGTTATCACGTTTTTGTGAAGATAGCACCCATGAAGGGTGTTATGAGATTTGGGAAGAGAGGCAAGCTTAGTTCGAGGTTTATTGGACTGCTCGAGATTCTTGACAGGGTTAGGACACTAGCTTATCGTGTAGACTTAACGCCGAATTTGGCCGGTGTACACAATGTGTTCCACGTCTCGATGCTGAGGAAGTACCTAGCAAATCCTTCGCACGTTTTGAGTTCTGAGCCGTTGTAGTTGGCTCCAGATATGTTATATGAGGAAAGACCTGTCCAAATCCTATACAGACAGGAGCAGAGACTTCGGAACAAGGTGATCAAGTTGGTCAAAGTCCGGTGGCTAAACCAATTAGTGGAAGAAGCCACTTGGGAGACTGAAGCAGATATGAGGATTCACTACCCGTAGTTGTTCGGTAAGATTTAATTTCGAGGACGAAATTTATATAAGCGGGGGAGGAACTGTAGTGCCCGAAATCAGTACACGTAAATCCCATGCATTATTTAAATTGTTAAATCATTCATTTAAATTTAAAATGAGCTTTAGCCATGCATGACTTATTTAAATGCATTATTTCAAATTATTTATGTTAATGTGATGCACGTTAAAATGTTTTTCGAGTTTCATGTTTCAGGCGATTATTCAATGCGGGATCGATGAGAAGAGACCGGCGACGATTTTTGACAATTTTAAAAGATGGTATTTTATTTTAAGTTAGGATGGGGGAATTTTAAATAATTTATTGAATTTAGCATTTTAAAGCCTAAATTATTTGTTTAATGATTTTAGAATTTTGAAACTTTTAAAGTTAGCATTTGTGTATGTTATTTCAAATTTTAAGATGCTATTATTTTGTGAGGAGTTAGTATTTTAGTTAGTGTTTTATTAACTTTTAATTAGGGGTTAATTTTTAATTAAGCAATATTTTAATCCCCTAATTCCACTAAACTCACACACACACACATACTTTTACACACACTCCTCACGTAAAACACACAACACACACATACACTTGCTATTTTCAGATTTTTAAAAGAAAGAAAACCTAGGGTTCTCCTTCCCATGAACAGCCGCCCACTCTTCTTTATATTTCCAGCCAATTTTCATGAGTTTGTTTCAAGAAAAATCGAGCCACGTTCGTCCCGGATCAACCTTCGCTCCGTCTCCGCGTCGGTATCGTCGTTTCGGTATTTTTAAATATCAAAAGGCACGTATAATCTCTCTTTTGCTACGTCGATCATGTCATATTATGCGTTGCCTTATTTTATGCATAAAATTCATGTATGATGTTCATAGTTTGAGTGGATAATTGATTTGGATCGATTTTGGAGGAAAATTTTTAGATCTAAATCACGTTTTTACTGTTCTTCTTAAAACTGTGAATTTTCGGTTGAGGTTTTGGGAAAACTTTCAACGCAAAAAACGTAGAGCTTTTTGATACCTTCGATTTGATATAAAATTCAAAATTTTTGGACGAAAAATTGAGTGAGTTATGGCGTTTTTTGTGGGAATGCTCAAACTGCGACTTTTACGTAAATTGTGTTCTTGAAGTTAATTGTTGCAAGCTTCGTTGGGGATCGACGGGTGATCGTTGCTGTGTAAAGGCACATTGGTAATGATGTTTGGAGTACTTTTGAGGTTTCGTTTCAGGTCTTTAGGCCCTTTAATTCGTTAGAAGTCGTAGGAAGCGATGGGGTGTCAAGCTTTCATGTTTCTGGTTGTATGTGTCATAGGTTGGACGTCGTTATTTTTTTGGGCGTTCGTACGAGTTTAGTTCAATGCTTTGGTGTCTTAAGATGGGCTCAAGGTGTTTAATTTCGTTCCATTAGTTGTTCGATTGGGATAATAGACATTGTGTAAGTTTTCCTCGCAGGTTCAGAAAAATCCAGGCCACACGGACCCCCGCACGGACCAGGGCACGGGGTCCGTGCCTTTGTTTTCTTTTGATGTCAAATTTGAGCAGGTGCACGGACCCCCACCCGGACCTCAGCACGGGGTCCGTGCCTTCCCTTTTCTTCACGAGTCATTCCACCGCACCTACACGGGACCCGGAGCCGGACCTGGGCATGGGGTCCGTGTACTTGAGTTTGGGAAATATTATGGTATGCTTTGAGGTTTGATGTCTTGGTTTAGTGCAATGTGTAACAATGTCGAGTCACGGGAATTTTAGAACGTCCTAAGGAAATGTATGAACTCGTGGGTAAGCTTGATTGTTACGGTTGAGTTACACCCGTTAAGTTTATGAATTCACGTTAGTATGTTGCAGCAACGACCCCAATCGAAGGCCAACGAATCCCTCAACTCCAAGTAAGTATGTATGACGTGCAAGGAAATATTTTAAGTTTTTGAGGTATGCTAAATGTCTTGTGACCAAATTATGTTTAGGATTGGAAAGCGTTAAATTATGAACGGGACCAATCCGCCCGTTAAATTATGAACGGGTTTAGATCGAGATTGGGAAGCGTTAAATTATGAACGTGGACCAATCAGCCCGTTAAATTATGAACGGGGATCTCATGTATGTGGCAGTGGATACGTCCCTGTCAGCCCAGTACTGTGGTTTAGTCTGATCAGGCGAATTATGTTATGGGTCACTTGCTTTGAAACATATCTCTACGAGAAATGATGTAGTTATGTATGTTCAAGTATGTTCAAGTATGCAGCATGTTTATGCAAAGTTTAAGTTATGGCATGTCTAATTATGTACGTATGTATGTTCAAGTTCATTTTGCAAGTTCAAGTTTCAAGTATGTATGTCCTATTTTAAAGTTGCATGTGGTTTTATTATGTATTACTTGCTATTCCAGTTTATACATGTTGAGTCTTTAGACTCACTAGACTTGATCGATGCAGGTGAGGATGTCTATGAGGAGACAGGAGGTGGCGACCAAGGAGCAGGCTTGGACTGAGCGGAAGGCTAAACCCGAGGACCGCCCACGTCATTTTTACAATTTTTATGCAAGTTTAAATTTACTCTGATTTTATGTTTTGATGCGAGATGTGTTGAACAAGCTTTTCTTTTAACAACATTTTTATTGGTGATGGATGATTCCAAAGATATTTTTATGAACGATGAGTTGACGACCGTATGGATGTTTATATTTAAGAAAATTTTTAATTCTTCCACAAATTTTATTTTCTCAAAATTTAATTATCATAAATTCAACTCCTTGAATTTACTATATCATTATATAAATTCAACTCCTTGAATTTATTCTCTCAACGAGAACAAATGATCTAGTGCTTGTGTGACTCTCAATGGTTCAGGGATACAACTAACCGTGTGTTCACAACTTCTTGTGATTCAGGACATAATCTTTTATTTGGGCTTACCCTTATTTGTCCCATTCTATATATCAACAACTGATCATGAGAATGTCAGAAATCTTATTCCTGATTAAACACATCGACTCATGGTAAGAGCGTCTAGTAGCATCGCTCCATGATTCCCTAGATATCACTGATAGTAGTTCCTGCAAGAACCAGTCGATTATAATTAACGTATAGTACGGTCCCTTCAACTCATATATCCCGGTCGTATCTGCAACCATTGGTTCATCGAGGGTTGCATAATAATTCGATAACTATGTGTCACATATAAATAGTGGCATCTCATGTACTATTGGAGAACTCCTTCTCCAACGTACATCCCATACTCTAGCCAGAGATTCCACGCACTATTATTTCATCAGATCACATAGGATATCCACACCCGTAGGTGAGCGGTGAATCCCCGACTACAATGCACTGTCTCTTATATGTGTCGCAACTGCCCAACCTCGCCACCTGATGACTCTCCTGGAGCCGGTAAACGAGTCAAAGCACAGCCCCAGCATATAGAGCCTCAGTGTTGTCCCGGATCGTAAGGACTAGTGGTATACAATCATAACCATGGACTTATCCTCTCGATGAATGATAACCACTTGGAAAGTCCGAGGGAGGGTTGTTCGGTATAATCATCATATGACTACTCATCTGTATGTTTGGACATCTCTATGCCCTTACCAAGAAATGCGGTACACAACATCGTAGATGTTAGTCTCGAGCTCAAGCGACCATTATCCATGTTTTAGGCGGCTGAATCGACTAGAAAAAAATTTAGATTATACAGTGTTTACAAATGAGTTTCAACATCGAATTACGATTCATTTGTATTAAAGTATAATCAAGGTCTTTATCTATGTTGTTCACATGGGTATGCAGATAAAAAAATAACAAACCATGAAAAGTTAGATTATATTAAAATAAAGATTGTTTATTACAGTTGAGTCAATAAATTCCATAGCCAACCGTTGGCTTGCAAGGCATCTACTCTAACAATCTCTCACTTGCCCTAGAGCCAACTACTCATAAACTTTAATCCTATTGCTTCGCGATGCTACTCAAACAATGGTCGTGGCAAGGGCTATGTAAGTGGATCAGCAACATTTTCTGCAGAAGAGACTCTTTCGACTGATATGTTTCCTCTTCCCACAATCTCCCGTATAATGTTGAACTTCCTCAGTACATGTTTGGATCGCTGATGAGACCTTGGTTCCTTTGCTTGTGTAACGGCACCAGTGTTGTCACTGTACACCAGGACTGGATCAACTACATTAGGAATAACGCCCAACTCTTGGACAAAATTCCTCATCCAAACTGCCTCTTTGACTGCAGCAGATATAGCAATGTATTCAGCTTCAGTGGTGGAATCCGCAACGGTGTCTTGCTTGGAACTTTTCCAAGAGACAGCCGCACCATTTAGCATGAATACAAAACCAGAGGTCGATTTCGAATCATTCACGTCACATTGGAAGCTAGAATCTATGTAACCTTCCAATTTCAATTCTCCACCCCATAGACCATGAACAAGTTCTTAGTCATTCTCAAGTACTTAAGAATATCTTTCATGGCCTTCCAATACATTGGACCAGGGTTCGCCTGATATTTGTTAGTAACACTCAGAGCGTAAGCAACATCAAGGCGTGTCGATATCATACCATACATGATACTACCAATGGCTGACTCATATGGAATACGTGTCATCATCTCTATCTATTCATCAGTTTTGGGACACATAGCTTTAGATATAGTAACACCATGACACATTGGTAAGTATCCTCTCTTAGACTCTTCCATAGAAAATCTATTTAGAATGGTATCGATATAAATCGCTTGGATGAGCCCCATCATCTTTATTGATCTATCTCTATAGATTTGTATTCCCAATACATAGGATGCTTCACCCATGTCTTTCATGGAGAATTTACTTGCTAACCATACTTTAGATGATTGCAATAATCCTACATCATTCCCAATGAGCAGGATATCATCAAAATAAAGTACTAGGAATGTCACTATACTCCCACTAACTTTCTTGTACACGCATGGTTCCTCAGGATTCTTAGCAAAACCAAACTCTTTGATAGTGCTATCAAATCTGAGGTTCCAACTCCTCGACGTCTGCTTGAGACCATATATTGATCTAAGAAGTTTGCATACCTTATGCTCACTTCCTACTGATGTGTATCCCTCAGGTTGAGAGATATAAATTTCTTCTCTGATATCTCCATTGAGGAATGCAGTCTTTACATCCATTTGCCATATCTCATAGTCATACCATGCTGCTATGGCTAGTAGTATTCTAATGGACTTAAATATAGCAACTGGTGAAAAAGTTTCCTCATAGTCAATTCCTTGCCTTTGAGTATAACCTTTTGCTACCAGTCTTGTTTTGAAGGTCACTACCTTCCCATCCACCCTAAGCTTTTTTTTGTAGATCCATTTGCATCCTATGGGAACGATTCCCTCAGGTGGATCCATTAATGTCCAGACTTGGTTTGAATACATAGAGTCCATTTCTGACTGCAAGGCTTCAAGCCATTTGGTTGGATCAGTATCAGATATTGCTTCTTTGAAATTAATTGGATCACATCCAACAAAATGCTAATCATGGCTTTGTTCATGAAGAATCGTATATCTTGCAGGTGGTCTAATAACCCTATCAGACCTTCTAGGAGCTTGTACTTCAACTACTGGTTGTTGGGAAATAGGTTCAACTTCTATAGTTGAGGGAGTATCTTGAATTTCTTCAAGTTCTATCATCTTGCCTTTTCTATCTAATAGAAATTTTTTTTTCAAAAAGATGGCATTTCTTGAAACAAACACTTTTGCTTTATTTGGATGATAGAAATAATATCCAACATAATTCTTTGGATATCCTACAAAGTAACACAAAGTGGATCTACTATCCAAATTTTTTCCACTGTTTGCTTCACGTAAGCAGGATATCCCCATATTCTCGTGTAAGAATATTTGGGATTTTTCCCATCCATATCTCATATGATATTTTATCCACTGCTTTAGTATGAACAATATTCAACAACATTGCCTCAATTTCAAGCGCAAAGCCCCAAAACGATATAGGCATGAAACGTCTGCTACTCGTTTTCTTAAATCGTACTAGAAATTTTTTTTCCACTCCTTAATCTCCATAATTAAAAATATACATATATATAAATACTTTAAAATATATTGTCACCATTTTAAATATAAACATCCAACTAACATTTAAAAATCCAAAGGAAAATAGTTTAAATCGTCAAAAGTTTACCAAACTTAAAAACATTATTTGAAAAGTATAGCCCATACTATAACCTCTCAAAAAGCACTCCTAATTAAATCGTCGTAAAAATATTTTTAGCATCACTTAAAATCATAAATCATAACTAGTGCGGAAAGCTAGCGTCGGTCCTCGGGTTATGTGCACCTGCAGTCCAGCAAAGTCAACCATCATGTAAAGGCCGTATTTCGTATTCACATTTTTTTCGGAATTATCAAAAAATTTTCTAAATAAATAACTTGCCTCATTCATAAAATGAATCCATAAATAGATTTAACTTTAAAATAACAGCGGAAGTAAATATTGTGTTTCAACACAACAACTTAAAAATAATCCAACGTATTAAAATCTGAATTTGAACATAAAAAGGTGAATAAACTGAAACATGAGGTCCTCGGGTTCCTACTACTGCTGACCCAAGCTAGCTTACTGGTCCCCGCCATCAGTCTCGACATCATCAGTACCTACAACAATCAAGTCTAGTGAGTTTAAAGACTCAACATGCATATATTGTGAATAAAAAGTAAATATATCATAAAATCGCATGCAACGTAAAAATATCGTATCGTAAAGCGTAACGTGAAAATCGTGTCATGAGTTAATACGAATACGTTCATATATGAAAATCGTACGTAAAAAATTTGCTCGATAGAGGCCTGTAATAAAATACCATATCGAGATTTTTCTAGTAGAGATAATGTTTCAACGCAAGTGGCCCATAACATAACATGAACGTCTGATCAGATTAAACCACAGTATACTGGGCGGTAGTGATCACCACAGCCCTTGGACTGGATGTCCGTACCCATACATAATCGTAAGCCGGTCGTAAGTCACCGGGTGGAGAAATCCCATAAGCGTGAGGTGGCCACAAGACATATCGCATATATCTCAAAAAAAACATTTTATATTTTATGCACGTAATATAATTATAACTCTCTTTTTACCGGATGAGTTGGATCGTTCCCAGGCTTGCTACGACCTAATCCTAATATGAGACACATGTAATTAATCTCAACTTGACGAAAACTTCATATTCGACCCAAAAACGAGACAAACGAGACCAACAACTTATTTTCCAACCATAGCTTCGTACCAACTCGAACCAACATTGAACCATCGTTTAGCCATGATTAAAATACACTTAACATAGTGAAATAATATCCCTAAAAACTGTAATATACGAAAAATAGTGAATGGAGGCGAAAATCATGAAACATTATTTTGAGAGTCACTTTGGCACATTGCACCGTAAATTCTAGTACGACCTGTAAACTCACCCAAATCACAAACGGCCAAAAACATGACTTTTGTAACTCATTGGGGTACTGTCCAGTCCAAGGCCATAGGCTAAAAGTCAGCCAAGAACTCAAACAAGACCTCTGAACCGAAACAATTCTGTTGTCCAAGTGCACGGCAGCAGTTGCGCATGTGGTGTTTAGTTTATGAAAGAAATGGCCATTGGGCTTGAACCACCAACCAGAGTCTCTGATCAACACCCTAAGGTGTGGCTTGAACCATGGCTAAGGACACTAGGCCAACCACAATCCAAGCAAACACCTATGACAACCCAAAGTTCCAACCGAGAGCACAAAATTCTGTGTAGTATGTGTGTTGAATTGTTGTGCTGTCTTGTATCGTTCTAGTGGTCATATGATCAAACATGGCTCGACTTAGACATGATGAGGCATTGTGTGAACCATATCTATGGGCTAGAAGCCAACCACAATCAACAAAAACACCCCAAAAACCGAAACTCAGTCACTCAAACCAGAAATGAAACCGATGGGCATTTGTTTTGTTGTTGTAAAAATTTTGATGGATTCGTGAACCAAGACTTGAATGACTGTCTTGGTCACGTCCTAGATATGCTAAGGGAGGGTTATAACCATGGCTACAGTCCTTAGAACAGCCATGGTCCGAACACTCACCTTAGACAACCAACAACAAAAATCGTGGCTCAAAACTGCACTAATGAAATGTTTTGCTGCAATGTCTTCAACTTGAGTGTATGGGCTTAGACCAATGAACCATCAACACCCTAACACACTCTAGATCATGTCTAGATGCAGCCTTGAGTGCCTGGAACCAAAGATATGTTAGGTTTTAATTTCTTGAATATAATAGGTCTAGATTAATTTTTATCCCAATTGGTTACACATTTAAATTTAGGCTTTAATTAAATATTGGACATAAAAGAACTTATTTAATAACTTAAATCCAATTAATTTAATAAATCTTAAAAACATTCTTTATTATTAAAATAAATTATTCCATGGCTTAAATTAAATTTAGGAATATTTTCTTATTATTAATCTTATCTCAATTCTCCAAACTCCAGTCCGGCCTCACGTATTTATCCGAAAAGACAAACTAAACATCCGCGCTTAAAATAATTAATCATGACTTAACAAATTCTAAAATGAATTAAACACTTCATATACATATAAAAATCGTTTTTAATTTAAATAATAGCAATTATGCATGGCTTATACGTAATTTGATTTTTCAGGTTCTTCACATCAGGACCTCGATTAACATATTATCATAATCACCTGCATCAATCACACCTAGTGAGTCTAAAGACTCAACGCACAATAATCTTAATAACAACATAATACGTATACAGATCACATACAACAGTGATAAATACTTATACTTAAAATATCATTTTCATGAAGATGCATAAAATTTAAATAAAAACATTTTCATAATGATGCATATACTTTAAACATAAACATTTTCTTAAACATGTATAATCATAAACCTTTTCATATTATCATAAACAAATCCATATCATCATCAACATATACATATTCATATTCATGTTCATCTACGTGTTTTGTTGAATTCAGATCGTTGATTGTGACTTTCGTGTTCATATACGTGTTGGGCGATGGAATCATCTACATGTAACCACAGTACTGGGCAGCGGGGACACTAACAACACTCTCACCGATCAACTGGGCATTGGCCTATCATCATAATATGGAAATATGATCGTCGAGGCTCCCTCGAGAGCCTTCCCCCATAGACGGGCTCCCTTTGGGGCCTTTTCCCACGCATGGGCTCCCTCTGAGGCCTTCTCCCAAAAATGGGCTCCCTCTGAGGTTTTTTCTCCTCATGTTATCCCAAAGCATATCATCATATACATATATATATCTGTATCCAATGAAATACGATCGTCAGGCTCACACTGGGACCATAACCCTCACGATATCTCTAACAAATCATCGTATTAGTGACAATTACTTAACTTCCTTCAACATTTCATATTATCATCACTTTTTAAAATTTAAACGTGTATATAATGGTTTTCTTTCAAACCAAGCATGCAACATGTCTTTTAACATTATCTTTTCCTCATAAAAATCCATAAGCATTTTAAAATAAATATTTTAACATATAAAAATTAATAAACATCCATAATAATTGAAAATAATCATATTAGCATATAAAACAGCATTCAGGACACTGTCATGACGTTTACTAATTTATAGGTGTAAAATGACTGTTTTACCCTAGACGTAAAATATAACGTTTTTTACATTTTCTTAATTTCATTGACTTTAACATGTCCCAAATAATTATTTAAGTTTACATGAATTTTCTCATATATTTATTTCGATTAAATCGAGGACTTTTAATTTATTCTTTAAATATAGCATATTACTGCGTTTTAATCCCGAATTAAACCAAACCTTAATATAAAATTCACACATTAAAACTTAGACTTTTAATATTTATTTGAGCTTAAATATAATTTTTTATAATTTTATTAAGCTTAAATCTAGGCGTTTCCCGATTTGTTTTTAAACTTAGACGTACCTCCCGGTTTTGACTCGTTTGGACTCGAAAATTAACCAAACTTTACCAAACTTGAACCAAAGCTTAATAACACATAAATAACCCATATTCAACCCAAATCAAGCCAATTAGAAGCCATGAACAGCCTATGATACGTACTGAAATTTTGTTCTTATTCCTATGAAAAGCCTAGCCACCCTAGCCTTGTAATTTTTTATCCTAGCCCTCAAGCGACTCGACCAGCCCCTATGAGCCCTTCCTAGGACCATGATTGAACCCCTAACACGCTGCTGGACAGGACCTAAAAGACCTAGAACCTCAGCCCCTCAACCCATCAACTAAGCATGCACTTGTTTCCCCCAAACCCGTCCAAGAGCATGCACATCTACCTTGCCCTTCGAGCCACCCTCTTGCCCCCATCTTAGGAACTTCATGCAGCCCACTTAAGTCTACTAGACCCTCCCTAACCGCAGCTAGCAGCCATGACCCTTAAAGGCTCCTAGTCGAAGAGTTCTTTCCCTTAAGGAGTCTATTTTCGTTTTTATTCCTTCCCTATTTTTTTCAGACTTTAAACATACACCTAGGGACCCTTAAACATGTGGAAAAACATCCCTTCAAGTACCCCTACCATGAAAGCTCCTTTGTGCATCATTATGAGGAGTTTTAAAAGATGAAAACACTAGTTTTGTGCATGTATAAACACAAAAACGAAAATATAAAAGTTGCATCATGTTTTTCATGCAATCATGTATCAAACACATAATATAGTGTGAAAGATGAGAAAAAAGAGATTAAGGCGTGCCTTTGCGTATTTTACGCACGAATTTCTGTTGACGATTGAAGAACGACGACGAGGAGGGCCTTGGCTTGAAGAACTAGGAAGAACTTGGTGCTATTCCTTCAAATCTCTCGGTGTGTGGGTGTGCTTGTGTTGAGAGAATTTGTGTTTGCAAATTGTTGGGGTGTGGGCGTGGGTTATGGGGATTATGGGGTGGGTTTTTAGTTTAAATAATGCTTAGAATCCTACTTAAACTCTAATTGCTAGTTTAGGCCCATTAACCATATCAATTAGGCTCAATTAGCCCAATAGTATTTAATTAATATGTTAAAAATAGTTTTGTTTAAATAAGTTTGTAAATTTATTAGCCGGGTTGCCCACAAGTTCGTATTTTTGTTGAAAAACTAACACCGATAAAAATTACGTCCCGTTGTATAAAATCACTTGAAAACTCCTTATTTTAAAAAAAAATAATAAAAAACATCACTCATATTTTAATGAAATCATTTTCTATTTTTCAGCCCTCGGTCTCCGTTCCTCGATCGCAACTAGAATAACCTTTAAAAATACATTATAATGCAATCATGTAGAAAAATATATTTTAAACATATCAATATGCACAACATAAATAATTTATGGAATTGAAACAATTAATTGAAATATACAAGGAATTTAATAACTCAAATGCATGCGGTTTACGTGGACCTTTACTTTTCGGGGCGTTACAAGGCAACTCAGTGAATCCCATCATGGATCGAACCATTTCCATCAATGTTCGATTTCGACGTTCAGAAACACCATTCAATTGTGGTGTTGCTGGTGTAGTTCACTGTGAGATAATTCCATTCTCTTTTAGATTACCCAAAAATTCAGCACTCAAGTATTCCCCACCTCGATCAAATCGAAGTGCTTTAATACTTTTTTCTAGCTGATTTTTTACTTCAGATCTGAATTTTTTGAACTTTTCAAATGCTTCAGATTTGTGTTTCATCAAATAAATGTACCCATACCTCGAATGGTCATCAGTAAAGGTAATGAAGTAGGAATGCCCAAATTTTGTGCCAACACTTAGCGAGTCACAAACGTCTGTGTGGATCAAATTCAGTAGACCATGCGCACATTCCACGTTTCCATTGAATGGAGTCTTTGTCATTTTTCCTTTTAGACAGGACTTACGGGTAAGTATAGAATTTATGTCTGACAAGTCAAACATGCATTCTCCCACTAGCTTGTGCATCTTTCTTTGGGAAATGTTACGTATTCTAGCGTGCCATATTTGTGCGGGATTTGGATCATCTAACTTTCTTTTGTTTGTTGTTGAAATCCTATTTACTTGGACATTCACTTATCATTTTCAGAACATTTCTGGCGCATATAATTTCTTACGTCCGAACTTCATGCAATAAAATAAATATGTTCTGACTTATCGGGCTTTTTAGACCCTTTAAGTGTCCTTCAGAGTTTGCCACTTATTGGGTTTGTTTTTCTTGTGAGGGACAGAACATTTTTTCCCTTACTTTGTGGGCCATTTTTCGTCTTACGAGAGGCCCATTAAAAAAAAACATTTTTATCTTGTATGGTGATCTCATAAGTCATAAGCGTATTGATTAGCTTTTCAAGGCTATCATCTATCGTATTCAAATTGAAGTTCACCATACCCCGTCAAATGAGGAAGAGAGAGACAACAAATTGATGTTATCTAGTAACTCGTTAGGAATCACATATTCCAGGCCCACTACATTCTCAATAATCCCAGTCATACGTACACCACGCTCATGGGCCAAAACCCCATCTTGCATACGTGTAGTAATGAGCTCTTTGAAAGTGATGTGCATCATTGTATGATTTTCACGCACCATGCAACTCTTGCAAGTGCATTCGAATGTCAGCAGCATTCAACATTTCCTCAAACTGTCCCTACAATTCATTTGACATAAAAGCGAGCATGTTACACTTTAGCTTGTGGTCCTACCATCTTGCCTCATTTTTCAGTTCAACAGGACTGACATTAGTGTGTATACATTTTCTCCAAATTCAGAACAATTTCTCAACCAGTCTTGAAAGTTTGGTTCGGTTAGCTTGCTAATAACAAAAATTTTTTACGTGAAGAAATAAAAAATATACTGATATGGAAATAGAATAATTGTTGCTGATTATTTTAAAATAATTTTAAGATATAAAATATGGATTTTATTTTATAAATCTCCCTCCCACTATTCTGACATTTCCACCACCCTCTAATGAAAAAGGGAAATCGTATTTTCTTAGTGGGCACGTAGAGTCCAATTTGCCAATTATAATTCCGAATAATATCAGCCAATTATAATTTCTAAAAGGTAGAATCCAATTGCATCCATACACAACCTACGCGTGTTTTATCTCACGTTTAATAAGGACCCAATAATATGACACCGTTTATTTTCACGTGTCTAACCAACCTATCAATATTGAATTGTATTGGACGGTCGCCATGAGTTCCCCCAATAATATGAGCCGAAGTCATGGGAGTTCCACTCAATTCATATCATATGTCCGGTGGAAGTCACAGCTTTCCGGCGTCCAGCCCTTCCCAATAATATGAGCCAGACACTGTCCGAGGATAGCGATCAACATGCAACCACGGTTGATGGACGGCGAGGAAAAATTAAACTCTTTTAATTTTTACTTTTTCGGTTTGATGTAAATTTTGAATCTTATTCAAAATGAGGGATTTTAATTTTAAAATTGTCTCATCATTTTAATTTAAAAATCGCGTGCCACAAGTTTGTATGTTTGTCGGATTCATGCAACTATATTATTTAATAATATATATACATGCATACTACTATATATCACATATATCATAATATGACATTCAACAATAAATAAGGATGATCGATTGTCAACACTATTAGATCCATGTGAGCCATACATGGATCCAGGTCCAAAACCTAGGTGAATGCAGGGATGCAAATGCAACTATTACAAGAGCTTCCAATATTTTATATGTTTCATATTGTTCATCGCACCCACCATCTTCCAGTCTTGATCTCTCACTATTTCTAATAATTACATTTAAATAGCCATGGCACATAAGGGATACATCTCATGGGGGTGGGAACGGGCCATAAACCAGGCCCATTTTAATAATATCAAATATTAACAAAATGAAAAAAACAGTAAAATATCATAACATGCACCTAACACATTGGTCAATGCTTTTAATATCAAATATTATCATCACATTAAATATCATAACATACACTTATGTGCATTTAATATCAAATATTATCATCAATTTAATTAAACAAATTTCATTAATTAATAAATCATATATCTAATAATTTTATCACTAACCACCACAATTATTGTAGAGCCCAATTTCAGTACATGTGAAACTCATGCATTCATTTAAATGATAAATCATTATTTTAATTTAAAATGATTTTAGCCATGCATGATTTATTTAAATGCATTATTTTCAATTATTTATGTTTGGGTGATGCACGTTAAATGTGTTTCGAGTTTCATGTTTCAGGCGATTATTCGAGGCGAGATCGAGGAAAAGACCGGTGACGATTTTTGGCAAAATTTTAATGTGGTATTTTATTTTAAGGTCAAGGAGGGCGCATTTTAATAATTTATTAAGTTTTAGTATTTTAAAGCTTGATTAATTATTTAGTGATTTTAGAGTTTAAAACTTTTAAAGATTTATTTCATGTGCACTTTATTTTTTTAATTAAGGGATTTTAGTAATTTTAGTGTTTGATCAACATTTTTATTAGCCTTATTATTAGCATTTTGATTAGCACTTTTAATCAGGCTCCTAATTAAGCACTCTTCCCCCTTAATTATATTAAAACACACACACACACAGATTATTACACACACCTATACACGACACACACACAAACACATATTTCATAATTTTATTTTGAGTAAAATACTATGGTTCCTAGAGCAAGAGTGCATCCGCCCCTCTTTGAACTTTCCAACGAATTTTCGTTGATTTTTCTTCAAGCAAATCGCGTCACGTTCGTCCCGGATCAACCTCGCATCTTTCTCCGCTTCGGTATCGCCGTATCGTGATTTTTTCACATCAAAGGCAAGTACGTCGATCATGTAATAGTATGTGTTGCGTTGTTTTTATGCGTAAAAATCCATATGTGATGCGTAAAGTTTGAGCAGAAATTCTTTAGATCGCATTTTGAACTTTTTTGGATCTAGAAATTTCGTTTTTTCTGTTCTTTTAAATACTGTGATTTTTTTGTCTTGATTTTGATAAAACTTTCAACATAAAAATCGTAAAACTTTTTGATACCTTCGATTTGATATAAAATTAGAAATATTTGGATAAAAATGAGTGAGTTATGACGTTTTTTGTGGGACTGCTCAACTGCGACTTTTATTTAAATTGTATTCTTGAAGTTATTTGTTGCAGGCTTCGTTGGGAATCGACGGGCGATCGCTGCTGCGTTTAAGTAAGTCAAGAACGATGTTGGGATTATTATTGGTGCCTCTTTTCGTGTCGTTAAGCACAAGGTTGAACTAAGAATCGTAGGAAGAAAAGTGGTGTCGAAATTTCGGGTTGTGTCGTTTGTTGCTGTTTGTCGAGTTTGATGGCAATTTTAATGGCTTGTATGGGTTGGAGTCATTACCGTAGTGACCTAGGAGGGGTCTCGAGGTATCGATTCTCAGCCCTTATGGTTTGGTAAGAAGAGAGAAACATCATGTTAAGTTTTCGCGCAGGTTTCGAAATTCCGAGGCTGCACGGACCCATACACGGACCCTGACACGGGGTCCGTGCCTTTGTTTTTTTCGAAGTGTCAATTTGTAGAGTCTACACAGACCCTTACACGGACCTAGGCACGGGGTCCGTGCCCTTCCATCTTTTCGATTATGTCTTTGCAGTAGCTACACGGACTTTGACACGGACCTAGGCACGGGGTCCGTGTACTTCTTATTTTAGGAATATTTTAATGTTGTTTTGGGGTTTTAGGTCTTTGGTTAGCACGATGATTAAGCGAGGTCAAGTCTTGAGTGAACTAGAATGTCATAAGCTTTTCAATCACTTTGGTGGTGAGCTCGAGTACCTACGTCTAAGTTATGCAAGTTAAGTATTGAATCCATGTTAGTATGTTGCAGCAGCGGCCCCAAGCAAGATCCACCGAATCCCACAACGCTAAGTAAGTATGTTGACGTGCAAAGAAAATATTTTTAAGTTTTTTTTTTAAGGTATACTAAATGTCTTGTGACCAAATTATGTATGAGGTTGGAAAGCGGTAAAGCATGACCAGGGACCAACCCACCCCGTTAAAGCATGAACGGGTTTAGATCAGGATTGGAAAGCGTTAAAGCATGAACGGGGACCAATCCACCGGTTAAAGCATGAACGGGGATCTCATGTATGTTGTAGTGGATTCGTCCCTGTCAGCCCTGTACTGTGGTTGAGTCTGATCAGGCGATTATGTTATGGGTCACTTGCTTTGAAACATGCTTCTAACTCAATTATCTTTGGGATTAAGTGGATCTTTGCTAGAAAATGTGGGTCAAAATGTTGCTTTTAATATAAAAAAACAATTGTATATAAATCATACACAAATGATATCTCTATTTTATTTCAACCGAAGTAAATACATGTCTTGATTCATTACAGTCATACAAACTGGAATTTAAAAAAAAAAAAACAACTACAAATCAACATGTAGAACCACTAGTTAATCTTCTATGCCCGTAATCACCACGCTATCTCGATCTCTCATCTTTGTTTCGACACTGATCGTGTCCCACCTGTTGTTATGCACACATACAGACACAACAACAGCCGGATACTCCGGTGAGAACAAATCCCAGTATAAAACATGTATACATGCATGTCATGCAATTAAATACAAAATCATAACACATGAATCACTAATTATGACACATTGGTGAATATAGATAAAACTATTCGACTCTTATTCTTTGACTCGACTCATATCTAAGTCTAGGGATCCCGGTGTGAATAAGACGTAACAAGTCTCCCACCACCTACTCTCCCAATCGTGGTGGCGGTACGTATTATTCCTAGACTTCGGTCATTTCTGTATCGAATATCTACAATCGGAGTCGATCTTCTCCTATGCTTCGATACCACTGAACATCTAGAAAGTTTGGCAAATCTGCCAATGACTCTCCTATCTCAATGCGTGTAAATAAATCAAGATAAAGCACAAGCATAGCAAGGTATGGAAATCTAGTATGTGATTTTGGGAAACTCGAATCAAATCTAACTCGAGTTGTATCTTCCCGAATCAACATGAATTATACCTTTCTTGTCGTAGTCTCGGTTTGAACAAGTCGAAGTCTTGAAATCTCGATATCCAATCTATCAATACCAATCTGAAAAGACATATATACAATGTACCATATCAACCTCTAATTCAAAGTAGTACACATACGGATCAATATTCAATCTCGGTACATTTCGACGGCATAACGGCGTAATCTTGCGATACCGGTAACTCAAATATCATAAGATCAATATCACCAATTCATAACAACAATCATATGCATATCAGCACCT
Source organism: Primulina huaijiensis (assembly GCF_012295235.1). Taxonomy (NCBI): domain Eukaryota; kingdom Viridiplantae; phylum Streptophyta; class Magnoliopsida; order Lamiales; family Gesneriaceae; genus Primulina; species Primulina huaijiensis. Next base: position 11,644,710 of record NC_133315.1, on the reverse strand, counting down.
CAAAATTCTGCACAACTCATGCCATATAAGCTGGAAAATGAGAACAATAACATATGGTATCCTTTCTTCAATCCGTTTTCGATTATACGTTTAACGTAAACTCAAGAACACATATTATCAACCAAACTATAATTCCCCCAACATCTGAATTTCAAACCATGCTAGAAAACAATAAAACTTACATCCTTTGAAAACTTATGATGAGAGGAACAAGAATCTACACTCGGATTGAAAATCGTGTGGTCGGATTTTGCACAATCAATTCTCTACCATGACATGAAATTTGATGGAATTTCTGAAACTCTCACTGTCCTTTCTCCTCCAGAATAAAGAAATAAAGTACAACTCATTTATATATATCTTGCATGGTAAGGGCAAGTGGCTTATTCTTTGTTGTGCGCGAGACGATCTGTCTCGGCACTTGACAATTTCAGATGCTGGCGCATATGCGCGCCCTCTCTCGGCGCATATGCGCCAACTGCTCTGGACAAACACTTTGGCTACTTGACACCTCGCGCATATGCGCGCCTCGTGTCGCGCATATGCGCGAGACCTTCGTCTCCGCACATCTTGGAACCACACAGCTCGCGCATATGCGCGCCCACCAGCCGCGCATATGCGCGAGACCTTCTGTCCTCGCACATATTCACAACTCAACAATTCTAATCCAATCTCAGCGTGCTCCGTCTATAATCATATCAATCAATCAAATACTCATCTCAGATTAACAGGATAAAATCTCGGGCATTACATTTCTCCCCCTCTAAGATATGATTTCGTCCCCGAAATCTCAGGCAATCAATCGAAGCTTGTAAAGGAAGCAATATACTCAAAAGCTAAATAAATACTAACGTCATGAAAATAACTCTGGATATTTATGTCTCATCTCTGATTCTGTCTCCAGGTCGCTTCTTCAGTGCCATGACGACTCCATTGGACTTTCACCAGCGGAATAGTCTTCGTTCTGAGCTGTTTGTCTTTCCAATCAAGAATCTGAATTGGCTATTCAATATAACTCAAAGTGTCGTCAAGCTCGGCCTCATCAGGCTGAATGACATGAGAGGCATCAGGCATATGTTTACGCAGCATCGATACATGGAAGACATCATGTATCCCAGATAGAGAAGGAGGAAGAGCAAGTCGATATGCACGATCGCCAATCTTTTCAAGAATTTCATACGGACCGATGTATCTAGGAGACAATTTACCGTGTTTACCAAATCTGACAACACCTCTAAATGGAGAGATCTTCAGGAATACTCTGTCTCTCTGTTCAAACACTAACGGTCGACGACGTACATTCGCATACTTGGCTTGTCTATCCTGAGCTGTCTTCATTCTTTTCTTGATCAGTCTTACTTTATCCGTCATTTCTCGGATCATATCAGGCCCAAGCTCTGGTACTTCTGAGATGTCATCCCAATACAGCGGAGATCTGCACTTTTTCCATATAAAGCCTGAAACGGTGCCATCTCGATGCTCGTCTGGTAACTGTTGTTGTACGAGAATTTACAAAGAGGGATTGAATCTTGCCAACTAGTGCCAAAATCTAGCACTACAGCCCTTAGCTTATCCTCTAAGGTCTAGATAGTCCGCTCTGACTGTCCGTCTGTCTGGGGATGGTAAGCAGTACTCAGGTGCGATGTCGTACCTAAAGCCTGCTGCAGACTGTGCCAAAAGTGTGTAGTGAATCGTGGATCATGATCTGATACGATCGACTTCGGCACACCATGCAATCTGACTATCTCTCTGCCATATATCTCTGCCATCTGATCATATCGATACGTCATTCTGTATGGAATAAAACATGCTGATTTGGTCAATCTGTCTATCACAACCCAAATCGCATCACAACCCCTGGATGATCGTGGTAACTTCGTAACAAAGTCCATGGAAATGTGATCCCATTTCCATTCAGGAATAGATAAACTCTGAGGTAAACCTCCGGGTTTCTTTCTCTCGGCCTTCACCTGTTGACAATTCAAACACTTAGATACAAATTCTGCAATATCTGATTTCATCTGTTTCCACAAAAACTATATCGTTAGATCGTTGTACATCTTTCTGCCACTAGGATGAATACTGAACCGACTACAGTGCTCTTCTGATAATATCTGGTGTTTCAAATCTGAAATATCTGGCACGACAAGACGGTTATTCACATACAAAACATGATCATGTACCTGATACTCTGAATGATGTCCGGATCTGACCATCTCAATCGACTTCTGAACATTCTGATGATTTTTCTGTGCTTCTTTAATGCGAACAATCAAATCTGGTTCCATTTAAATCGTAACAAGTCGCAATGGCCTATTATCTGTGTCAAATGCCATTCCAGACAAACAACACTCTTCAATTAAATTCGAAATACCTATCGTCGATACGGATAGAGCACATACCTTCCGACTCAAGGCATCCGCTGCTGCATTAGACTTCCCTGGATAGTATTTGATTTCACAATCAAAATCTTTGAATAAATCGAGCCATCTACGCTGTCTCATGTTCAACTCTGACTGTGAAAATAGGTATTTCAAGCTCTTGTGATCAGAGTAGATTTCAAACTTCTCGCCGTAAAGATAGTGTCTCCATATCTTCAGTGCAAATACAATGGCCGCCAATTCAAGATCATGAATTGGGTAACGAGTTTCATGTGGTTTCAACTGTCTCGAGGCATACGCAATCACGTGTCCCCACTGCATCAAGACACAACCTAATACTCTGTGAGAAGCATCACAATACACAATAAAATCACCAGTACCTGATGGAATAGTCAAGATCGGTGCACTGGTCAGTCTTTTCTTCAACTCAAGAAAACTGGACTCACAGTCTTCAGACCATACAAATGGTGCATTCTTCTGAGTCAACTGCGTAATTGGTTTAGCAATACTCGAGAAATCTTTAATAAATCGACGGTAATACCCTGCCAAACCCATAAAGCTGCGAATTTCTGGCACTGATGTCGGTCTCGGCCAACTGATCACTGCCTCAACCTTACTGTGATCAACTGATATACCATTTCCGGATATGATGTGACCCAGAAATACAATCTGTCTCAACCAGAATTCACATTTCGACAGTTTTGCATATAACTTCTCAGTTCTCAAAGTTCTCAATACAGTTCTTAGATGCTCAGCATGATCAATCATATTCTTCGAATAAATAAAAATATCATTGATAAAAAAAATCACGAAATCATCGAGATATTTCTGAAACACACGGTTCATTAGACCCATAAAAACAGCTGGAGCATTCGTCAAACCAAACGGCATGACAATAAACTCATAATGTCCATACCGGGTTCTGAAAGCTGTCTTCGGTATATCAGAATCTCTGACCCTCAGCTGGTGATATCTAGATCTCAGATCGATCTTGAAATATACTGAAGAACCCTGCAACTGATCAAATAAATTGTCGATACGAGGCAATGAGTATTTGTTCTTTACCGTTGCTTTGTTTAGTTGCCGGTAGTCAATATAAAGTCTCATCGAACCATCTTTCTTTCGAACAAACAGTACGGGAGCGCCCCAAGGAGACACACTCGGTCTGATGTATCCCTTGGTTAATAGATCTTCCAACTGAGTTTTTAATTCTTTCAATTCTATTGGCGCCATTCGGTACGGAGCTCTAGAAATCGGAACTGTACCTGGAATAAGCTCAATGCTAAACTCTATCTCTCAGGCTGGAGGTAACCCTGGAATCTCGTCTGGGAACACATCAGCAAATTCACATACCACTGGCAATTCTGCCAAGGTAGGGCTCGATTTCGGTAAATCTACTGTATACACAAGGAATCCCTCTGCTCCTTTGTGTAATAATCGAGTCATAGATAATACAGATATTAAAGGAATCCGAGATCTAGAACCTTTACCATAGAATTTCCACTCATATGCCATCTCTGGTTTGAATCTGACAACCTTCTGGAAACAATCTACAGTGGCTCGGTACTTGGTTAACATATCGATACAGACAATACAATCAAAATCAGATAACCCAAGCACAATGCAATCTAAATCAATCTCATTACCCTCAAATTGTAGTATACAATGTCTAACCGATGTCACGGATATCAAACCACTTCCCAAAGGAGAAGAAATAGAGACAACAGTAGATAATGACTGGACAGGCAAAGCATGCATCAATGCAAAGCGCTCAGAAATGAATGTATGAGATGCACCCGTATCTATCAATACATAAGCAGGATAACCGCAAAGGAAACAGTTACCTGCGATCACATCATCTGGTGCATCTTGGGCCTGCTCTTCTGTCAGTGAAAATACTCGAGCCTGCTGTCCAGGAGGCTGGCTCACTGTCTGGCTACCTCTGGCTCAATGCTGGGTCTGTGTAGGGGTTGGGTGAAAGGAATGAACAGATGAAGCTTGCCTCTCAGGCTGATTTACGGAACCAGATGCTCCTACACTCTGAGCTTGCTGTACCCCTTTCTGTGGACAAGCCCTGGCAAAGTGTCCTTGCTGTCTGCAGATATTGCAACGACCCATCACGCCCTGACACTGTTCAGTGGCATGTCTGCCTCCACAAGAACTGCAATACACACCTGTATACTCTGTACTCTGGCCAGAACCTCTCTGTCGTGAACCACTGGAGCTCGACGAACTGCCCCCTGATCTCTTGAACTGTTTTCCTCGAGCTTTCAGTTGATCTATCTTGCCACTACTACTACCACCTCTCTCAAATCTGGGAGGTGATCGAAAATAGGGTTGTGGTGGTCTCAGAACTGGAGCAGCATACGATAGTCCTCGTTGCTTAATCAAGCCCGCTTCCGCTCCCTATGCTCGGTTCAAAGCATATTCAAAGTTGTTCGGTCTGCCGGTGTTCACCAAGGTAAAGATATCAGGATTCAAGCCATTGATAAACTAATCTGCAACTGCCTCGTCACTCTCTGAAACGTGAGGAGCACAGCTGAGCAATGTCAAGAATTTTGCCACATATTCTTCGATATTCAACTGTCCCTGTCTCAGATTGGCAGATTCAGCACCTTTATCTTTTCTGTATGACACGGGAATGAAGCGTTGATAAAACTCTGCTTTAAAAACTTTCCAAGTGATCTCTGTGCCACGATGCTCCAACGCTCTCTTTGTGGTAAACCACCAATTCTTTGCGACTTCATGCAGTTGATGCCAAATTAACTTCACTCGACGCTCATCGGTATAGTGAAGGGACTCAAATAACATCTCGATGTCATCTAACCAGCTTTCGCAATCAATAGCACTCTCAGTACCTTTTAGTGTCGGCGGTTTGAAGGATTGAAATCGTTTCAGTAGTGTCTCCATCGGTGTTGCAGTAACATCCATAGGATCATTCGAAGTACTTCCCTGTTCTGGCACCGGACGCACAGGCACTACTGCTCTTCGAGGAGGCATATCTGATTATCAAACGGATTAGTACACAATCTATACAATCTGTCTCAGTCCTCCTCTGATCATATACCTCTGATCTAGAATCGGTTCTGATTCATTTCGTTCTTAATACATGTCGCAATCAAATAAAATAAACAGGTAGACTTGTATTACAACAAGAAACATGCTTTCATATAGGACATATGTAAATCAACATACAATGAATAGCATGCTAACATCACAAAAGCAAGGAAGACGACTCGATCTACCCCGCTCACTCTCTTTTAATTCAGTCTACAGAACCTACTGCTCTGATACCACCTGTTGTGGGGACCCGGGCTCTAACTCAATTATCTTTGGGATTAAGTGGATCTTTGCTAGAAAATGTGGGTCAAAATTTTGCTTTTAATATAGAAAAACAATTGTATATAAATCATACACAAATGATATCTCTATTTTATTTCAACCGAAGTAAATACATGTCTTGATTCATTACAGTCAACATGTAGAACCACTAGTTCATCGTCTATGCCCGTAATCACCACGCTATCTCGATCTCTCATCTTTGTCTCGACCCTGATCCTGTCCCACCTGTTTTTATGCACACATACAGACACAACAACAGCCGGATACTCCGGTGAGAACAAATCCCAGTATAAAACATGTATACATGCATGTCATGCAATTAAATACAAAATCATAACACATGAATCACTAATTATGACACATTGGTGAATACAGATAAAACTCTTCGACTCTTATTCTTTGACTCGACTCATATCTAACTCTAAGGATCCCGGTGTGAATAAGACGTAACAAGTCTCCCACCTACTCTCCCAATCGTGGTGGCGGTACGTCTTATTCCTATACTTAGGTCATGTCTGTATCGAATCTTTACAATCGGAGTCGATCTTCTTCTATGCTTCGATACCACCAAACATCTAGAAAGTTTGGTAAATCTGCCAATGACTCTCCTATCTCAATGCGTGTAAATAAATCAAGATAAAGCACAAGCCTAGCAAGGTATAGAAATCTAGTATGTGATTTTGGGAAACTCGAATCAAATCTAACTCGAGTTGTATCTTCCCGAATCAACATGAATTATAACTTTCTTGTCGTAGTCTCGGTTTGAACAAGTCGAAGTCTTGAAATCTCGATATCCAATCTGTCAATACCAATCTGAAAAGACATATATACAATCTACCATATCAACCTCTAACTCAAAGGAGTACACATACGGATCAATATTCAATCTCGGTACATTTCGACGGCATAACGGCGTAATCTTGCGATACCGGTAACTCAAATATCATAAGATCAATATCACCAATTCATAACAACAATCATATGCATATCAGCACCTCAAAATTCTGCACAACTCATGCCATATAAGCTGGAAAATGAGAACAATAACATACGGTATCCTTTCTTCAATCCGTTTTCGATTATACGTTTAACGTAAACTCAAGAACACATATTATCAACCAAACTATAATTCCCCCAACATCTGAATTTCAAACCATGCTAGAAAACAATAAAACTTACATCCTTTGAAAGCTTATGATGAGAGGAACAAGAATCTACACTCGGATTGAAAATCGTGTGGTCGGATTTTGCACAATCAATTCTCTACCATGACATGAAATTTGATGGAATTTCTGAAACTCTCTCGGTCCTTTCTCCTCCAGAATGAAGAAATGAAGTACAACTCATATATATATCTTGCATGGTAAGGGCAAGTGGCTTATTCTTTGTTCAACACGTCTCGCGCATATGCGCGACCATCACCGGCGCGTATGCGCGAGACGCTCTGTCTCAGCACTTGACAATTTCAGCTGCTGGCGCATATGCGCGCCCTCTCTCGGCGCATATGCGCCAACTTCTCTGGACAAACACTTTGGCTACTGGACACCTCACGCATATGCGCGCCTCGTGTCGTGCATATGCGCGAGACCTTCGTCTCGGCACATCTTGGAACCGCACAGCTCGCGCATATGCGCGCCCACCAGCCGCGCATATGCGCGAGACCTTCTGTCCTCGCACATATTCACAACTCAACAATTCCAATCCAATCTCGACGTGCTCCGTCTATAATCATATCAATCAATCAAATACTCATCTCAGATTAACAGGATAAAATCTCGGGCATTACATCTCCTGTCTGTCTAAGATTCGCATTGGTCTTTCTTCATAAGACAGGTTCGGAGTGAGATGCAACGGTTCAAAGTTCAAGACATGCGAAGGATTCGCCATATATTTTCTCAACATAGAGACGTGAAACATGTTGTGTACTCCGGCCAGATTCCGCGGAAGAGCAACACGATAAGGTAACGTCCCAACCCTGTCGAGGATCTCGAATGGTCCGATGAATCTCGGACTAAGCTTTCCTTTCTTCCAGAACCGCATGATACCTTTCATAGTTGCTGTCTTCACGAAAACATGGTCGCCAATGGAAAACTCTAGATCTCTCCTCCTCTCATCCTATCACGGATCTTGACTAGTATATCGGCAGTCTGCTGAACAATCTCCGGACCCAATTCTGATCTCTCTCCTACTTCATCCCAATGAATAGGCGATCTACACTTACGACCGTACAGTGCTTCATATGGAGCCATACCTATAGACGACTGAAAAATGTTGTTATAGGTGAACTCCACTAATGTTAACTTCGACTCCCAATTCCCTAAGAAATCGATGACACATGCACGGAGAAGGTCCTCCAAAATCTGGATAACTCTCTCTGACTGACCATCTGTCTGAGGGTGGAAAGCTGTGCTAAACAAAAACTTCGTACCCATAGGTGAATGCAAACTCTTCCAAAATGAGGAAGTGAATCTAGGATCTCGGTTAAACACTATAGAAATGGGAATACCATGAAGTCCGAATATCTCTCGGATATACAACTCTGCATACTGAATCATGGTGAAAGTCGTCTTAATAGGCAAGAAGTGTGCTGATTTGGTAAGAAGATCAACAATCACCCAGATAGCATTTGACCCCCTGACTGACGTCGGCAAACCGACCACGAAGTCCATGGTAACATTCTCCCACTTCCACTCAGGAAGAAGAAGAGGCTTGAGCATACCTGCTGGTCTCTGATGTTCCGCTTTCACTAGCTTACACGTCAGACACTCGGATACAAAACGTCTGATATCCTTCTTCATCCCGGGCCACCAATACAACAACTGCAGATCTTTGTACATTTTCATACTCCCAGGATGAATAGAGTACGATGACATATGGGCCTCCGATAAAATATCCACTCGAATGAAATCGCTGCTAGGAACCCACATTCTGCCTCGATATCTCACAATACCGTCGCTAACTGTATACAAGATACTGCCCTTGGCCTCTTCTCTCTGCCTCCACTTTGCCAACTGCTCGTCTGTTATTTGCCCACTGTGAATACGGTCTAGAAGAGTAGACTGAATTGTCAAAGTAGATAGACGGGGAACTCTACCTCGAGGATAAGTCTCTAGATCAAACCTCTGCATCTCAAATTGAAGGGGTCTCGGAATCACCAATGATCCATCACTGCAACTTTTCTGTTCAACGCATCCGCAACTACATTAGCTTTGCCAGGGTGGTAGCTAATGTCACAGTCATAGTCCTTCACTAGCTCCAACCAACACCTCTGACGCATATTCAACTCTTTCTACGTAAAGAAGTACTTGAGGCTCTTATGTTTTCGATAAAGATCTGGCACTTCTCTCCGTAAAAATAATGCCTCCAAATCTTCAAGGCAAATACTATGGCTGCCAACTCTAGATCGTGGGTAGGGTAATTCTTCTCATGGATCTTCAACTGACGAGAAGCATATGCTATCACCTTCCCATGCTGCATCAACACTGCACCTAAACCGAGCTTCGAAGCATCGGTATACAAAACAAAATCTCCGAGCCCTGACGGGATGGCCAATACATGTGCTGAAATAAGAACTTGTTTCAAAGAATCGAAGCTCTTCTGACACTCATCGCTCTACACGCACTTAGCATTCTTCTTGGTCAACGACGTGAGTGGAACTGCGATAGAGGAGAATCTCTGAATAAACTTCCGATAGTATCCTGCTAGTCCAAGGAAACTACGGATCTCTGATGCATTTTGTGGCAGAACCCACTCTCTGACTGCTGCAATTTTCACTAGGTCTAACTCAATACCGCTGCTAGAAATGACGTGGCCTAAGAACGCCACCTTCTCTAACCAGAACTCGCACTTACTGAACTTCGCGAATAGCTTGTGCTTTTGCAAGGTCTGCAATACTACGGTCAGATGTCTGATGTGATCCTCTTGATTCTTTGAGTAGACGAGAATGTCATATATGAATACTATCACGAACTGATCAAGATACGGCTGGAATATGCGATTCATGAGATCCATGAAGATCGCTGGCGCATTCATCAAACCGAATGGCATCACAAGGAACTCGAAGTGTCCATAACGAGTCCTAAAAGCAGTCTTGAGAACATCGCCGTCTTTCACCCTCAACTTGTGATAACACGAATGCAGATCAATCATTGAGAATACTGAAGCTCCCTGCAACAGATCAAATAAATCTTCAATCCTCGTAAGTAGGTATTTGTTCTTCACTATAACTCTGTTCAATTCCCAGTAATCAATGCAGAGCCTCATCGAACCATCCTTCTTCCTCATAAATAAGACTAGCGCGTCCCATGGCGAAAAACTTGGGCGAATGAATTCTTTGTCAAGAAGTTCCTGAATTTGCTTCTTGAGTTCTGCCATCTCTGTCGGTGCTAATAGGTACGGTACTTTTGAGAACGGTGCGGCACCTGGCATAAGCTCAATAGAAAACTCCACTTCTCGCACAGGTGGAATACCAGAGACGTCATCAGGAAAAACGTCTAGAAAGTCCCTAACAATTGGGACATCGGAAGCTGACTGTCTGAGTGTCTCAGGAATAGATGCAAAATTCGCTAAAAATGCTCGACACCCTCTACGCATGAGCTCCCTAGCCTGGACACAAGATATTATAAGCGATAAATGAAAGTACCTATCTGGCTCGAATAAGAACTGCTCTCTCCCAAGCGGTCGGACTAGAACAGATCTCCGCTGGAAGTCAATCAACACTCTGTTCTTTAATAGCCAGTCCATAGGCAGTACTACCGAATACGCTATATCTTGTCCAATGGTCTTGACCTTGAGGAAATTTACAAAGGTCTCCGAAATCAACGAATAAGTAGCCCCTGAATCTATCAAGGCATTTGTAGCTGAACCAGCTATAAAAATTCTCCCTGAAAGTTTGGAACATCATGCTAAACCAGAAATTTTACAAGAATTAAAGTTATAGACATGCGAAGGTCAAAGTTCTTTTAAACTAAATTCTCGAAAATAACACTGACTAGAACATGCAATTCTATCCCAAATTCTAAGTTAAAAATTTTAACCCAAACTCTCAAAAAATTAAATCTTAAATACAAACTTAAAGCTTTAAGATACCTTTCAAGAGCAACGTCTCCAGGTTTGTCTCCGCTACATGGAGAGCAAAAACTCTGCCTTGGGTTGGCAGATTCTTCTGAGGGCAATCCTTCAGTAAGTGGTCAAGACTACCACACTTGTAGCACTTCCCCGAACCATACCTACAAACTCCAGTATGGCGGCGTGTGCACTTGGCACAGACCGGTTACTCCGTGGTCCTCGGGACTACACGTACCTGCTGCTCCTGTCCTCTGCTCTTGGATGGGCCGTGGAAAGGCTTCTTACTCTGATGCTCCTGCTGAGGAGGGCGGTACGGTTGAAATGTTCGTTTACCATGGCGATCGCTCTCAATATCATTCTGATCCTGCTCTGCAGCTAAAGCTCTGGAGACAGCGACATTATAGGTAGTAGGGCCAGCTACCATAACATTACGACGCAAGATCGGCTATAGACCATCCATAAAATGTCTCAACTTAGCTCCAGCATCATTTGCAATCAGGGGCATAAAATGGCAACCCCTCTCAAACTTACGGATAAACTCCGTAACAGTCATATCTCCCTGCCTCAGGGTCATGAACTCCTTGGTCAATCTGGAACGCACCTCGTCAGTAAAATATTTAGAGTAGAACAACTCTGTAAAGCGCGTCCAGCTCACAGTAGCCAAATCCAAGGATACAGATGCTCCTTCCCACCACAGTCGAGCGTCTCCTCCAAACATATAGGTTGTACAACGAACCCTATCTTCATCTCCAAGCTCCATAAATACAAAGATAACCTCAAGGGACTTAATCCAGCCCTCGGCCACCAAAGGATTTGTCGTTCCTGAGAAATCCTTTGGCCTCATCTTCACGAACCTCTCACAAATAGCCTAACGCCCCGTCTGCCTAGTTACCACAGCGTTGTTCCCCGCAAACTGTGCGGAGAACTGAGTCATCCCAGCTAACATCTGGGCGTTCATGTCCGGTGGAGGGGTGGTGGTAAATCTCTCTCCTGCCTATGATCCTCACCGTCCTCATGACGATGCTCATCATCCCTCGTGTGATCATGAATGCGTCTAGTAGGCATACTGTTCCATACATAACCCATACGTAACCAACATGCATAATTCTATTATTTCTTTAAATTCAAATTAATACTGCATAATCATAATCTTGACATAAAACGTTTCATGAAAACATGTTGTTAAAATATTTCTTGCTTTAAACGAAATGCGTAAACGTAAAACTTACAGACCGAAGACGTGACTTCATGAGCTTCTCGAGATCAGTAGTAGTACAATCCTTTACAAGAACATAGGCTCTGATACCAACTGTAAAGGTCCGTATTTCGTATTCGCATTTTTTTCGGAATTGTCAAAAATTTTTCTAAATAAATAACTTGCCTCATTCATAAAATAAATCCATAAATAGATTTAATTTTAAAATAACAGCGAAAGTATATATTGTGTTTCAACACAACTACTTAAAAATAATCCAACGTATTAAAATCTGAATTTGAACATAAAAAGGTGAATAAACTGAAACATGAGGTCCTCGGGTTCCTACTACTACTGACCCAAGCTAGCTCACTGGTCCCCGTCCTCAGTCTCGACATCATCAGTACCTACAACAATCAAGTCTAGTGAGTCTAAAGACTCAACATGCATATGTCGTGAATAACAAGTAAATTTATCATAAAATCGCATGCAACGTAAAAATATCGTATCGTAAAACGTAACGTGAAAATTGTGTCATTAGTTAATATAAATATGTGCATATCTGAGAATCGTACGTAAAAGATTTGCTCGATATAGGCCTGTCATAAAATACCATATCGAGATTTTTCTAGTAGAGATAATGTTTCAACGCAAGTGACCCATAACATTACATGAACGTCTGATCAGACTAAACCATAGTATACTGGGTGAGGTGGCCACAAGACATATCGCATATATCTGAAAAAATAAACATTTTATATTTTATGCACGTAATATAATTATAACTCTGTTTTTACCAGATGAGTTGGATCGTTCCCAGGCTTGCTACGACATAATCCTAATATGAGACACATGCAATTATTCTCAACTTGACAAAAACTTCATACTCGACCCAAAAACGAGACAAACGAGACCAACAACTTATTTTCCAACCATGGCTTCGTACCAACTCGAACCAACATTGAACTGTCGTTTAGCCATGATTAAAATACACCTAACATAGTGAAATAATATACCAAAAAACTGTAATATACGAAAAATAGTGAATGGAGGCGAAAATCATGAAACACTCAACCAAGACCTCTGAACCGAAACAATTCTGTTGTCCAAGTGCACGGCAGAAGCTGCACATGTGGTGTTTAGTTTATGAAAGAAATGGCCATTGGGCTTGAACCACCAACCAGAGTCTCTGACCAACACCCTAAGGCATGGCTTGTACCATGGCTAAGGGCACTAGGCCAACCACAATCCAAGCAAACACCTATGACAACCCAAAGTTCCAACCGAGAGCACCAAATTCTGTGTCGTATGTGTGTTGAATTGTTGTGTTGTCTTGTATAGTTCCAGTGGTCATATGATCAAACATGGCTCGACTTAGACATGATGAGGCATTGTGTGAACCATATCTATGGGCTAGAAGCCAACCACAATCCACCAAAACACCCCAAAAACCGAAACTCAGTTACCCAAACCAGAAATGAAACCGATGGGCATTTGTTTTGTTGTTGTAAAAATTTTGATGGATTCTAGAACCAAGCCTTGAATGATTGTCTTGGTCACGTCCTAGATATGCTAAGGGAGGGTTATAACCATGACTACAGTTCTTAGAACAGCCATGGTCCGAAAACTCACCTTAGACAACCAACAACAAAAATCGTGGCTCAAAACTGTACTAATGAAATGTTTTGCTGCCATGTCTTCAACTTGAGTGTATGGGCTTAGACCAATGAACCATCAACAATCATGCCTAAATGCAGTCTTGAGTGCCTGGAACCAAAGCAACATCCTGAAAACACAAGAACACACATCACCCGTGAATTTAAAGCAAATGGCCGAGGAGGGGTTTGCACGACTTCCTGCAAGTTTCCGTCAAAATTTTGTTTTGTTCCTTGAATCATGAATATATAGTGGTTTAAAAATATCTATAGGACTTGATTGAAGAGGAAATAAACGATGTATACATGCCTGTAAATCTGTTGAAGAAGAAAACAAACAATACGACGAACACGGCGCGACGGAGTCGGAGTTGTATTTTTCTTTCTTATTTTCCTGCTGCTATCACACGATTTTTGCTGCTGTTTTCACTGATATTTTCGAAGGTAAGGGTGGAGGAAATTTTAGGTAATGAAGGTGAAAGTTACAAAGGTTGATAAGTCAGTCATGCAAGGCATTTAGGTGGGAGTTACTAGTGAAGGGTTTTAATGGCAAATCAATTGCTTCTTTCCCTTCTTGTTGAACGAAATGTGAGGGATTGGTATGCTAGATTTGTAAGTTGATGGAAATTAGGTGGATGGGATGACCGAAATTTGTTAACAATTTGCAAGGTAAATTGTTGATTAAATCTTGTATTTTAAATCTTTAAAGTTTTAAACACCCATTATATATTTTAGTGAATTAACAACTTAAATTGGGGAAACAATCTTGTATGACATGGCTTGGTCTTAAAATTAATTATTAAAATGTTAGGTTTTAATTTCTTGAATATAATAGGTCTAGATTAATTTTTATCTCAATTGGTTACACATTTTAATTTAGGCTTTAATTAAATATTGGACATAAAAGAACTTATTTAATAACTTAAATCCAATTAATTTAGTAAATCTTAAAAACATTCTTTATCATTAAAATAAATTATTCCTTGGCTTAAATTAAATTTAGGAATATTTTCTTATTATTAATCTTATCTCAATTCTCCAAACTCCAGTCCGGCCTCACGTATTTATCCGAAAAGACAAACTAAACATCCGCGCTTAAAATAATTAATCATGACTTAACAAATTCTAAAATGAATTAAACACTTCATATACATATAAAAATCGTTTTTAATTTAAATAATAGCAATTATGCATGGCTTATACGTAATTTGATTTTTCAGGTTCTTCACATCAGGACCTCGATTAACATATTATCATAATCACCTGCATCAATCACACCTAGTGAGTCTAAAGACTCAACGCACAATAATCTTAATAACAACATAATAAGTATACAGATCACATACAAAAGTGATAAATACTTATACTTAAAATATCATTTTCATGAAGATGCATAAAATTTAAATAAAAACATTTTCATAATGATGCATATACTTTAAAAATAAACATTTTCTTAAACATGCAGAATCATAAACCTTTTCATATTATCATAAACAAATCCATATCATCATCAACATATACATATTCATATTCATGTTCATATACGTGTTTTGTTGAATTCAGATCGTTGATTGTGACTTTCGTGTTCATATACGTGTTGGGCGATGGATTCATCTACATGTAACCACAGTACTGGGCAGCGGGGACACTAACAACACTCTCACCGATCAACTGGGCCTTGGCCTATCATCATAATATGGGAATATGATCGTCGAGGCTCCCTCGGGGGCTTTCTCCCATAGACGGGCTCCCTTTGGGGCTTTTTCCCACGCATGGGCTCCCTCTGGGGCCTTCTCCCAAAAATGGGCTCCCTCTGAGGTCTTTTCCCCTCATGTTATCCCAAAGCATATCATCATATACATATATATATCCGTATCCAATGAAATACGATCGTCGGACTCACATTGGGAACATAACCCTCACGATATCTCCAACATATCATCATATTAGTGACAATTACTTAACTTCCTTCAACGTTTCATATTATCGTCACTTTATAAAATTTAAACGTGTATATAATGGTTTTCTTTCAAACCAAGCATGCAACATGTCTTTTAACATTATCTTTTCCTCATAAAAATCCATAATCATTTTAAAATAAATATTTTAACATATAAAAATTAATAAACATCCATAATAATTAAAAATAACAATATTAGAATATAAAACAGCATTCAGGACACTGTCATGACGTTTACTAATTTCTAGGTGTAAAATGACTGTTTTACCCCTAGACGTAAAATATAACGTTTTTGACATTTTCTTAATTTCATTGACTTTAACATGTCTCAAATAATTATTTAAGCTTACATGAATTTTCTCATATATTTATTTGGCTTAAATCGAGGACTTTTAATTTATTCTTTAAATATAGCATATTACTGCATTTTAATCCCGAATTAAACCAAACTTTAATATAAAATTCACACATTAAAACTTAGACTTTTAATATTTATTTGAGCTTAAATATAATTTTTCATAATTTTATTAAGCTTAAATCTAGGCGTTTCCCGATTTGTTTTTAAACTTAGACGTACTTCCCGGTTTTGACTCGTTTGGACTCGAAAATTAACTAAACTTTACCAAACTTGAACCAAAGCTTAATAACACATAAATAACCCATATTCAACCCAAATCAAGCCAATTAGAAGCCATGAACAGCCTATGATACCTACTGAAATTTTGTTCTTATTCTTTTGAAAAGCCTAGCCACCCTAGCCTTGTAATTTTTTATCCTAGCCCTCAAGCGACTCAACCAGCCCCTATGAGCCCTTCCTAGGACAATGATTGAACCCCTAACATGCTGCTGGATAGGACCTAAAAGACCTAGAACCTCAGCCCCTCAACCCATCAACTAAGCATGCACCTGTTTCTCCCAAACCCGTCCAAGCGCATGCACATCTACCTTGCCCTTCGAGCCACCCTCTTGCCCCCATCTTAGGAACTTCATGCAGCCCACTTAAGTCTACTAGACCCTCCCTAACCGCAGCTAGCAGCCATGACCCTTAAAGGCTCCTAGTCGAAGAGTTCTTTCCCTTAAGGAGTCTATTTTCGTTTTTATTCCTTCCCTATTTTTTTCAGCCTTTAAACATACACCTAGGGACCCTTAAACATTTGGAAAACATCCCTTCAAGTACCCCTACCATGACAGCTCCTTTGTGCATCATTATGAGGAGTTTTAAAAGATGAAAACACTAGTTTTGTGCTTGTATAGCCATAAAAACGAAAATATAAAAGTTGCATCATGTTTTTCATGCAATCATGTATCAAACACATAATATGGTGTGAAAGATGAGAAAAAAGAGATTAAGGCGTGCCTTTGCGTATTTTACGCACGAATTTCCGTTGACGATTGAAGAACGACGACGAGGAGGGTCTTGGCTTGAAGAACTAGGAAGAACTTGGTGCTTTTCCTTCAAATCTCTTGGTGTGTGGGTGTGCTTGTGTTGAGAGAATTTGTGTTTGCAAATTTTTGGGGTGTGGGCGTGGGTTATGGGGATTATGGGGTGGGTTTTTAGTTTAAATAATGGTTAGAATCCTACTTAAACTCTAATTGCTAGTTTAGGCCCATTAACCATATCAATTAGGCTCAATTAGCCCATTAGTATTTAATTAATATATTAAAAATAGTTTTGTTTAAGTAAGTTTGTAAATTTATTAGCCGGGTTGCCCACAAGTTCGTATTTTTGTTGAAAAACTAACACCGATAAAAATTACGTCCCGGTGTATAAAATCACCTGAAAACTCCTTATTTTCAAAAAAAAATAATAAAAAACATCCCTTATATTTTAATGAAATCATTTTCTTTTTTTCAGCCATCGGTCTCCGTTCCTCGATCGCAACTAGAATAACCATTAAAAATACATTATAATGCAATCATGTAGAAAAATATATTTTAAGCATGTCAATATTCACTACATAAATAATTTATGCAATTGAAACAATTAATTGAAATACACAAGGAATTTAATAACTCAAATGCATGCGGTTTACGTGGTCCTTCACTTTTCGGGGCATTACAAGGCAATTCAGTGAATCCCATCATGGATCGAACCATGTCCATCACGGTTCGATTTCGACGTTCAGAAACACCATTCAATTGTGGTGTTGCTGGTGTAGTTCACTGTGAGAGAATTCCATTCTCTTTTAGATTACCCAAAAATCCAGTACTCAAGTATTCTCCACCTCGATCAGATCGAAGTGCTTTAATACTTTTTTCTAGCTGATTTTCTACTTCAGATCTGAATTTTTTGAACTTTTCAAATGCTTCAGATTTGTGTTTCATCAAATAAATGTACCCATACCTCGAATGGTCATCAGTAAAGGTAATGAAGTAGGAATGCCCAAATTTTGTGCTAACACTTAGGGAGTCACAAACGTCTGTGTGGATCAAATTCAGTAGACCATGCGCACATTCCACGTTTCCATTGAATGGAGTCTTTGTCATTTTTCCTTTTAGACAGGATTCACGGCTAAGTAGAGAATTTATGTCTGACAAGTCAAACATGCATTCTCCCACTAGCTTGTGCATCTTTCTTTGGGAAATGTGACGTATTCTAGCGTGCCATATTTGTGCGGGATTTTGATCATCTAACTTTCTTTTGTTTGTTGTTGAAATCCTATTTACTTGGACATTCATCTATCATTTTCAGAACATTTCTGGCGCATATAATTTCTTACGTCCGAGCTTCTTGCAGTAAAATAAATATGTTTTGACTTATCGGGCTTTGTAGACCCTTTAAGTGTCCTTCAGAGTTTGCCTCTTATTGGGTTTGTTTTTCTTGTGAGGGGCATAACATTTTTTTCCCTTACTTTGTGGGCCATTTTTCGTCTTACGAGAGGCCCATTAGAAAAACAACATTTTTATCTTGTATGGTGATCTCATAAGTCATAAACGTATTGACTAGCTTCAAGGCTATCATCTGTCGTATTCAAATTGAAGTTCACCATACCCCGTCAAATGAGGAAGAGAAAGACAACAAATTGATGTTATCTAGTAACTCGTTAGAAATCACACATTCCAGGCCCACCACATTCTCAATAAGCCCAGTCATACGTATACCACGCTCATGGGCCAAAGCCCCATCTTGCGTACGTGTAGTAATGAGCTCCTTGAAAGTGGTGTGCATCATTGTATGATTTTCACGCACCATGCAACTCTTGCAAGTGCATTCGAATGTCAACAGCATTCAACATTTCCTCAAACTGTCCCTACAATTCATTTGACATAAAAGCGAGCATGTTACACTTTAGCTTGCATACTATGGTCCTACCATCTTGCCTCATTTGTCAGTTCAACAGGACTGACATTAGTGTGTATACATTTTCTCCGAATTCAGAAAAATTTCTCAACCAGTCTTGAAAGTTTGGTTCGGTTAGCTTGTTAATAACAAAAATTTATTACGCGACGAAATAAAAAATATACTGATATGGAAACAGAATAATTGTTGCTGATTATTTTAAAATAATTTTAAGATATAAAATATGGATTTTATTTTATAAATCTCCCTCCCACTATTCTGACATTTCCACCACCCTCTAATGAAAAAGGAATATCTTATTTCCTTAGTGGGCACGTAGAGTCCAATTAGCCAATTATAATTCCGAATAATATCAGCCAATTATAATTTCTAAAAGGTAGAATCCAATTGCATCCATACGCAACCTACGCGTGTTTTACCTCACGTTTAATAAGGACCCAATAATATGACACCGTTTATTTTAACGTGTCAAACCAACCTGTCAAAGTAGAATTGTATTGGACGGTCGCCATGAGTTCCCCCAATAATATGAGCCGAAGTCATGAGAGTTCCACTCAATTCACATCATATGTCCGATGGAAGTCACAGCTTTCCGGCGTCCAGCCCTTCCCAATAATATGAGCCAGACACTGTCCGAGGGTAGCGATAAACATGCAACCACGATTGATGGAAGGCAAGAAAAAATTAAACTCTTTTAATTTTTACTTTTTTGGTTTGATATAAATTTTGAATCTTATTCAAAATGAGGGATTTTAATTTTAAAATTGTCTCATCATTTTAATTTAAAAATCGCGTGCCACGAGTTTGTATGTTTGCCGGATTCATGCAACTATATCATTTAATAATATACATACATGCATACTACTATATATCACATATATCTTAATATGACATTCAACAATAAATAAGGATGATCGATTGTCAACACTATTAGATTCATGTGAGCCATACATGGATCCAGGTCCAAAACCTAGGTGAATGCAGGGATGCAAATGCAACTATTACAAGAGCTTCCAATATTTTATATGTTTCATATTGTTCATCCGGCCCACCATCTTCCAGTCTTGATCCCTCACTATTTCTAATAATTACATTTAAATAGCCATGTCACATAAGGGATACATCTCATGGGGGTGGGAACAGACCATAAACCAGTCCCACTTTAATAATATCAAATATTAACAAAATGAAAAAAAACAGTAAAATATCATAACATACACCTAACACATTGGTCAATGCTTTTAATATCAAATATTATCATCACATTAAATATCATAACATACACCTATGTGCATTTAATATCAAATATTATCATCAGTTTAATTAAACAAATTTAATTAATTAATAAATCTTATATCTAATAATTTTATCACTAACCAACACAATTATTGTAGAGCTCAATTTCAGTACATGTGAAACCCATGCATTCATTTAAATGATAAATCATTATTTTAATTTAAAATGATTTTAGCCATGCATGATTTATTTAAATGCATTATTTTCAATTATTTATGTTTGGGTGATGCACGTTAAATGTGTTTCGAGTTTCATGTTTCAGGCGATTTTTCGAGGCGGGATCGAGGAAAAGACCGGTGACGATTTTTGGTAAAATTTTAATGTGGTATTTTATTTTAAGGTTAAGGAGGGAGCATTTTAATAATTTATTAAGTTTTAGTATTTTAAAGCTTGATTAATTATTTAGTGATTTTAGAGTTAAAAAAATTTTAAAGATTTATTTCATGTGCACTTTATTTTTTTAATTAAGGGATTTTAGTAATGTTAGTGTTTGATCAACATTTTTATTAGCCTCATTATTAGCATTTTGATTAGCACTTTTAATCAGCCTTATTTGCTCCTAATTAAGCACTCTTCCCCCTTAATTATATTAAAACGCACGCACACACACATTATTACACACACCTATACAAGACACACACAAACACATATTTCAGAATTTTATTTTGAGTAAAATACTAGGGTTCCTAGAGCAAGAGCGCATCCGCCCCTCTTTGAACTTTCCAACGAATTTTCGTTGATTTTTCTTCAAGCAAATCGCGTCACGTTCGTCCCGGATCAACCTCGCATCTTTCTCCGCTTCGGTATCGTCGTATCGTGATTTTTTCACATCAAAGGCATGTACGTCGATCATGTCATAGTATGTGTTGCGTTGTTTTTATGCGTAAAAATCCATATGTGATGCGTAAATTTTGAGCAGAAATTGTTTAGATCGCATTTTGAACATTTTTGGATCTAAAAATTTCATTTTTACTGCTCTTTTATAATACTGAGATTTTTTGGTCTTGATTTTGATAAAACTTTAAATATAAAAATCGTAGAACTTTTTGATACCTTCGATTTGATATAAAATTAGAAATATTTGGATAACAATTGATTGAGTTATGACGTTTTTTGTGGGACTGCTCAACTGCGACTTTTATGTAAATTGTGTTCTTGAAGTTATTTGTTGCAGGATTCGTTGGGAATCGACGGGCGATCGCGGCTGCATTTAAGTAAGTCAAGAACGATGTTGGGATTATTATTGGTGTCTCTTTTCGTGTCGTTAAGCACAAGGTTGAACTAAGAGTCGTAGGAAGAAAAGTGGTGTCGCAATTTCGGGTTGTGTCGTTTGTTGCTGTTTGTCGAGTTTGATGGCAATTTTAATGGCTTGTATGGGTTGGAGTCATTACCTTAGTGACCTAGGAGGGGTCTGGAGGTATCGATTCTCAGCCCTTATGGTTTGGTAAGAAGAGAGAAACATCGTGTTAAGTTTTCGCGCAGGTTTCGAAATTCTGAGGCTGCACGGACCCATACACGGACCCTGACACGGGGTACGTGCCTTTGTTTTCTTCGAAGTGTCAATTTGCAGAGTCTACACTGACCGTTACACGGACCTAGGCATGGGGTCCGTGCCCTTTCGTCTTTTCGATTATGTCTTTGCAGTAGCTACACGGACCTTGACACGGACCTAGGCACGGGGTCCGTGTACTTCTTATTTGAGGAATATTTTAATGTTGCTTTGGGGTTTTAGGTCTTTGGTTAGCACGATAATTAAGCGAAGTCAAGTCCTGAGTGAACTAGAATGTCATAAGCTTTTCAATCACTTTGGTGGTGAGCTCGAGTACCTACGTCTAAGTTATGCAAGTTAAGTATTGAATCCATGTTAGTATGTTGCAGCAGCGGCCCCAAGCGAGATCCAACGAATCCCACAACGCTAAGTAAGTATGTTGAGTAACATACTAGGGTTCCTAGAGCAAGAGTGCATCCGCCCCTCTTTGAACTTTCCAACGAATTTTCGTTGATTTTTCTTCAAGCAAATCGCGTCACGTTCGTCCCGGATCAACCTCGCATCTTTCTCCGCTTCGGTATAACCGTATCGTGATTTTTTCACATCAAAGGCATGTACGTCGATCATGTCATAGTATGTGTTGCGTTGTTTTTATGCGTAAAAATCCATATGTGATGCGTAAAGTTTGAGCAGAAATTGTTTAGATCGCATTTTGAACATTTTTGGATCTAAAAATTTCGTGTTTACTGTTCTTTTAAATACTGCGATTTTGTGGTCGTGATTATGACAAAACTTTCAACATGAAAGTCGTAGAACTTTTTGATACCTTCGATTTGATATAAAATTAGAAATATTTGGATAACAATTGAGTGAGTTATGGCGTTTTTTGTGGGACTGCTCAATTGTGACTTTTATGTAAATTGTGTTCTTGAAGTTATTTGTTGCAGGATTCTTTTGGAATCGACGGGCGATCGCTGCTGCATTTATGTAAGTCAAGAACGATGTTGGGATTATTATTGGTGTCTCTTTTTGTGTCGTTAAGCACAAGGTTGAACTAAGAGTCGTAGGAAGAAAAGTGGTGTCGAAATTTCGGGTTGTGTCGTTTGTTGCTGTTTGTCGAGTTAGATGGCAATTTTAATGGCTTGTATGGGTTGGAGTCATTACCTTAGTGACCTAGGAGGGGTCTCGAGGTATCGATTCTCAGCCCTTATGGTTTTGTAAGAAGCGAGAAACATCATGTTAAGTTTTCGCGCAGGTTTCGAAGTTCCGAGGCTGCACGGACCCATACACGGACCCTGACACGGGGTACGTGCCTTTGTTTTTTCGAAGTGTCAATTTGCAGAGTCTACACAGACCCTTACACGGAACTAGGCACGGGGTCCGTGCCCTTTCGTCTTTTCGATTATGTCTTTGTAGTAGCTACACGGACCTTGACACGGACCCAGGCACGGGGTCATTGTACCTCTTATTTGAGGAATATTTTAATCCATGTTAGTATGTTGCAGCAGCGGCCCCAAGAGAGATCCAACGAATCTCACAACGCTAAGTAAGTATGTTGACGTGTAAAGAAAATATTTTTAATTTTTTTTTAAGGTATGCTAAATGTCTTGTGACCAAATTATGTATGGGGTTGGAAAGCTGTAAAGCATGACCAGGGACCAACCCACCCCGTTAAAGCATGAACGGGTTTAGATCAGGATTGGAAAGCGTTAAAGCATGAACGGGGACCAATCCACCCGTTAAAGCATGAACGGGGATCTCATGTATGTTGTAGTGGATTCGTCCCTGTCAGCCCAGTACTATGGTTAAGTCTGATCAGACGATTATGTTATGGGTCACTTGCTTTGAAACATGCCTCTACGCAAATTATGATATGTATGCTCATTTATGTACGATGCAAGTAAGCAAACATGTTTAAGAAAAGTTTTTATGATTATGGGACGTCTATGTTATGCTATTATGATCACGCTCAAGTACGTTTATGTTATCATGTTCAGATTTACGTTTCCAATATGTACGCTCTATTTTGAAGTTGCATGTGATTTTATTACGTAGTACTCGTTACTTCAAGTTTATACGTGTTTAGTCTTTAGACTCACTAGACTTGATCGATGCAGGTGAGGAGTATGTTGAGTAGGCTAGGGGTGGAGACCAAGGAGCGGGCTTGAACTGAGCAGGTGGCTAGACTCGAGGACCGCCCATGTTTTAAATTTAGAATATTAAGCATGAATATTTTTATACTCTGATTTCCGTGAAGCGGTTGATGATGTTTTAAACAATCA
Organism: Primulina huaijiensis; assembly: GCF_012295235.1. NCBI lineage: Eukaryota > Viridiplantae > Streptophyta > Magnoliopsida > Lamiales > Gesneriaceae > Primulina > Primulina huaijiensis. The sequence goes on along the minus strand of NC_133315.1, from coordinate 11,620,742 downwards.
TTTCTTTTGGGAGACTTGGTGGTGTTTGTTTTATGGCGAATGTAATAGACGAACAAATATTTTATTGCCAATTGAAAGTTTATTTTATATTTAAGGAAATTTTTAATTTTTTCGCAAATTTTAAATAGTAGTAAAAAGTATGGTACGTTAGAGTTCGTATCATTGCGGTGTTCTTGTAAAGGGTTATGCCTACTGTCAGTTGCGAGAAGCTCACGAAGTCTCACCTCAAGTATATAAGTTTTCATGTTTTGAATTATGTTATGTAGTAAGCATCATGTCATGATTTCAGCATGTGCATATTTAAATCCAAATTGCGTGCATCTTATGATATTAGTATCATGTTCATGCATATTGGGTTTACGTGTTGGGTAATTATTGGAACAGTATGCCTCCTAGACGAATGATTAATCGGAAAGCAAGGGCTGAAGACAGAGAGGCCCGAGATGAAGAGAGGGTCATACCTCCTCGTCCACCACCGGACATGCAGGCACAGATGCTTGCAGGTATGACACAGTTCTTCGCGCAGTTCACGGGGAACCAAGCTGCAGCAGGGGGTGCAGGGGTGAGGCCCCAACCGGAGGCGGTGTATGAAAGATTTAGGAGGATGAATCCGAAAGAGTTTTCGGGGACCACATACCCGATGGTAGCAGAAGGATGGATTAAGCCCATCGAAATAATCTTTGATTTCATGGAACTGGCAGATGCAGACCGGGTCAGGTGTGCTACATTCCTTCTATCAGGGGACGCCAGGTTATGGCGGGGAAGCACGTCCGTATCAGTAAATCTGCAGAATTTGACCTGGAATGGGTTTAAGGAAGTCTTCTACTCCAAGTACGTCACCGAGGAAGTACGATCTAGGCTGACCAGAGAGTTCATGGCATTGCGTCAAGGGGACAGCAGCGTTGCAGAGTTTGTGAGGAAGTTCGAAAGAGGGTGTTACTTCGTGCTCCTAATAGCTAATGATGCCCGAGAAAAGTTGAGGCATTTTATGGATGGGTTACGACCAATCTTGCGCCGTGACGTCCGAGTAGCTGGTCCTACTACATATGCAGTCGCCGTGTTTAGAGCTTTGACGGCAGAACATGATCAGCGAGATATTGAGGTCGATAGGTAGGGCAAGAGACCCTATCAGGCACCTTGTCTTGAGGAACCTTTGTAAGTCATTAAGAAACTTAAGATTAAGTGGATATGAGTACTGGATTAGGTTATCTAAGACTACTTGGGTTGTGTAAGTTTTAATTTCAAGTTTATGAAATTGGTGTTCATACGGGGATATTGGGTGAAATAAAAACAAAAGGGAATTAGTTGTATTCAACATAGGTTACAAATGGTCGAATATTAAGATTTTTATCGAGTAAAAAAATCTAAAATCTTTATATGAGGATTCTTGAATTCTATGGGTTATAAGTGAAGTTGATTTATTAAAATTAGTTCATCATTAACAGTGGGAAACTTATTAAGTTTTATACGGTAGAATGAATTAAGTATTGAGGATACGTCAAAGTGTGACATTCGTTCTAATGAGGAAGGTCCAAGTATCTTAGGCCTCAACTATAATGTAATTGGGAAGGAAATAGTTTAAGCATGTGTTTGATGCTAGGAAGGTTTTATTATTTAAGAAGAAGATCAATATTGTATATTTGGGGTTTTATGGATTAATGTTACTCGAAATTTAAGATTAACAACAATTTTATATTTGGGATGTACTTGTAAATAACTAAGTTACGTAAGTTTGGTGTCATAAGGTAAGGATTCGACTCAAGGATCGTAGGTCAATATTATTACGGGATTAAGATAAGGTTTAACTTTTGAGTGTAGTACCAAGGATAGAAGTTGATCAGTAAATTTTGGTGCTAAGATTTCTTAGGTTGAACTACATAAATGATAATGTATTAGATCGATGAACATTACGGGTATAGTGATACGATAAATTTGAAGCTCCGTTTCTAATAGTGGGAATTGTGAGAAAAGTCAAAATTCGAGGTCATAGTAAAATAAAACTAAGACAGCCTTCAGGACCAAATACAGACATTACGAGTTTTTAGTGATGCCGTTTGGACTGACGAATGCTCTGGTGATATTTATGGACCTCGTGAATAGAGTATTCCAGCCCTACCAAGATCAGTTTGTTAAAGTGTTCATTGACAACATTCTTATATACTCGAAGAGCCATGAGGAGCACCGTCAACATTTGGGTACAGTTTTGCAGATCTTACAGAGTCGCAAGTTGTTTGCAAAATTCAGTAAGTGTGAATTTTTGTTGGAGAAGGTAGCGCTTTTGGGTCATGTAATTTCTAGTAGTGGCATTGAGGTGGATCCAGCTAAGGTAGCAGCGGTTAAGAAATGGGTTGAGCCGAAGAATGCGTGATAGATCCGCAGTTTCCTAGGCCTAGCAGGCTACTACAGGAAATTTATTCAGGGATTTTCTTCGATAGCAGTGCCACTCACTTCATTGACTAAGAAGAATGCTAAATTCTTTTGGAGTGATGAGTGCCAGAAGAGCTTTGATACTTTGATGCAAGCTCTTATTTCAGCTCCAGTGTTAACCATGCCAGCAGGGCAAGACAATTTTGTGCTATACGCCGATGCTTCTAAGCTCGGTTTAGGCACAATTTTTATGCAGCCTGGTCGGGTTATAGCTGATACCTCAAGACAGTTGAAGGTACATGAGAAGAACTACCCGACTCATGATCTTGAGTTAGCTGCCCTTGTCCTTGCGTTGAAGATATGGAGACATTATTTGTACGGCGTGAAATGCAAGATATTAACTGATCACAAGAGTCTCTCGTACTTTTTCTTGCAGAAAGAATTGAATATGAGACAAAGACGGTGGTTAGAGTTTGTGAAAGACTACAATTGTGAAATTAGCTACCATCTAGGAAAGCTAATGTTGTGGCAGATGCCTTGAGCCGAAAGGTTGCAGTCGTAGCACAGTAGTCAGTGCAGAGATCTCTTCAGTCTGAGATTCAGAGATTTGGGTTAGGAGTTTATTCTAAGGGCAGAGCTCCTAAGCTGTCTAATCTGACATTCCAGTCTTCTTTGTTTGACCGAATCTGTAGAGGTCAGCCTTTAGATGAGCAGTTGCAGAAATGGAGACTAAAGGATGAGGCCAAGGGCGGTGTACTCTACACAGTGTTTGATGATATTGTGAAGTACAGAGAGAGAATGTGGGTGCCTAGTGTTGATTCGATCAGAAAGGATATTCTGACAGAGGCACATGCATCTCCGTACTCTATCCACCTAGGAGGTACTAAGATGTACAAAGATTTACAGATCCTGTATTGGTGGCTAGGTATGAAGCGGGACGTCCACCAATTTGTGTCTGAATGCCTCACTTGTCAGCATGTGAAGGCAGAGCATCAGAGGCCAGCAGGAATGCTTAAGCCGCTCCCTATCCCCAAGTGGAAATGTGAGAATATCACCAAAGACTTCGTTGTTGGTTTGCCAAGGTTAGTCAGAGGATCCAATGCTATTTGGGTTATAGTAGATCGACTTACCAAGTCGGCACACTTCTTGCCAGTGAAGGGGACTTTCTCCATGTCGCAGTATGCGGAGCTCTATATCCGGGAGATAGTCCGATTGAACGAAATACCAGTTTCTATTGTGTCCGACAGGGACCCGAGTTTTACATCGTCCTTTTGGAAGAGTTTGCATGTTGCCATGGGAACGAAGTTGCTTTTCAGTACAGCTTTTCACCCGCAGACAGATGGTCAGTTTGAGCGAGTGATTCAGATTTTAGAAGTTTTGTTGCGAGCCTGTATGATAGATTTCCATGGGACTTGGGAGTCTAAGCTACCTCTAGTGGAGTTTACCTACAACAACAGTTTCCAATCTTCTATAGGTATGGCTCTCTACGAGGCATTGTACGGAAAGAAGTGCAGATCACCGATTCATTGGGATGAAGTAGGTGAAAGAGCAGAACTTGGTTCAGAGATTGTTCAGCAGACTGCAGATGTGGTAGTCAAAATTCGAGACAGAATGAAGACCGCCCAGAGTCGTCAAAAGAGCTATGTTGACAAAAGGAGGAGAGATCTCGAGTTTGCCGTAGGTGATCACGTTTTTGTAAAGATAGCACCTATGAAGGGTGTTATGAGATTTGGGTCAAGCTGAGTCGGAGGTTTATTGGACCGTTCGAGATTCTTGACAGAGTTGGGACACAAGCTTATCGTGTTGCCCTCCCGCCGAATCTGGTCGGGGTACACAATGTGTTCCACGTCTCAATGCTGAGGAAATACCAAGCTAATCATTCGCATGTTCTGAGCTATGAGCCGTTGCAGCTTGCTCCGGATTTGTCATATGAGGAGAGACCTGTTCAAATCCTAGACAGACAGGAGCGTAGACTTTGGAACAAGGTGACCAAACTCGTCAAAGTCCGATGGCTAAATCAATCAGTAGAAGAGGCCACTTGGGAGACCGAAGCAGACACGAGGCTTCGCTATCCCGAGTTGTTTCGTCAGATCTAATTTCGATGATGAAATTTTCATAAGTGGGGGAGGAACTGTAGAGCCCAATTTCAGTACAGTGAAACCCATGCATTCATTTAAATGATAAATCATTATTTTAATTTAAAATTATTTTAGCCATGCATGATTTATTTAAATGCATAATTTTCAATTATTTATGTTTGGGTGATGCACGTTAAATATTTTTCGAATTTCATGTTTCAGGCGATTATTCGAGGCGGGATCGAGGAAAAGACCGGTGACGATTTTTGACAAAATTTTAACGTTGTATTTTATTTTAAGTTTAAGGATGGAGCATTTTAATAATTTATTAAGTTTTAGTATTTTAAAGCTTGATTAATTAGTGATTTTAGAGTTTAAAACTTTTAAAGATTTATTTCATGTGCACTTTATTTTTTTAATTAAGAGATTTTAGTAATGTTAGTGTTGGATCAACATTTTTATTAGCCTTATTATTAGCATTTTGATTAGCACTTTTAATCAGCCTTATTAGCTCCTAATTAAGCACTCTTCCCCCTTAATTATATTAAAACACACACACACACACACTATTACACACACCTATACACGACACACACACAAACACATATTTCAGAATTTTATTTTGAGTAAAATACTAGGGTTCCAAGAGCAAGAGTGCAGCCGCCCCTCTTTGAACTTTCCAACGAATTTTTGTTGATTTTTCTTCAAGCAAATCGCGCCACATTCGTCCTGGATCAACCTCGCATCTTTCTCCGATTCGGTATCGATGTATCGTGAGTTTTTCACATCAAAGGCACGTATAATCTATTTTTCCTGCGTCGATCATGTCATTGTATGTGTTGCGTTGTTTTTATGCGTAAAAATCCATATGTGATGCCTAAAGTTTGAGCAGAAATTCTTTAGATCACATTTTGAACGTTTTTGGATCTAAAAATTTTGTTTTTACTGTTCTTTTAAATACTGAAATTTTTCGATCTTGATTTTGAGAAAAATTTCAACATGAAAATCGTAGAACTTTTTGATATCTTCGATTTGATATAAAACTCAAAATACGTGGATAAAAATTGAGTGAGCTATGATGTTTTTTGTTGGACTGCTCAAACTGCTACTTTTATGTATATTGTGTTCTTGAAGTTATTTGTTGCAGACTTCGTTGGAAATCGACGGACGATCGCTGCTGCATTTAAGTAAGTCAAGAACGATGTTGGGATTATTATTGGTGTCTCTTTTTGTGTCGTTAAGAAAAAGGTTGAACTAAGAGTCGTAGGAAGAAAAGTGGTGTCGAAATTTTTGTCGAGTTTGATGGCAATTTTAATGGCTTGTATGGGTTGGAGTCATTACCTTAGTGACCTAAGAGGGGTCTCGAGGTATCGATTCTCAGCCCTTATGGTTTAATAAAAAGAGAGAAACATCATGTTAAGTTTGCGCGCAGGTTTCGAAATTCCGAGGCTGCACGGACCCGTACACGGACCCTGACACGGGGTCCGTGCCTTTGCTTTCTTCGAAGTGTCAATTTGCAGAGTCTACACGGACCCTTACACGGACCTAGGCACGGGGTCCGTGTTCTTCTTTCTTTTCGAGTATGTCTTTGCAGTAGCAACACGGACCTTGACACGGACCCAGGCACGGGGTCCGTGTACTTCGTATTTAAGGAATATTTTAATGTTGCTTTGGTGTTTTAGGTCTTTGGTTAGCACAATGATTAAGCGAGGTCAAGTCCCGAGTGAACTAGAATGTCATAAGCTTTTCAATCACTTTCGTGGTGAGCTCGAGTACCTACGTCTAAGTTACGTAAGCTAAGTATTGAATCCATGTTAGTATGTTGCAGCAGCGACCTCAAGCGAAATCCAACGAATCCCACAACGCCAAGTAAGTATGTTGAAGTGCAAAGAAAATATTTTTAAGTTTTTTTTAAGGTATGCTAAACGTCTTGTGACCAAATTATGTATGGGGTTGGAAAGCGGTAAAGGATGACCAGGGACCAACCAACCCCGTTAAAGCAGGAACTGGTTTAGATCAGGATTGGAAAGCTTTAAAGCATGAACGGAGACCAATTCACCCGTTAAAGCATGAACGGGGATCTCATGTATATGGCAGTGGATTCGTCTCTGTCAGCCCAGTACTGTGGTTTTTTCTGATCAGGCGATTATGTTATGTGTCACTTGCTTTGAAACATGCCTCTACGCAAAATTATGATATGTATGCTCATGTATGTACGATGCAATTATGCAAGCATGTTTAAGAAAAGTTTTTATGATTATGGCACGTCTATGTTATGCTATTATGATCACGCTCAAGTACTTTTATGTTATCATGTTCAGATTTACGCTTCCAAAATGTACGCTCTATTTTGAAGTTGCCTGTGATTTTATTACGTAGTACTCGTTACTTTCAATTTATACGTGTTGAGTCTTTAGACTCACTAGACTTGATCGATGCAGGTGAGGAGTATGTTGAGGAGGCGAGGGGTGGAGACGAAGGAGCCGGCTTGGACTGAGCAGGAGCTAGACCCGAAGACCACCCATGTTTTAAATTTAGAATGTTAAGCATGTCGAATATTTTTATACTCTGATTTCCGTGAAGTGGTTGATGATGTTTTAAACAATCATTTCCTTTGGGAGATTTGGTGGTGTTTGTTTTATGGCGAATGTTATAGACGAACAAATATTTTATTGCCAATTGAAAGTTTATTTTATATTTAAGGAAATTTTTAATTTTTCCGCAAATTTTAAATAGTAATAAAAAGTACGGTACGTTACAGTTGTAACGCCCTAGATTCGACGACTGTCCTCACTGTATCAAGACGAGTCTTTTCAGCGTGCTCATATCCTCACTCACAAGCACCCTAGGAATCTTCCCAAGAGGTCACCCATCTCAGAATTGTCTCAAGTCAAGCACGCCTAACTTTGGAGTTCTAATGTGATGAGCTACCGAAAAGAAGATGCACTTCGTGGTTTGAGTAGTACATATCAAATCTTTTAAGCCATCTTCAACTGTACAGTCCATTACATTGAACAGTCTCGGAATCCGTTTCCTTCTTGTGTAAGATCAGTTCATTCATGTTCTCTCCGTCTAGAAGCCTGTCAGGAGCTGCTCATTGTCCGTGCAACCTCATGGCACCGGCGATCACCCCCCGCCCTCTTCGGCCCCGGGCCTCACAATTATTAAAGAATTTAATAAATTAAAGAAACACCTTTATTTAATTTAAATTAAATCTATAATAATTGATTTCTTGTAAAACTCATTTTTACCATAAATAATTAAAATCATATTCTAATTATTTATTTTACAAGAAAATTATTAATTTTCCAAAAAATAATTTTCAAAAAGAAAAATTGAACCAATTTTCAAAAATATCAATTTTACCCAAAAATTTGAAAAATCAGAAAATAGCACCCTAGGCCCAAATAATTCAAACCCATCATCCAGCACTCTTCTCGAGACACTCCCAGGCAGCCACCTGTGCTGCCCGCGCACTGTCCGAATGTTTCGGGCAGTCGCAGGCACGCTGTGCACGCCTGTGCGCACTGCCGTGCGCGCGTCCCCCCTCGCAGCGCCGTGCGCGCACCCGTGCGTGGCCTTGCGTGCACGGGCTGTCCGGAACAGTTCCAGACTGAAACGAAATATTTTTTTTCTGGAAAAATAAAATTTTTTTATGGTGCTACAATTTTCTGAAAATTTTTTCTTACGTGGTTAGAAATAAATTATTCAATATCAAAACCATACGATTTAGAGAAACCTTTGCTCTGATACCACCGTAGGATCTCGATTTTCTCGTCCAAAACGCAGCGGAATTTTTAAAATTTTTATTTTATTTTGACAATCAAAATATTTTTTTGAGCACTCGTATGGTTTTATATATTAAACATACACAGGATGTTTAGCACTTTTACCTTTAGTGAAAGATTCACACGACTCAAAATATTCTGAGGTTAGCGGAAATAGCTCTTGATAAATTCCCTACGAACTTTCTTCAAATCTCCTTTCTTTAATCCTCCTAATCAGGTCCACAACTAGAAGATTTATTATTCTTCCAAGTAGCACTAGAATATTTGGAAGAACTTTTAACGTTGGGGATTAAAAATCGAGAGACGGCTCAAACCAAAAACACTTTGATGGAGGCGAAATTTGAGAGGAATATTGGAGAGAATTTCGAAAATCATGTTCTCTTGGAGGCTAGGGTTTTTTTTCAAAAATTGTGAATGAATTTTTTTTAACCTTAAGCCTAATACACATATATATAAGCTTAGGCCCATTAATCAAGATAAATACTTAATGGGCTTAATCAATTAATTATTCTAGTCCAACTAGTTTAATTAATTAATTAATCTTTTAAAGTCCAATTAAGAATCTTAATAATATGTATGTTGGTCTTGTACTCCTACAAGCCGATTATACATATACTCATTACATTTAATTTAAACCCCTTATAAATTCAACATTTAAATTTAATATTTAAATTATAAATTCAACTCCTTGAATTTATCACCTCCAAAATTTAATATTTAATAAACTCAACTTTTGAGCTTAATAAATTAAATTCATCATAAATTTTATAAATTCAACTCCTTGAATTGATTCTCTCTAAATTTCATAAATTCAACTTCTTGAATTTACTATATCATAAATTCAACTCCTTGAATTTATTTTCTCAAAATTTAATTATCATAAATTCAACTCCTTGAATTTACTATATCATTATATAAATTCAACTCCTTGAATTTATTCTCTGAACGAGAACAAATGATCCAGTGCTTGTGTGTCCCTTAATGGTTCAGGGATACAGCTAGTCGTGGGTTCACAACTCTTTGTGATTCAGGACATAATCTTTTATTCGGGCTTACCCTTATTTGCCTCATTCTATGTATCAACAATTGATAATGAGAATGTCAGAAATCATATTTCCGATTAAATCCATCGAATCATGGTAAGAGCGTCTAGTAGCATCGCCCCATGATTCCCCAGGTATCACTGATAGTGCCTGCAAGAACCAGTCGATTATGATTAACGTACAGTACGGTCTCTTCATCTCATATATCCCGATCGAATCTGCAACCATTGGTTCATCGAGGGTTGCATAATAATTTGATAACTATGTGACACATATAAATAGTGGCATCGCATGTACTATTGGAGAACTCCTTCTCAAACGTACATCTCATACTCTGGCCAGAGATTCCATGCACTATTATTTCATCAGATCACATAGGATATCCACACCCGTAGGTGAGCCGTGAATCCCCGACCACAATGCACTGCCTCATATATGTGTCGCAATTGTACCCAACCTCGCCACCTGATGACTCTCCTGGAGCCGGTAAACGAGTCAAAGCACAGCCCTAGCATATAGAGCATTAGTGTTGTCACGGGTCGTAAGGACTAATGGTGTACAATCATAACCACGGACTTATTCTCTCGATGAATGATAACCACTTGGAAAGTCCGAGGGAGGGTTGTTCGGTATAATCATCATATGACTACCCATCTGCATGTTTGGACATCTCTCCCTTACCAAAAAATGCGGTAGACAACATCGCAGATTCTAGTCTCGAGCTCAAGCGACCATTATCCATGTTTTATACGGCTGAATCGACTAGGAAAGAATTTAGATTATACAGTGTTTACAAATGAGTTTCAACAACGAATTACGATTCATTTGTATTAAAGTATAATCAAGGTCTTTATCTATGTTGTTCACATGGGTATACAGATAAAGAAATAATAAACAATGAAAAGTTATATTAGATTAAAATAAAGATTGTTTATTACAGTTGAGTCATTAAATTCCCTAGCCAACCGTTGGCTTGCAGGGCATCTACTCTAACATGCGTGTCGTGTATAATTTGAAGAGAGTTTTGGTGTGCAACAATTCTGAAAGTGGCGTGAGTTATGGGGAAGGTTGGGGTACAATTTGCACTTTAAATACTTAATTATTCTACTAACAAGGCTTAGGTCAATTAAGAGTTTAATTAAGCCCATTAGTCTTCAATTAAAATATTAAAAATAGTTTTGTTTAAATAAGTTTGTAAATTTATTAGCCGGGTTGCCAAAACATTCGTATTTTTGTTGAAAAACCAACACCGATAAAATTTACGTCCCGGCGTATAAAATCACCTCAAAACTCCTTATTTTCAAAAATATGACAAACCATCAACCACATTTTAAACAATTAAAAATAATTATTTAATAAAAAAAATTTACGTTTTTTCAGCCCTCGTTCTCCGTTCCTCGATCGCAACTTGAATATCCCTTAAAAATACAATTTTATGCATAATGACAATTAAATTCTGTTTAACATATATTCATGCATGTCACATAATCAATTAAGTAATTAAATCAATTAATTACTCGTTTTTCGTATTCCCTAGATTTGCATGCAGTTGAATTACGTCGTCTTAATTTTGGACCTTACAATTTCTCCCCCTCTTAAATAAAATTTCGTCATCGAAATTAGAACTTACCGAATAGCTCTGGTTAGTGACTCCTCAAGTCCCTCTCGGTTTCCCAAGTAGCTTCTTCTTCCGAGTGATTCAGCCACTTGACCTTGATCATTGGAATGACTTTGTTTCGGAGTCTTCTTTCCTGTCTTGCCAAGATTTGGACAGGTCTTTCTTCATATGTCATGTTTGGAGTCATTTGTAGAGGTTCATAATTTAGCACATGTGATGGGTTCGACATGTACTTCCGCAGCAACGAAATATGGAACACATTGTGAACTCCCGATAGCATTGGTGGAAATGCGACTCTATAAGCTAGTGTCCCAATCCTCTCTAAAATCTCAAACGGACCAATAAATCTTGGACTAAGTTTGCCTTTCTTTCCAAAGCGCACAACACCTTTCATAGGTGCTATTTTCACAAACACATGGTCTTCCACTGCAAACTCTAAGTCTCTTCGTCTCTTGTCAGCATAACCCTTTTGTCGGCTTTGTGCAGTCTTCATTCTATCACGAATTCTGACTACAAGCTCGGTAGTCTCTTTAATCACATCCTGTCCAATTTCTCTTCTTTCCCCAACCTCATTAGGAGATCTGCATTTCCTTTCATAAAGTGCCTCAAAAGAAGCCATCCCGATTGACGATTGAAAACTATTATTGTAGGTGAACTCTACAAAAAGTAATTTTGATTCCCAACTGCCTTGGAAATCAATAACACATGATCGCAGTAGATCTTCCAAAATTTGAATAACTCTTTCGGACTGACCATCGGTTTGAGGATGGAATGTTGTACTGAATAATAACTTGGTCCCCATTGCTGCATGCAGACTCTTCCAAAAAGACGAAGTAAATATCGGATCTATGTCAGAAACAATAGACACTGGAATCCCATGCAGACGAACTATCTCCCGAATATATAACTCTGCATGCTGAATCATCGTGAATGTCGTCTTAATAGGTAGAAAATGCGCTAATTTTGTAAGACGATCGACTATCACCAATATAGCATTGAAGCCTTTAATAGTCTATGGAAATCTCACAACAAAGTCCATCGTAATATTTTCCTATTTCCACTCGGGAATTGGAAGTGGCTTAAGCTTCCCTGCTGGCCCCTGATGCTCTGCCTTAACTTGTTGACACGTCAAACACTCGGATACAAATCTCAGAATGTCTCTCTTCATGCCTGGCCACCAATATAACAACTGCAAATCTTTGTACATTTTCGTGCTTCATGGATGAATCGAATATGGTGTGTCATGAGCTTCCTTCATAATGAGATCTCTGAAATAATCATCACTAGGAACCCATAAACGATCTCGATATCGAATTATACCATCCACCTCAGAATATAACTTCTGGCCCTTGGCTTCATCTCTAGCTCTCCATTTTTGTAACTGCTCATCAGTAGACTGCCCATCACGGATTTTATCTCTCAAAGTCGATTGTACTGATAATGTGGCGAGATTAGGAGCCTCGCCCCTAGCATAAAATGTAAGCTCAAACCAATGTATCTCGGACTGCAACGGTCTTTGGAGTGATGATTGAGTGATAATTGCTGCTTTTCTACTCAGTGCGTCTGCCACAACATTAGCTTTCCCCGGATGATAGCTAATCTCACATTCGTAGTCCTTTACTAACTCAAGCCATCTGCGCTGTTTCATATTCAGTTTCTTTTGGGTGAAGAAGTATTTCATACTTTTATGATCGGTGTATATTTTGCAATTCTCCCCATAAAGGTAGTGTCTCCAAATCTTCAATGCGAAAACTACTGCTGCAAGCTCAAGATCATGAGTAGGGTAGTTTTTCTCGTGAATTTTCAACTGTCTCGATGCATAAACTATAACTCGGTCATTTTGCATCAGAACTGCGCCCAAATCAAGTTTAGAAGTGTTGGTATATAGAACATACTCTCCTTGCCCTGATGGCATAGATAACAATGTCGCTGAAATCAATGCTTGCTTCAACTTGTCAAAACTGTCTTGACACTCGGATCCCGAAATAAACTTTGCATTCTTCTTAGTCAAGGATGTCAATGGTATTGCAATGGATGAAAATCCCTTGATGAATTTGCGTAATAGCAAGCTAGTCCCAAGAAACTGCGAATTTCTGTAACGATCTTTGGTAATGGCCACTTTTTCATTGCCTCAACTTTGCTTGGATCAACTTCAACGCCATAACTAGAAATGATGTGGCATAAGAAAGCCACTATATCAAGCTGAAACTGTCACATATGCTGAATTTTGCATAAATCTTTCTGTCTTGTAGTACTTGCAGTGCTGTCCTCAAATGACAACTATGCTCCTCTTTATTCCCCGAATATATCAATATATCATCAATGAAGATTATAATAAACTAATCCAGATACGGCTGAAATACACGATTCTTGAGATCAATGAAGATCTCTAGCGCATTGGTCAGACCGAATGGCATAACCATAAACTCGTAGTGCCCATATCTAGTACGAAATGTCGTCTTATGAACATCCGACTTTTTCACTTTCAACTGATGGTACCCAGATCGGAGATCAATCTTAGAAAATATCGATGCTCTTTGTAACTGATCAAATAAATCTTCAATTCTCGGCAGTGGATACTTATTTTTTATAGTGACCCTGTTGAGCTCTCGATAATCAATGCAAAGACGCATACTACCATCTTTCTTCTTCACAAATAATACCGGTGCGCCCCAAGGAGAATAACTAAGGCGAAAAAAACCCTTGTCTAGAAATTACTGGATTTGATCTTTTAATTCTTTCATTTCAGCGAGTGCTAGACGATAAGGTGCTTTAGATATTGGAACAGTGCCTGGAAATAGATCAATAGAGAATTCCACTTCACGATCGGGTGGAATACCAGAAACTTCCTCGGGAAAGACGTTAGGAAAATCTCTGACAATAACATCTTCTAACTTCTAACTGATAGATGCATGTGATGTAGTGACACATGCTAGAAAAGCTTGGAATCCACGCTTAATAAGCTTCCTCGAACATAGACAAGAGATAATGTGAGGCATATGCTTGTCTCTCGCCGCCTCGAAGACAAACGATTTACCACTAGGCGGTCGAATAGACACTAATCTCTGATGAAAATCAATCGAAGCTTCATTCGCTGATAACCAATCCATCCCAAGTATAATATCAAATTCAACCATAGGAAGCATAATAAGATATGCCCGAACCACATCTTTGAATAAACGAAGCCCCAAATTTTTGACAATTTTAGACGTGAGCATTTGATCACCGGAAGGAATAGAAACTTTGAAACCCAAACCATATCTTGAGGAGTAATATTCAGTCTTTTGATGAAGGTTTCAGATATGAATGAATGTGTAGCTCCCGATTCTAGTAGTGCATAGGTGGCTACCCCTTGAATGATAATCCTCCCTGCGGTGAAAACGTCTTTTAAATCATTTCGTGTTGAAACTTAAGGATTTTTATCTTTAATTTCCCATAGTTATCTGAAGATTTTTGTTGAACTTAAGAATTTCTTGAAAAATTGCATTTAAGTCTTCAAATTTTTGAATATTTTCAATTTGATCCTTATGTTTTCAAAATTTTCTCACTTCGGTCCCTTAAATTTCGAATTTTACATTTTTGACCCCCATGAATTCGGAAATTGCATTATGATTTTCATAATTATCGAAAATTGCTTTTAGTATGCTTTAAAATTCAAAAATTGCATTTAGGTCCCTTAACTTTTTGTTAATTGCAATTTGGTCTTTATAATTATCGAAAATTGCACTAAGATCCCTTAATGATTTCGAACCCTTAAAAAACCCTTAAATTATGATTTATCTTTAATTTTGGCCCTAAAACTTTTAGTGTAAATATTACATTCTTCATATAAATCTAAGGCTCAGAATTTCAATACCAATTTCTATGGTTTCTAAAATCATATCTTAAATTCCAATTAAAGTAGAACATGCAACCTGATTTCCACTATGTTAAATCTTGTTCCCAATTCCATTCTATTAACCAATTTAACATTTAATGCAATAATAAGCAATATAAAAATGTTAAATGACTAGGTTACCGTGATAAGTCTCCCCCCCTTAAATTAAATTTCGTCCTCGAAATTTCCTTGGCTTGATGATTGTAAAGCTTAGATTTCTTTATCCACCTCCAACTTAACCTCTAACTTAAATCTTACTCCTCAATTCGGTCCTCAAAATCTTGGAAATCATAATACTAACCCAAAAATTTCCCAAAGTTTACTCCTAAATCCGTCTCAAGTAGTGCATGCACCCTATCCTTCTAAGTTCTTCGACATCCCAAACAATTCCCCTAACCCGATTTAACATTTCATGCAAGAAAAGCATCGGAAAAATGTTAAACAGCTAGGTTACCTCGAAATCAGTGTAGTGCCGGCTCTGTCTCATCCTCTGCAGCTTGTATCACATAGACTCTTCCAGTAGTGGGTTGCTTGAACGTTGGACAATCCTTAGCCTTGTGTCCCAAATCTCCGCATTTGAAGCACTTGTAAGTGCCCCACAAGCACTTACCGGAATGTGGACGATTGCACTCTTTGCACAGTGGTTTGTCATCAGCCTTTGGAACATTTCCTCTTGGTGGTTGCCCTTGTGGTTTTGGTGGTTCTGGTTGCTTTGGTGATCCCGTGTGAGGCTTCTTATTGCTCTGATTGGCTTGCTGAGCACGATTCCTCTTTCGCTGCATCTCCCAATCAATATCTTTGAGTGACTGCTCGGCTCTGAAGGCTCTGGACACGGCAGTAGTATAATCAGTAGGATCGCCAAGCATCACATCACGTCGGATAGTCGGCCTCAAACCATCTAGAAAGTGTCGTAATTTCTCCGCCGCATCATTGGCAATTAAGGGCACAAAGTGACATCCCCTATCAAACTTCTGCACAAATTCGGCAACCGACCAATCTCCCTGACGGAGACTCATAAACTCCCTCTTAAGCCTAGAACGAACATCGGATGTGAAGTACTTGTCATAGAATACCCTCTTGAACTCCTCCCAAGTCAAAGTCGCCATGTTCACTCCTCGCTCCGCTCCCTCCCACCATAAGGAAGCGTCGCCCTTCAACAGATAAATGGTACAGCGAACTCGGTCAGCGTCCGCCATGTCCATGTAGCGAAAAATCACCTCTAAAGATCGAATCCATCCCTCAGCAACGAATGGATCAGTAGTGCCATGAAACTCGTCGGGGTGCATCCTCCTAAATCTCTCATAAACTGCCTCTGGTCTAACCCTTGCTCCATCTCCTACATGTTGCTCAAAGAAACGGGCCATACCGGCTAGTACACGGGCACTAGCATCCTGAACAGGTGGAGGCCGTGGAATATTCCCCTCCTGTCTAACCTCGTCAGTCCCTTCCTGTCTAACCTCATCAGTCCTACGCAAAATCCTTCTAGGAGGCATCTCTGTACACATCGTCCAACCACGTAACCAACATGCATTTAAAATTTTTTTTTTTCATGTAGCATGCAACAATCATTTATATCATATATCATATAATCATTTAAAAGAATTTTAGCATATAAAATATAAAGCAGTAAAACTCACATATTTGAGGCGTGACTTCTTCAGCTTCTCGAAGTGACAGTACACAACCCTTTGGGGATCCTTGGCTCTGATACCAACTGAAACGACCTCGATTTTTTTTTTTTTTATATCTAAACCATAACTTCTAAATTTCTAAATAAAATAATTTAACATAATCATGAATCCTAATAAATTAACAATTTAAAACTCAAGTGCATAAAATAAATCCTAAATCATCACCTAACCAAAACATCCTAAATTGACCTTTGAAAAGATCACTAACAATAAAAATAAAGCATAAGAATTCTCTAATAAAAATCATTAACATAAATCTTTAAATCTTAAATCTATTAAACTAGTGCGGAAACATAAAGGCCCTCGGGTGTGTACTGCTGCACTCGATCGACTCAATCGTCACCGCCTCCAAAAATCATCAAATCCTGCATCATACAAACCTAGTGAGTCTAATGACTCAGCACGTTCTAAACATAGATAACAAATAATACATATACAAACACATGCATTTAAAAATCATATTTTTATTTAAAATAGCTTTTGAAAATAAATAAACCATTTTAAAATCCTTTAAAAATCATTTAAGCATAATTAAATCATAAATAGAAAAATCATTTTAAAATAACTTTAAGCATAAATAAATCATTTTAAAAATAGCTTTAATCCTCATCGTAAATCATATATCATAAAATCATTTTTATCATAAGCTTTCAATCATATATCATTTTGGGTGAAGTTTGATCCTTGAAAGTGACTAGCTTTTATCCTTTGGTCGACTGCAGTCTTAGCTCCACATGGTCCATGGGGGTGTGCACTAGGCTCCACCGTGGAAATACGATCGTCGGGATCCCTCGGGGGCCTTTTCCCATAGACGGGGTCCCTCTGGGGCCTTGGCCCGTAAACGGGGTCCCTCTGGGGCCTTGGCCCGAATATGGGTTCCCTCTGGGGCCTTGGCCCTCACGTCATCTCCACAAAATCATATATCATAAATCATATCATTTGTCACAGTCAATTCACATCCCTCAAAATATTTTTCCTTTTCTTTTAAAATCATAAAATAACATAGCTTTCTAAAAATATCATTTTAAACCGTATAAATTGCACAGCTTTACCATAAATAATAAAAATACATATTATAATCAAAATCATCATTTTAAATCATAAAATATCATTTAACATGCGTTATGATCCTTCGGGACGCTGCCAAGCGTTTCCGTATTTTCTTAAGTGTAAAAAGACCGTTTTGCCCCTGAACGTACAAATTCTCGAATTTATCTTTTTCGCACTTTTAATGACATGGGCTTATTCTAAATAATTATTTAAGCTTACACGAATTTTCTCATATTTTTATTTTGCTTAAATCAATGACTTTTAAATTAATCTTTAAATAAGACATATTAACGCGTTTTAATCTCGATTTAAACCAAACCTTAGTATAAAATTCCCAAATTAAAAACTTAGACTTTTAATAATTATTTAAGCTTAAACCTAATTTTTCATAATTTTATAAAGCTTAAAACTAGGCCTTTCAATTAATTCGTTAATTAACGTTTCGTGCGACGATTAAATCCCGGAAATTTCCAAAACTCATTATTTTGATCCCAAATTTTAAACATAACATTTTTAGTATTTATTCTACCCTTCCAAGTCATGAGCCACACCCGTGGAGCCATGGATTCAATTTTAGTTCTTTAATTTTCGAAATTGACACATAATCGAACACACCGAGCCATCTCCCAAAATACTCGAGCCACGCCCGAGCCACCTCCAGCCAAACCCGAGCCAACCCACCTATGCACCCTCCTGACCAAGCCCAAGCCCCTGAACCTAGCCCTGGATCGCTCAAACTAACCTGGAACCGAAGCAAAAATCTGTGCGTGACCCTCTTCCCTAGCCCAAGACTCCTAGCTATCAAGGACTCGTCCAGCCCTCTAACCACTGAACCACCATGACCCTAACCGACCCTAGACCACGCGCAGACTCGACCCAGACCATCCCAGCCCCTGTACCCCAAGCGTGAAGCCTCTGAACTTAGAAGACACAAGCTGCGCGTCTTGTGCTTCTTCACGGTTCCAGCTTCTTCCCTGGAGCCAGCTGCGACCCAGCTGCACCAGCCCCTAGCCCGACCCCTGACCATCATCCTTAGACCCTATAGGACCTACCTAACTCGCCCAAGCCCCTGAATCGCGCTGCAACCCTGCACCGGACAAGAGCTGCGCACGCCACTACTTTAGCGTGTGGATTCCTTCTTGTGTGGGGCTTCCTACTCGAGCCACCACCGAGCCCAAGTCCTCCTGACCTTCACTGGACCTACCTAAGCCTTCACCCAGACCACCTAGCCCAGCCCCAACCAAGCTGCAGCCCCTTGTACAGGAACCGAACGTGAGTAGTGCTTGGGGAGAGTCCTAACTTTCGTGGACTCCTCCCCAGCCTGAACCATGAGTCCTAGCCATGCTAGGACTCTTCCTAGGACCTAGCCACGACCCTTAGGACCCAACCCACAGCCCTGGTCGAGCCCCAATACCCCATGCAAAAGAACCGACTCAAGAAGACAACACACACAAGCCAACCCACTTACGTTTCCCCCTTTTCTTTTTTTTTTTTTGAATCTTTCTCACGGTTTCAGCTTGATTCCTTTCAATATTTATCATGTTTTGTCCATAATTTACCATATTTTATCATGTTTTGGCAGCGTGTCCGTCGGATTCAAACACGTTTTCAAAATAAGCGTGAAATCGTTAAAACTTTGAAAAATACGTATCGTACCGTAAAATAATCGAACCCATGTAATTTTTCATGCATAATCAAATAAAACACACATAATATGATTTGTATGATGTTTTAAAAGAGTTTAGGAACGTGCCTTTGCGTTTATAACGCTCGATTATTCGATCGTAGGCGAGGGTGCGACGTTGGACGACCGGACGACGAAGAACACAAGCTTTTCTTTTCCTCCAATTTTTTCAAAAATTGTGGTGTGTGCTTGAGGGTGAAATCGGCTGATGGAGGCTGAATTATTAGGTTTAGAAGACCTAAAACACTAATTTATAATTAAATTAACATGTTAAATGTGCTTTGGTTTGGGCTTGCAACTTAAGGGTAATTGGACCTACTTAAATTAATTAAATTGGGCCCAATAACACTTAATTAATTAAATAATAAGAGTTCATAAAATTAGTTTCCATAAAATAATATTTTTGATCTTTTAAAACTCCTTGTTTGCCCAAAACCGGCTTCCCGGGAAAAATCAAGTTCAACTCGTAAAATAATTTGAACTCCAACATTTTTAGGAAAATTAAATCATTTTTAAATCATATTAGGAAGCCTCGCTATTATTTAATGAAAAATAAATATTTTTGTCTTGGTCGTCCCCGATCTCCTTCCCCTGCCTATTATCGAATATTCGGGTAAAATCCTTAATTTCATGAAATCATGTCATATTATCATTTAATCATGCAATCACATTTAATCATCTAATAAAATATCATGCAAGCATTTAAAAATAATTAAATAAAACAATTAAGCAATTAAAATAATTTTGCATGCATGTGGTTTACGTAGGTTGGTTTTTCGGACGTTACAAATATCCCCCCCTTAAATTAAATTTCGTCCTCGAAATTTCCTTGGCTTGATGATTGTAAAGCTTAGATTTCTTTATCCACCTCCAACTTAACCTCTAACTTAAATCTTACTCCTCAATTCGGTCCCCAAAATCTTGGAAATCATAATACTAACCCAAAAATTTCCCAAAGTTTACTCCTAAATCCTTCTCAAGTAGTGCATGCACCCTATCCTTCTAAGTTCTTCGACATCCCAAACAATTCCCCTAACCCAATTTAACATTTCATGCAAGAAAAGCATCGGAAAAATGTTAAACAGCTAGGTTACCTCGAAATCAGTGTAGTGCCGGCTCTGTCTCATCCTCTGCAGCTTGTATCACATAGACTCTTCCAGTAGTGGGTTGCTTGAACGTTGGACAATCCTTAGCCTTGTGTCCCAAATCTCCGCATTTGAAGCACTTGTAAGTGCCCCACAAGCACTTACCGGAATGTGGACGATTGCACTCTTTGCACAGTGGTTTGTCATCAGCCTTTGGAACATTTCCTCTTGGTGGTTGCCCTTGTGGTTTTGGTGGTTCTGGTTGCTTTGGTGATCCCGTGTGAGGCTTTTTATTGCTCTGATTGGCTTGCTGAGCACGATTCCTCTTTCGCTGCATCTCCCAATCAATATCTTTGAGTGACTGCTCGGCTCTGAAGGCTCTGGACACAGCAGTAGTATAATCAGTAGGATCGCCAAGCATCACATCACGTCGGATAGTCGGCCTCAAACCATCTAGAAAGTGTCGTAATTTCTCCGCCGCATCATTGGCAATTAAGGGCACAAAGTGACATCCCCTATCAAACTTCTGCACAAATTCGGCAACCGACCAATCTCCCTGACGGAGACTCATAAACTCCCTCTTAAGCCTAGAACGAACATCGGATGTGAAGTACTTGTCATAGAATACCCTCTTGAACTCCTCCCAAGTCAAAGTCGCCATGTTCACTCCTCGCTCCGCTCCCTCCCACCATAAGGAAGCGTCGCCCTTCAACAGATAAATGGTACAGCGAACTCGGTCAGCGTCCGCCATGTCCATGTAGCGAAAAATCACCTCTAAAGATCGAATCCATCCCTCAGCAACGAATGGATCAGTAGTGCCATGAAACTCGTCGGGGTGCATCCTCCTAAATCTCTCATAAACTGCCTCTGGTCTAACCCTTGCTCCATCTCCTACATGTTGCTCAAAGAAACGGGCCATACCGGCTAGTACACGGGCACTAGCATCCTGAACAGGTGGAGGCCGTGGAATATTCCCCTCCTGTCTAACCTCGTCAGTCCCTTCCTGTCTAACCTCATCAGTCCTACGCAAAATCCTTCTAGGAGGCATCTCTGTACACATCGTCCAACCACGTAACCAACATGCATTTAAAATTTTTTTTTTTCATGTAGCATGCAACAATCATTTATATCATATATCATATAATCATTTAAAAGAATTTTAGCATATAAAATATAAAGCAGTAAAACTCACATATTTGAGGCGTGACTTCTTCAGCTTCTCGAAGTGACAGTACACAACCCTTTGGGGATCCTTGGCTCTGATACCAACTGAAACGACCTCGATTTTTTTTTTTTTAATATCTAAACCATAACTTCTAAATTTCTAAATAAAATAATTTAACATAATCATGAATCCTAATAAATTAACAATTTAAAACTCAAGTCCATAAAATAAATCCTAAATCATCACCTAACCAAAACATCCTAAATTGACCTTTGAAAAGATCACTAACAATAAAAATAAAGCATAAGAATTCTCTAATAAAAATCATTAACATAAATCTTTAAATCTTAAATCTATTAAACTAGTGCGGAAACATAAAGGCCCTCGGGTGTGTACTGCTGCACTCGATCGACTCAATCGTCACCGCCTCCAAAAATCATCAAATCCTGCATCATACAAACCTAGTGAGTCTAATGACTCAGCACGTTCTAAACATAGATAACAAATAATACATATACAAACACATGCATTTAAAAATCATATTTTTATTTAAAATAGCTTTTGAAAATAAATAAACCATTTTAAAATCCTTTAAAAATCATTTAAGCATAATTAAATCATAAATAGAAAAATCATTTTAAAATAACTTTAAGCATAAATAAATCATTTTAAAAATAGCTTTAATCCTCATCGTAAATCATATATCATAAAATCATTTTTATCATAAGCTTTCAATCATATATCATTTTGGGTGAAGTTTGATCCTTGAAAGTGACTAGCTTTTATCCTTTGGTCGACTGCAGTCTTAGCTCCACATGGTCCATGGGGGTGTGCACTAGGCTCCACCGTGGAAATACGATCGTCGGGATCCCTCGGGGGCCTTTTCCCATAGACGGGGTCCCTCTGGGGCCTTGGCCCGTAAACGGGGTCCCTCTGGGGCCTTGGCCCGAATATGGGTTCCCTCTGGGGCCTTGGCCCTCACGTCATCTCCACAAAATCATATATCATAAATCATATCATTTGTCACAGTCAATTCACATCCCTCAAAATATTTTTTTCTTTTCTTTTAAAATCATAAAATAACATAGCTTTCCAAAAATATCATTTTAAACAGTATAAATTGCACAGCTTTACCATAAATAATAAAAATACATATTATAATCAAAATCATCATTTTAAATCATAAAATATCATTTAACATGCGTTATGATCCTTCGGGACGCTGCCAAGCGTTTCCGTATTTTCTTAAGTGTAAAAAGACCGTTTTGCCCCTGAACGTACAAATTCTCGAATTTATCTTTTTCGCACTTTTAATGACATGGGCTTATTCTAAATAATTATTTAAGCTTACACGAATTTTCTCATATTTTTATTTTGCTTAAATCAATGACTTTTAAATTAATCTTTAAATAAGACATATTAACGCGTTTTAATCTCGATTTAAACCAAACCTTAGTATAAAATTCCCAAATTAAAAACTTAGACTTTTAATAATTATTTAAGCTTAAACCTAATTTTTCATAATTTTATAAAGCTTAAAACTAGGCCTTTCAATTAATTCGTTAATTAACGTTTCGTGCGACGATTAAATCCCGGAAATTTCCAAAACTCATTATTTTGATCCCAAATTTTAAACATAACATTTTTAGTATTTATTCTACCCTTCCAAGTCATGAGCCACACCCGTGGAGCCATGGATTCAATTTTAGTTCTTTAATTTTCGAAATTGACACATAATCGAACACACCGAGCCATCTCCCAAAATACTCGAGCCACGCCCGAGCCACCTCCAGCCAAACCCGAGCCAACCCACCTATGCACCCTCCTGACCAAGCCCAAGCCCCTGAACCTAGCCCTGGATCGCTCAAACTAACCTGGAACCGAAGCAAAAATCTGTGCGTGACCCTCTTCCCTAGCCCAAGACTCCTAGCTATCAAGGACTCGTCCAGCCCTCTAACCACTGAACCACCATGACCCTAACCGACCCTAGACCACGCGCAGACTCGACCCAGACCATCCCAGCCCCTGTACCCCAAGCGTGAAGCCTCTGAACTTAGAAGACACAAGCTGCGCGTCTTGTGCTTCTTCACGGTTCCAGCTTCTTCCCTGGAGCCAGCTGCGACCCAGCTGCACCAGCCCCTAGCCCGACCCCTGACCATCATCCTTAGACCCTATAGGACCTACCTAACTCGCCCAAGCCCCTGAATCGCGCTGCAACCCTGCACCGGACAAGAGCTGCGCACGCCACTACTTTAGCGTGTGGATTCCTTCTTGTGTGGGGCTTCCTACTCGAGCCACCACCGAGCCCAAGTCCTCCTGACCTTCACTGGACCTACCTAAGCCTTCACCCAGACCACCTAGCCCAGCCCCAACCAAGCTGCAGCCCCTTGTACAGGAACCGAACGTGAGTAGTGCTTGGGGAGAGTCCTAACTTTCGTGGACTCCTCCCCAGCCTGAACCATGAGTCCTAGCCATGCTAGGACTCTTCCTAGGACCTAGCCACGACCCTTAGGACCCAACCCACAGCCCTGGTCGAGCCCCAATACCCCATGCAAAAGAACCGACTCAAGAAGACAACACACACAAGCCAACCCACTTACGTTTCCCCCTTTTCTTTTTTTTTTTTTGAATCTTTCTCACGGTTTCAGCTTGATTCCTTTCAATATTTATCATGTTTTGTCCATAATTTACCATATTTTATCATGTTTTGGCAGCGTGTCCGTCGGATTCAAACACGTTTTCAAAATAAGCGTGAAATCGTTAAAACTTTGAAAAATACGTATCGTACCGTAAAATAATCGAACCCATGTAATTTTTCATGCATAATCAAATAAAACACACATAATATGATTTGTATGATGTTTTAAAAGAGTTTAGGAACGTGCCTTTGCGTTTATAACGCTCGATTATTCGATCGTAGGCGAGGGTGCGACGTTGGACGACCGGACGACGAAGAACACAAGCTTTTCTTTTCCTCCAATTTTTTCAAAAATTGTGGTGTGTGCTTGAGGGTGAAATCGGCTGATGGAGGCTGAATTATTAGGTTTAGAAGACCTAAAACACTAATTTATAATTAAATTAACATGTTAAATGTGCTTTGGTTTGGGCTTGCAACTTAAGGGTAATTGGACCTACTTAAATTAATTAAATTGGGCCCAATAACACTTAATTAATTAAATAATAAGAGTTCATAAAATTAGTTTCCATAAAATAATATTTTTGATCTTTTAAAACTCCTTGTTTGCCCAAAACCGGCTTCCCGGGAAAAATCAAGTTCAACTCGTAAAATAATTTGAACTCCAACATTTTTAGGAAAATTAAATCATTTTTAAATCATATTAGGAAGCCTCGCTATTATTTAATGAAAAATAAATATTTTTGTCTTGGTCGTCCCCGATCTCCTTCCCCTGCCTATTATCGAATATTCGGGTAAAATCCTTAATTTCATGAAATCATGTCATATTATCATTTAATCATGCAATCACATTTAATCATCTAATAAAATATCATGCAAGCATTTAAAAATAATTAAATAAAACAATTAAGCAATTAAAATAATTTTGCATGCATGTGGTTTACGTAGGTTGGTTTTTCGGACGTTACAATAAGAGTAGTGTCTGGCTCCCCTTCTGCTTCCTCTGCATTCATAGCATAAGCTCGCCCAACGGTGGGTGCATTCTTCTTCGGGAAATCAACAGCTTTGTGCCCTTCTGCCTTGCATACGAAGCACTTAGTAGTTCCCCAAACACATGGTCCACAGTGTAGTCGACTGCACTTCTTGCATGGTTGTCCTTCTGCAGTTTTTGGTGCTGCAGGTGGTGGCTTTGGTGGTGCTTGCTTTTTGACTTGACCTTGGGACTTTTGAGACCCTTGAGGTCTAGGAAGACCCGTATATGGCTTCTTATTTGTTTGATTATTGTTCTGATGTTGCTGCATCTTACGCTGTAACTCAAACTCGATGTACTTCAAGGATTGCTCAGACTGGAATGCATAAGTAACGGCAGTAGCATAATCCAAAGGACGCATCATCATAACATTATTCCGTATGGTGGGTCTTAGACCATCCATGAAGTGTCTAAGCTTCTCTTCAGCATACCTTGCAATAAGGGGTACAAAGTGACAACCCCTATCAAACTTCTTCACAAATTAAGCAACAGTATCGTCTCCCTGACGGAGAGTCATAAATTTCCTCTTTAATCGCCCTCTGACATCAGCAGTAAAATATTTCTCGTAGAATATCGTTTTGAATTTAGCCCAAGTAAGTGTAGCAAAGTTAACACCATGCTCGGCTCCTTCCCATCATAAAGAAGCATCATACCTAAACAGATAAGTGGTAAAACTCACACGGTCAGCATCTCCCATATCCAGATAGCAAAAGTGTACATCGAGTGAACGAATCCAACCCTCAGCAACAAAAGGATCGATAGTGCCAGAAAATTCCTTCGGCCCTAGCCTCCGGAACTGATAATATATCATGTTGTGGTCTAGGTGCCGGCCGCATCTGCTGTAACTGCTGCTGCTGTAACTGTTGCTCGAAGAGACGAGCCATCCTCTCTAACGCACGAATAGCAGCATCCCCCGGAGGAGGTGGTGGTGGTGCATTCCCTTGATGGTTCACACTGTTCTTGGCTTGATTCTCATTAACAGGGGCGCGTCTAGGAGGCATTTAATATGAATGTTTTACAAATTCTAACGTAACCAACATGCATTTTAAATCTAAGTTTTCTAATAATGTGACATATCCTTACTTATTTAGCAATTTAAACATGCAAATCATATATACTCAAAAGCTAGTAAACATGTATCGTAAACATATTATTCATGTCATCATGCAGGTAACATCATACTGAGTCATATAAAGCATGTAAAACTTACAAATTTGAGGCTTGATGACTAATATTTCCGGCGCTGATGGTGGCACAACCCTTTACAGGACCTTTGCTCTGATACCAACTGAAATGTCTGTTTATTCGTTTTCTTAAAAAATTTTAGAAATTTTTTTTTCATAAGTTCGGCCATATACATATACATATAATTAAATACTTTTGCACCATTTTAAAATTAAACATCCAACTAGTATTTGAAAATCCAAACGAAATAGTCAAGTCATGAAACTGTTAAACAATTTACCAAACCTAAAAAGCAATAAATATGAAAAGTATAGCCCATACTAAACCTCTCAAAAAACTCTCAAAAAA
Organism: Primulina huaijiensis; assembly: GCF_012295235.1. Classification (NCBI taxonomy): domain Eukaryota; kingdom Viridiplantae; phylum Streptophyta; class Magnoliopsida; order Lamiales; family Gesneriaceae; genus Primulina; species Primulina huaijiensis. The sequence continues at coordinate 11,594,098 of NC_133315.1, read as the reverse complement.
ATAAATAAATTGTCGTAAAATCTTTAACGTAAATCATAAACTTTAAATGCGGAAAGTAGAAGCGTTGGTTCTCTGGTTATGTACACCGAAAGTCCAGCAAAGTCACCCATCAAGACCTCCAATGTCATGATTATCAATATCACATGCATCAATCACACCTAGTGAGTCTAAAGACTCAACACAACATATCCTTGATAACTAGTAATACATATCACACACAACAGTGAAAAATACTTGTACTTAAATAACATTTTCATAATAATGCATAACTTTAAACATAAACATTTTCTTAAACATTTTCATATCAACATATTCATATTCATATTAACATAATCATATTCGTATTTGTTGAATTTAGATCGTGATAAAGACTCATATTCTTAATCGTATTGGGCGATGTATCCATCTAGAGAAAACCACAGTAATAGGCGGCGGAGACACCAGCGACACTATCACCGGTCAACTGGGCCTTGGCCAACCTATTAACATATTCGTATCTGTATCGAAGGAAACACGATCGTCGGGCTCCCACTGGAAGCATAACCCTCGATATTTCCAACATATCATCGTATTTAGTCACAATCCCTTCACGTCCTTCAACAAGTCGTATTTCCATCACTTAATAAAATCATGCATAATAATATCGTTTTATTTTGAAACCAATCATGTAACATGTCTTTTAAATGTCCATTATTTAAATCATAAAATCATAAACATTTAAAAATCATAATTTGGCATATAAAGATTTGAAATAAACATATTAGCATATAAAACAGCAATTAGAGCACTGCCATGACGTTTACTAATTTTTGGGTGTAAAATGACTGTTTTACCCCTAGACGTAAAATTTCACGTTTTTACCTTTTTCTTAATTTCATTGACTCTAACATGTCTCAAATAATTATTTAAACCTAAATTAAATTTTCCAAAATTTTATTTAGCTTAAATACTAGAAATTTTTAATTAATTTGTAATTATTCGTTTTGAAGGCGTTTTAATCCCGATAAATCCCAAACTTCAATATAAAATTTCGAAATTCAAAACTTAGTCTTTTTAAATTATTTTAGCCTCATGAACCACGACTCGACCCCCGTGAGCTGTGTTTTGATTTATTTTAGCTTTAAAAACCCTAACTTGACCCATAAACTTCGACCCCGAACCATGGTTCGATTTCCTCGAGCCACCCTCAAGCCATGCTGCACCAGACCCCGACCAACCCCTTAGGCCACCCCCCTGGACCCTTGAAACCCACGAACAGGGCCCCTAGACTCGAACTGAAGCTCCCCAACCAAGTACTTAAGCTGGCCGAGAATCTCTAAGTGCATGTACCCTACATTTTTGGTGCCTGGGACCCTAGCCGACCAAGCCACCCCTATAGGACCCTATGTAAAAACCCTAGCCCAGCCCATGACCCACAGACCGAGCCCTTAGCCCCTGGAAGTCTGCGCAAGTTCTGCGCTTCTCTTAATGACTCTCGGGTAGGAGTCCTTGTTGGCAAGGACTCCTCCCAGCAAACTTACTCGAGCCCTAGCGTGGCTAGGACCCCTTCTCAAACCCCTCACGAGACCCTAGCCCAGTCTTGGTCCAACCGAACCAAGCCAAGCCAAGCCACAACTTAATGGAACCCGAGCCCCATGATCATCCTATGTCCAGTTCGATTCCAGCTTTCGTGGTTCGTGATTAGGTAACGTTTTGGTGATAATCTAGGACTGTAAATTCATAAAAAAAAATACTTGATTGAGTCCTAATCATGGCAGCTCCTTACCCAATACAAAAACATGATTTTGGAAATCAAAACTCTAGTTTTGAACATATGTGCATGTAGTTTTGAAAATTCAATTTCAGTGCCATGTTTTTCCTTTAAAACTCTGCTTAAACAATTATTATGGTGTGATGATGTTTGAAGGAAAGAAATATGCTTGCATTTGCGTTTTAAACGCACGAATTCTCGTTGACGATTGCGAAGAACGGGGCAAGACCTTGGCTTGAACTTTTTCCCTAGAGCTTTCGAATGTCTCCTTGAGTTTTGATGTGTGTGTGTCGTGTATAATTTGAAGAGAGTTTTGGTGTGCAACAATTCTGAAAGTGGCGTGAGTTATGGGGAGGGTTGTGTTACAATTTGCACTTTAACTACTTAATTATTCTAGTAATAAGGCTTATGTAATGTCCGAAATGTAATTACTGTAATCAGAAGTGGGTTAATTAACGGTATTGAGATTGTAGGAGCTCAAGTGGAGAAGCCGGGCGTCAGTGCACTATAAGCCAAGAAGTTGGACAGAACCTGTGGCGCCCGAGCGGTAGAAAAGGACCGCCCGAGCGCCAGTGCACCACCAGATTTGCCTTTTGACAGAACGTTTGGCGCCCGAGCGGTAGTTTTTGACCGCCCGAGCGCCAGTGGATAACAAGTGAGCACTCGGGCAGAACGTTCCGCGCCCGAGCGGTAACTTATGACCGCCCGAGCGCCGCCTGAGAAACAAGAAAAATGAGCCACGTTTCGTTGTCATGCAAGTTGGATATATATATATAGAAATGGTTGCATTTCTTCAGCTGGGCAGCAAGAAGAAATCGAGAGAGGAAGGGGGAAAAGTCCGTAGAAAATCCTTACGCCTTTTTATCTAATATATTTGTGATTTGTGCAAGATCCGCCCGTTAGAATTTCTATCCGACTGCGGTACCGTGTTTCTATCGACGAGAGCTTCAACTAGATGTAAGTTTTATTGAATTTTGTTATGGTTTGAAATTATGGTATTGTCAGAATCGGATAGGATTGATATATGATGTTCTTGAGATATTAGACATCGTAGAACTGAGAACAGATTGAAGAAAAGATTGTTTATACATTTGTTATGATTTTTCAGAGATGGAATTGAGATTATTCAGATTTCTGAGATTATGGATTATATTGGATATTGGTTATGATTTGTAATTGATATCTGTTGTTGTCTGAGTTGACGGGGATATCAATATTGTACCGTTATGTCGTCGATATTGAATTAGATTGAATATTGATAAGAATATATTTAATTTGAGTGGTGTGTTGATATTATACTCCTCGATATTGTCATTGCCAGATTGAGTATTGACAGCTTTGAATTTGAGACTGCGACAGAGCCAGAAATCGACGAAAGGAAGGTATAAGTCAATGTGTATCGGGAGATCGACTTGAGTCGGATTGGACTTGAGTTTCCCTAAATCACATACTATTTGATATTACTTGCATTGATTTGATTTGATATGCTTGTTCTATTGATTTATAGAAAGCATTTTTTAGACGAGTAATCTTGTGACAGAAGTACATGATAGTGGCGGGATCGTCACGGGCACATTGCACGATGTCACAAGATAGTGTATTGGCGATAGTGCCACAGTCTGTGACGGATAGGTCAAGACACTCGATGTTTGGTTATATCGACGTGGATAGAATCGGAGTTTCTTCTATTACTGTTGGTCGATATAGGAATACCAACGTCTGGAAATCGGGATCCCTAGACTAGGATTGAGTCTAGTCTAAGTCGTGGAGTCACGAGTATGATTGATAGTTTGATATTAATTATGTTTCTGATTTGATATATATCTGATATCTGCTTCATGCTTTATATTAATTATATGATTGTATGTTTCGTTGATTTATACTGGGATTTATTCTCACCGGAGTTATCCGGCTGTTGTCGTGTTTGTATGTGTGCATGGCAACAGGTGGGACAGGTTCAGGGTCAAGGAGATGAAGAGAGAGATCGTGATTAGAGTGGAGACTACGGACTTTGATTAGAGATAGGGTTTGTACACTTGATATTTAGTTGTTAAACCTTAGTTTGAATGATTGTATATAGTACAAGACTTGTACATTAATATTGACATGTATATTAGATTGAATACCATTACGTTCCGCAATTTAAAAAAAAAAAAAAGATTTTATACCCTGTTGATTATAATTGATTAAATTGTCCCAATGATGATTAAGAACATGAGTAGCGCCCGGGTCCCCACAGCTTAGGCCTATTAAGGGTTTAATCACGCCCATTAGTCTTTAATTAAAACGTTAAAAATAGTTTTGTTTACATAAGTTTGTGAATTTATTAGCCGGGTTGCCAAAACGTTCGTAATTTTTTTGAAAAACCAACACCGATAAAATTTACGTCCCGGCGTATAAAATCACCTCAAAACTACTTATTTTCAAAAATATGAAAAACCATCAACCATATTTTAAACAATCAAAATAATTATTTAATAAAAACATTTTACGTTTTTTCAGCCTTCGGTCTCCGTTCTTCGATCGCAACTTGAATATCCATTAAAAATACCATTTTATGCATAATGACAATTAAATCCTATTTAACATATATTCATGCATGTCACATAATCAAATAAGCAATTAAATCAATTAATTATTCATTTTTCGTATTCCCTAGATTTGCATGCAGTTAAATTACGTCGTCTTAATTTTGGACCTTACATTGGTTCTTACACCAATTCTTCACTCCAGGACACAACACATTGATGTCATACATCACTTCATTAGAGATCATGCTTTGAAGAAGGAAATAAAGCTGAAGTAAATTTCAACTAAACAACAAGCTGCTGACATCTTCACTAGCCACTTCTCGAGACTAAGTTTTCTTACTTTCGAAATATTCTTGGTTTAATTGATTTATCTTAATAATATTTGCTTTATTATTTACTCTTGTTGATTTTTCATAATTTACTAGTTTGTATACAGAATATAAAAATACAGTAAAAGAAAGACAACAATAAAATAATATAAATTTTATTTATAGTAATTGCGGCGTACAGAGGAGATTTCTTTTTTAACTGTGGACCCCCAGGAGGACAACCACATGGTTATTCCTCAAATAGAGGTCTTTTGGAAGTCCTTTGAGGTATCAATATTCCTCAGAGTCTTCCGCTCTTTGAAGAGCATCAGAAGGTAGACACCTTCTTCAGCGAAGATGTCTACTTCATCGGCAATGCGAAGACGCCGGAAATACTTTCTGATTGTTGCCATTCTTTTACGAGTAGAAACAAGCTCTTCTTTTGAGAAAGACTGGAACTCTCGGATTTGCATCCAGAACAACAGTATCATTTCAAAGACACTGTCCTCCAGTGCAACCTTTCTCTCAGCTATGGCTGATTTCATTTACTTGGCTGCAAGATCCTACTGCTTCGAACTATCTGCTTTGTCCATTGCTAACTCTTCAACTGCTTTATCTGCTGATGCTTGATAACTAACCTTGCTACTCTTATTTATAGCCAAGTTTCGAGGCATCTGATGAGACGAAATCATTATCCTAGACGATTCATCTTCTAATAATATGATTTCTTTTATAATTACATATTTATCATCTCCATCGTGTCATTTTCCAGAATTAAAATTTTTTATTTATGCATTTATTTAAGCAGAATGACGATATTTAATTGATTAACTGATCACTCAGTTATCGACATAACTGATTTTTTCCATGAGTTAATTAATTAAACAAAAATATTTCATATTAAATGATGGGACTGATTTGATTACACATTTAATTATGTCTTTCATTATTGAACACGAGGCCCCATGTAGTCCAAGCATTTTTCAGTCATGATTACACACAACGTACACATGTTTTAACTCAATTTATCTTGGACTGTCCAAAAATTCAAACAGTCACCAACATATTCAGTTTCTTACAAGCATTTTGATTTACTGGGCATATCAATTATCAAAGCTTTCTCTTACGCAGATTCTCTAAACTACTCAGAAAATGGCAACCCCAGTTCCGGCTTACATGCTCATTGCTATGGCTATTGCCTTCGATTCAGTCCTTTCTTTAAGGATGAATATACTCGAAGCATCTTTCTAAAGTTGGAAACTGCTAGCTTAAGGAAATTTCTTGGGTCATCCACTCAAAAAATTTATTCAAAGGAAGTTCAAGACTTCTACAATAACTTCATTTCTGCTGATGGCAAGATCGCGACGACTGTCAACAGCACATTGCTGATTATTGATGAAGAATCGTTCAGCACACTCTTCCAACTGCCTTCAGATGGTCTTTCACACTTCTCTCTTCCAACTGCCTTCAGATGGTCTTTCACACTTCTCTGAAGTAAAAGCTTTTGACATTGAGCCGATACAAATACTTTTATCTGTTGATGGGAAAAAAATAAAATTTTCTGATCCCAAGAAGGAGCTGAATTATGTATATCAGTTGCTGGCGGACATAGTAGCAAAGGGTATTCTCGCCAAGGCAAGATCCTTTGCTGCCCTCACTCGTGAAAAATTTCAAATCATGGCTGCTCTAGTAAATGGACGTAAGATGAACTGGTCAGCCATCCTGTTCACCATTCTGAAGAACATGGTCCAGTCATCCAAACAATCCAAAGGGTATGCTGTGCAAATCAGTTTCCTTCTTAAGCACAAAGATTTGGTGGATGATTCAGCTGAAAAATCATCCAAATTCAAAGTCTTCAATGCAAAAAATGTTCAGCCACCCAAGACAAAGCTAGACATATCTCCCGACCAGTTCTTAAAAATCAGAAAGGAGATTGGGACGCAGACAGCTCCCAAACAAATCAACAAGACAAAGGGCCTGGCTTGGCCAAAGAAAACAATCAAGAGAAAATTGATTGTGAGCGAATCTGAAACTGAATCGGAGAAAATCTCTTCTCCGAAAATCATGAAAAATCCAAAGACCCAGAGAAACAAACCAGCTGCTGTTGTCGAAGCCATCCCAACTGAAAGACTGAAGCCAACTGGAGCCCAACAACCTATCGAAGCCATACCAATTAGGGCCTTTCTAGTTGCTTCATCAACTGAATCTCCACAACCTCCTCCAACTGGTCCCTCCAAGAAAATTACCACCGAATCTTGTGATAAACCAGCACAAGTTGGAGTGCGAGCACCACTTATCACGATAACCGGGTTTACTACTCTGCCTGCTCCCAGACCAAAAGGAGTGGTGATACGTGAAAACGTGGATCCAACAACATCAGAGTTGGGCCTTACTCATGCCCTCATTGACTCAAAAGGAAAGAGCAAGGTGATTGAAGAGCCCCGACCAACCAATGCGATTCAAACTCATATTGTTTTTTTATAGCAAGAGGTAAATGAGTTTTCTGAATCAAAGCTAAAGGCTTACAATGAATGGGTCAGATTCGAGACTGAAGTGTTTGCCAAGAGATTTCAGAAGGCAAAAGTTTTGGATAAAATCATCCCTTTGGAAAAAATAGTCCTCAAAGTAGTGAAAGCTGCTACGATTGCTCAGGAGATGGAGAGGAAGACTTATTTCTTTGATTAGATGCGTGCCAAAAAGCTAGCTCAAATCATAGCTCAGCTTCACACAAACTTTGATTCAACCAGTCCAAATGCCTTCAACGACAAAGCAGTTTATGACCATGTTGGAACTTGACAAGTTCGCAATCTTGATTTTGATGCTAACAAAACTTATTATTTTGTTTCTAATAATCTACCTCAGTGCGCACACAGCTAAAACTGAATTAATTAGTTTACGAAACCACAACTGAAGCAATCGGAGATGCCAACTGATTTAACCAACTGATTGCCGAGACTAAATCAGTCTAACTTGTTCTTCAAACAAGCAGTTCAATTGATTGTCCAAACTGATAGGTAATTGAGCAGGAAGATCTCAAAAGCCTGGACAGCCTATGATGTGTCCAACTGACGAAGAACCCAGCTAACCAGTTCAACTGAAGGAGTGAAATCAGTTCAACTTACGAGTCAACTGATTTCACTAGCCATACTGAAGATCAGTCCTGCTGACCAGTTCAAAGCATCGGTCAGAATCTTTCAGTTGCAGATCAAAACAAGCTTACAGTAAATGGATTCCAGCAGTGCGTGAAGGTACAAAGCCATTGTCCAGTCAAAAGACAATAATGGACGTTGCATCAGAGCATTAAAAGACAAAACGCTCTAGAAAGGCAGTAGAAAATTCGAAGCACAAAGTCCAAGGAGCCGATTCAAATGCAACATATACAATAATTGAGTCTCACAGTACGATCAGCTTTTCCCGCCTATATAAAGAGAAGATCAGTGAAGACTCAAATAAGAGACATATACGAGAGTGAAAAGAGTTGAGAAAAAAAACAGAAAAGGGTACGCTCAGTTGCATATCAGCTTTCAGAAGAACTTAAAGCCCAGAGGGAATTGTTCATCGTTGTATCAGCTTAGTTTAGAAGCCATTTTCACTCAGTGTGTGAGAACATTCTTGTTCAGTTCTCACACACACACTCACTATCAATTCCACTCAAATACCGTCTTGCACAAAGATGTTAAACTTGTGTATGTAGTCTTTGACACATAGACGTTAAAGAAGTATTGGCTGGAAGGTGCAGCCTTCAGTCGAAGCTAGGAGTTCAGTTTAGACAGTAATGTAAGTCCTAGCTGAGTGGTTTGTACAAAAGTGTTGTATAAATCAAAGTCTTCTAGTGGATCCTACCCGTGGTGGTAGAAGGGGTGACGTAGAAGCAGTTTAAGTCTCCGAACATCCAAAAACTTATCTTGTTTATTTATCTGATTAACTATTGCTTTAAAATTGTTTTGATCAGTTAAATCATTTGTCAGTTCAGCTGTGACCATAACTGAACTGAATAATGCAAAAACTAATCTAGTTTTTTTTAGTTATTCAGTTTACATAAGTTAAAATATTTTATAATAACAGTCTTCTTCACGAAGGATTATTTCGAGTTTTTTCCGCTTGGTTTCAAACAAAACTCGACTTCATTCATCGGTGTTCATATTCTTAGAACACGAGCTATTGCAGCTCATTGGAAAATATAGTGTTTGAAATACCGTCGAAGGCACTAGCACACTCGGTCCTTCAATTGTTATCAGAGCGGGTTGTTCTGAGAAGAACATTTGAAGAAAACTGTGTTTTAAAAATTTCTTACTTTAGAATAGTGTTAAAAGCTATTTAAAAGTATTTTATACAATTTTCAAAACTATTTGAAAATATTTATATGTCGCTCGTTAACAAAAAGTTGAGACGATTGGCTCTGCAAATAACATTGCAGCCACTTCTTTAGATTCCTAGATTTGGGGCTTTAATCAGCCTGTATGGGCTTGAGGAACATCTACAAAGATGCACAGCTAAAGAAGTGGCTGAACAAGAACTCAGTTGCAAACCTACCAAGTCAGCTGTTCTTCAGACGAAACTCATCCATGTTGGGATGTTGGTCGATTTAATCACAAGCTGAACTCCACGAGAGCTTAGTCAGAGTCTGCTCGACCAGTTGGGTGTGCACAGAGGACAAGTTCAAAGCAATTTAACTCATTTCTCTAGCGAATTGAACTCACAACTGATGCAGCAGTTCAAGTAGTTAAGCCAACTAGCTGATAGTATATCCAGTTCCATCACAGAAACTGACTGATATCTGATGTTGTTTAAAATATGCTATTGTTGGAGCAATATTTTCGTTTCAACTGATGTATGCACTCAGATGTAAATACATGGAAATTTATTTAAATAAAACATAATGTTTATTCAGTTATGTTTTGTTGTGATTGAATAGATATTCTCAGTTCTCTTGTCTACGATGCTTGAATGATTAAATTACTATATAAGCATTTCTCAAATACGGGCGTTTATTCAGTCTCTGAGGGGGAGCTTTTCTTTTAACAAAAAATTTATCTTAAAAATTCAGTCACTCTCTCAGTCAACTAAAAAGTACTGCATTATATCTTCTTTGGTTATCTATTCAGTTTTAAAAAAGGGAATTTTTCATTTTGTCTTCAAAATTTCATTAATTCAGTTCTTAAAGGAGAGCCTTTAACAGTTTGTAAACTGAATATATTGCACTAAACTGTTCAAGTTTTGTAATCATCAAAAAGGGGGAGATTGTAGGAACTTGACAAGTTCGCAATCTTGATTTTGATGCTAACAAAACTTATTATTTTGATTATAATAATCTAGCTCAGTGCGCAGACAGCTAAAACTGAATTAATCAGTTTACAAAACAACAACTGAAGCCATCGGAGATGCCAACTGATTGCCGAGACTAAATCAGTCTAACTGATTCTTCAAACAAGCAGTTCAATTGATTGTCCAAACTGATAGGTAATTCAGAAGGAAGATCTCAAAAGCCTTGTCAGCCTATGATGTGTCCAACTGACAAAGAACCCAGCTAACCAGTTCAACTGAAGGAGTGAAATCTGTTCAAATGACGAGTCAACTGATTTCACTAGCCAAAGTGAAGATCAGTCCAGCTGACCAGTTCAAAGCATCAGTCAGAATCTCTCAGTTGCAGATCAAGACAAGCTTACAGTAAATTGATTCCAGCTGTGCGTGAAGGTACAAAGCCATTGTCCAGTCAAATGACAATAATGGACGTTGCATCAGAGCATTAAAAGAAAAACGCTCCAGAAGGGCAGTAGAAAAGTCAAAGCACAATGTCCAAGGAGCCGATTCAAATGCAACGGATACAATAATTGAGTCTCACTGTACGATCAGCTTTTCCCACCAATATAAAGAGAAGATCAGTGAAGACTCAAATAAGAGACATATACGAGAGTCAAAAGAGTTGAGAAGAAAAACAGAAAAGAGCACGCTCAGTTGTATATCAGCTTTTAGAAGCACTTAAAGCCGAGAGGAAATTCTTCATCGTTGTATCAGCTTAGTTTAGAAGCCATTTTCCCTCAGTGCGTGAGAACATTCTTGTTCAGTTCTCACACACACACTCACTCTCAAATCCACTCAAATACCATCTTGCAAAAAGACGTTAAAATTGTTTATTTAGTGTTTGACACATAGACGTTAAAGAAGTGTTGGCTGGAAGGTGCTGCCTTCAGTCGTATCTAGGAGTTCATTTTAGGTAGTATTGTAAGTCCATGCTGAGTGGGTTTTTACAGAAGTGTTGTATAAATTAAAGTCTTTTAGTGGATCCTACCCGTGGTGGTAAAAGGGGCAACGTAGGAGCAGTTGAAGTCTCCGAACATCCATAAACATATCTTGTGTATTTATCTGATTAACTATTGCGTTCAAATTGTTTTGATCAGTTAGATCATTCGTCAGTTCAGCTGTCACCATAACTGAACTGAAGAATGCAAAAACTAATCTAGTTTTTCTCAGTTATTCAGTTTACATAAGTTAAAATATTTTCCAATAACAGTCTTCTTCATGAAGGATTACTTCGAGTCTTTTCCTCTTGGTTTTAAAACAAACTCGATTTAATTCATCGGTGTTCATATTCTTAGAACACGAGTTATTGCAGCTCATTGGAGAATATAGTGTTCGAAATACCTTCGAAGGCACTAGCACACTCGGTCTTTCAATTGGTATCAGAGCGGGTTGTTCTAAGAAGAACATTTGAAGAAAACTGTGTTTTAAAAATGTGTTACTTAAAATAGTGTTAAAAGCTATTTTATACAATTTTCAAAACTATTTGAAAATATTTATATATCAGCTCTTTAGCAAAGTGTTGAGAGGATTGGCTCTGCAAATAACATTGCAGCCACTTCTTTAGATTCCTAGCTTTGGGGCTTTAATCAGCCTGCAGGGGACTGAGGAACATCTGCAAAGATGCAGAGCTAAAGAAGTGGCTGAACAAGAACTCAGTTAAAAACCTACCAAGTCAGCTGTTCTTCAGACGAAACTCATCCATGTTGGGATGTTGGTCGATTTAATCACCAGCTGAACTCCACGAGAGTCTAGTCAGAGTCTGCTCGACCAGTTGGGTGTGCACAAAGGACAAGTTCAAAGGTTAGTTGCGATAAAGTAACTTTTAGATTGTTAGATGTTAGTATTAAATCATAATATTTCATTAAGAACAACCGGCAGAGCCACGCTATCGTCTATATGAAATATAAGATATAATTACATATATATATATATGTATATATATATATATAAAATGATAAAATATTTATTGTATCAAAATTAAACAACAAATCAAGATAACCACTTCAATGATATCAAGAATTCGATGTAAATTGATAACAACAAATAATTCATTTTTATACCTACAATAAAAAGAAATTAGCAAAATGAAACGAAATAAAGAAAGAATATACAAAATATAAACAATCTTACTTCACCAAGAATTCATCCTCTTCACCTTGACATAATAGATTTAGCTTTCCATGAGCTTACTTTTGATCAACACTAAAAACATCACTGATAATTGGGAAAATGAAAAATATATTGGAACTTAGAACTTTTATACACACTCACACTATATTTTACAATGAGATAGAATGATTCTCAAGCTAGCACAAGGCCTCTTTTTATAGGCCAAATGAGAGAAAGTGTCAAAAATTTTATTAATGCCATGTAGTTGTAATAGTAGTCTTTGTCTCCTCCAACTTCAATTCCATGTCCCTTCTTTCAATGCTTTGTTCCACGACTTTAATCACCGAATTTGACTCTGCTCAAAACAGTAAACATGTGGGAAATTGTCTGTAGATGAATTTGGCTACTTGGTTCACCTCATTTGGTTAAATATTGAAATAATTATAATTTTTTTACTACATGCTGGTCTTGGTGAAAGTAAATTTGTCCTCCTTTAGATATTTTCACAATTTAATCATCTAAACCAACTTTTTAGACAAATATGTCTTCTGCAAAGTTGTAGATAATTTCTCAAGAATTCCAAACATGTTTGAATCACCTCCATTTGAATTTTCTAGCTTGAGTTATCATTATTTCACCAACACATAGAAAACCAGAAAATAAAACATATTTAGTAAGACATTTAAATATAAACACACAATACTAAAATAACATAATTTTATAATTTTAAAGAAACTTAAATTTTAAAATATAGGTTTTAACATATAATAAATTATTTATTTTAAGTTTCATCACACCCCACAATATCTTATTACTAGTCCCTTAGTAATAAAATTTATCGTAAAATCACAACCTAGATTTTTTATTTCTTTTATATATTCAAATATACAAACATATTTATTTTAAAAACAAACTCATATACCGATTTATATATATATATATATTCATTTAATATAATAATATATAATTAGATGTGCTTTTATTATTATTTTCACATAATATATAATGTAACAATATATATATATTTTTTTTATTTCTAAATTTTTTTATGATAATATAGTCAAAAAGATAATTCACACCACCCACCATAACATGTATAATATCGAGAATTTTTTTGTAAAAGCCTCAACTCCATATTCTTTCAGGTCAAAATATTTAATTGATAGCTGATTTACACTCATGGAGTTGGAATGAAAATTAACTCTCATTGAAAAAGACTAATTATCAAAGCAGACAATTAAATAAACTAATATTGAAAACAAAATAGGAAAATTTACAAAGAATAAAATCCCTTTTTTATTTTTCTTTTTTTTCTTTTTTTTATTAACGTGACTGCAAAGTTTTACAATGATATAATTTTTTTTTTCTAAACATTCTATTATAAATGTCTATATATATAAACATTTATATAACGGATACATTCGAATACCTTTGAAACTTATCCAACACAAACAAATCTTTTTTTTAGAACATATTGATTGATGGTTTTTTTTTAGTACACATTTATAGTACATCAATCAAATCTAGAAAAAAACAATTACAATGAACAAAAACTTTGCAGTCCGTTATTTATCTTCTATTTTTTTTAATAATTAATATTTTTTTTATAAGAGAGTTATATTATTGTAATTAACCATTTTTTAATAATCAATAAAAGTTTATTAATTGTTTTCTCATTTCTCACCACTTACTCACAAAAGATGTGTGAGTATATATTATACTTTTACAAAAAGAATTCTTTCAATTATACATGTTAACAACCATACAAACCATATCTTTTAACTATATTATCATAAAAAGTTTAGAAATTATTTTATTTGAAAATACACANTATTTTTACATAAAAACAAACTAAGAGGAGAAGAAGATGAAATTTTTCATACCTTAAAGAGGAAAAAATTAAAACATACCATTGAATTACAAGTTCAGCATCACATGAATTTTCTTTTCTTACTCTTGGATGTTGGCCAATTAAGTTCAGATAAGAATGGATCTGGTTCACGACTAAATCCTTGCAGTAAATCAATAAGTTCAACTTCACTCGTAGCAGAAACTAACATCCTTCGCGAAATTAATGAAATAAATCCCTGTTCCACAACATCATCAAGAAACGATAGCAGTTTATAATAATAATTGTTAACATTTAACAAACCAATTGGCTTATTGTGGATATTTAATTGTGCCCAACAAACAGTATGAAATATTTCTTCCAAAGTACCGAAACCTCCTGGCAAAGCAATGAAAGCATGTGAATGTTCAATCATTTGAGTAATTTGTTCATACAAGTTGTCCACTTTCATTTCTTCTCCTATTGTTGGTCCTGTAGACTGGCTAAGGTAATCAGAATAATGCCTAAGACTTCACTTCCACCTGCATGCGCAGCTTTTGCAACTTTTCCCCAACTTCACCACCACCATATACCAAATGAATCTTTTTTTTATTAATTGTTATTTCAAGCTTTTCTGCTACCTCTTCATAAATTGAATCTTTTCCTGCACTAGATCCACAAAATACACAAATATTTTTTATTTTACTTACCGTGGACGTCGACATGTTGAGAAATATGTTTTCTGCAATTGTTAAATCACAGCATATGAATTTATAAGCGTAACATGCCAAAAGTCAATATCTGAACAGGAAATTATTATTATTAAAAGAAAATACAAATGACATAAATTAAAACACATATATACAGCGTAGTTGTGATTGTGGCTCACATCTTCCTCTGATTTTACGTTCAGTAACGGCTTCAACGCCTTCTATGAGTCGAGGATATGCTTCCCATCCAATTTTGTTATAAATTGGCAAACAGGGTCTTTTAGCGTCAGATTCCCGAGATGAAATTATATATATATATTTACTTATCTAAACAGATATGCGTTACTACAGCAGGATCTTTATAAGGCTGATTCCACCGTCCATATTGATATTCCTCATGTTGAAATTGCCACCATAGTTTAAGAAGTTCATTTTGCACGTACCCACTAAAATGCGTATCAAGAACCTCTAGAAAATTATCCAATGGCTCTTTACTCAGACCATTCTTAATGAATAAAATTTTATCTTCTCTATTCATTGATGTCATTCCAACATTTTTGCATTTCCCTTTACAAGTCCACCTTGCACATTTATGACATTCACCTATACGTTTAGCTCTTCGCTTTTTGGCATATGTGCTTTTACCAAATCCTGGCATATGTCTTATTATTATTTCACTTACTTCCCCAACCAATCGGACTTTTGCTTCAATTATCAAACGGATATCATTCGGTATGCCATATGACATCATCAACTTTAGTCGCTCACATCTAGCTTTATAAATTTTTTTCAACACATTATCCGGTAAACAAGCAAAATATTTACGAAGATTCACAAATTAAGCATCCATATTATTATTATTATTATTATTATTATTATTATTATT
>NC_133315.1:11555728-11576512 GCF_012295235.1 Primulina huaijiensis | reverse complement strand
TTAACAAAGAAGAAAATGATTTATTTATAAAATGACTTCCCCCATCACTAATTATTGCTCTAGGTATTCCAAATCGACTAAAAATATTTTCTTTTAAAAATTTTATAACAACTTTATGATCATTAGTTCTACATGCAATTGCTTCAATCCATTTTGAAACATAATCAACATCGACTAAAATGTACGTATATCCAAAAGATAATGGAAATGGACCCATAAAATCTATTCCCCAACTATCGAATATTTCAATAATTATGATTGGATTTAAAGGCATCATGTTTCGTTTTGAAATTGATCCCATCTTCTGACAGTTTTCACAAGATTCGCAAAATAAATGCGCATCTTTGAATAAAGAAGGCCAATAAAATCCACATTGTAAGATTTTTGCAGCTGTTTTATTGGATGAAAAATGACCTCCACATGCTTCAGAATGACAAAATTTAATAACATTACTTACTTCATTGTAGGGTGTGCATCGTCGAAAAATTTGGTCAGGACAATACTTAAACAAGTAAGGATCATCCCAATAAAATTTTTTAACTTCTATCAAGAATTTATTCTTATCCTGTGAATTCCAATGAGAAGGCATTTTATTTGTCACAATAAAATTTATAATGTTAGCAAACCAGGGCATAATAGTATTATAAAACAACTGATCATCTGGAAAATTTTCATTTATTGGTATTTCATTACGAGATGATTCAATCATTATTCTAGATATATGATCGGCTACGACAATTTTTTTCCTTTTTTATCTTTAATTATAATATCAAATTCTTGTAACAATAAAATCCACCGTATTAATCTTGGCTTAGCATCTTTTTTATTTGATAAATATTTTACGGCAGAATGATCAGTGTACACAATAGTAATAGAACCAATTAAATAAGATCGAAATTTATCTAATGCAAATACTACTGAAAGTAATTTTTTTTCAGGAGTTGAATAATTTATTTGAGCACTATTTAAGGTTCTACTAGCATAATAGATTGCATACGGTTTTGCTTCTTTTCTTTGTCCTAACACAGCTCCTATAGCATAATCACTTGCATCACACATTAATTCAAATGGTAAAGACCAATCTGGAGGTTGTAAAATAGGTGATGTAATTAAAAGATTAATTTTTTTTTAAAAAGCATTTCACTTTTTTGAGTCCATTCAAATTGTGTATCTTTTGTTAAAAGATTCGAAATTGGTTTAGATATTATGCTGAAATTTTTTATAAACCTTCTATAAAAACCTGCATAACCCAAGAATGATCGAACTTCTTTGACCGTTTTTAGTGATGTTAAATTAGCAATAACATCAACTTTGGCTTTATCAACTTCAATTCCTTTTTCAAATATCACATGACCAAACACAATCTCAGATTTAACCATATAATGACATTTTTCCCAATTTAAAACAAGATTTTTTCCTTCACATCGTTTTAATACTTCTTCTAGGTTTTTAAGATAATTTTCAAATGAGTTTCCAAAAACAGTTATATCATCCATAAAAATTTCTACAAATTCTTCAATCATATCACTGAAAATACTTAACATGCATCTTTGAAAAGTAGCCGGAGCATTACATAAACCAAATGACATTCTTTTAAATGCAAAAGTTCCGAAAGGACAAGTGAAAGTAGTTTTTTCTTGATCTTCTAATGATATAGGTATTTGATAAAACCCCGAATACCCATCAAGAAAACAGTAATAAGAATTTCCAACTACTTTTTCTAGAATTTGATCTAAAAATGGCAGTGGGAAATGATCTTTTCTAGTTGCATCATTTAAGTTTCTATAATCAATACACATACGCCAACTAGATGGAATCCTAGCTTGTAATAACTCTCCCTTTTCATTTTTTATAACAGTGATGCCTGACTTTTTAGGTACTACTTCTGTTGGACTTACCCATTTACTATCTGAGATTGGATAGATAATTCCAGCGTCTAATAGTTTTAATACTTCATTCTTAACAACTTTCTTCATATGTGGATTTAACCTTCTTTGTGGTTGTTGATATGTTTTAGCATTTTCTTCCAAATGAATTTTATGTAAGCAAATTAAAGGATTTATACCTTTTATATCTTTCAAAGTCCATCCAATTGCATTTTTATATTTTTTAAGTAATTTAATTAAATCTTCTTCTTGATTTGGTAGAAGAGTGGAAGAAATTACAACATGAAATGTTTTATTTTCACCAAGAAATACATATTTCAATTCGAATGGTAAAACTTTTAATTCAAGTTTTGTATTATCATCTTTTTTAAAATTATTTTCAGACTCAAAACTTTCTATTGAAAAAACTTCAGATTGTTGATTTAAGTTTTCTTCTTGTATATTTTCTTCCATAATTGTTTCAATTTCATTATCATATTCATTTTCATTAATACTTGGTTGTTTACATAAATTGAACACATTAAGTTCTAGAGTCATATTTCCAAAAGACAATTTCATTATTCCATTTCGACAATTAATTAAAGCATTTGAAGTTGCTAGAAATGGTCGTCCCAATATTACTGGAATTTCATTATGTACTTCTATTGGTTGTGTATCCAAAACAATAAAATCTACAGGATATATGAATTTATCAACTTGAACCAACACATCTTCTACAATACCTCTAGGTATTTTGATTGACCTATCCGCCAGTAAGAGAGTAACAGAAGTGGGTTTTAATTCTCCTAAATTAAGTTTTTCATAAACTGAATAAGGAAGTAAATTCACACTTGCTCCCAAATCTAACAAAGCTTTTTTAATTTTATTTTCTCCAATAATACATGAAATTGTTGGACAACCAGGATCTTTATATTTTAAACTAGAATTATTTTGAAGAATAGAACTTACTTGTTCAGCCAAGAATGCTTTCTTCTTCACATGCAATTTTCTCTTCACAGTACATAAGTCTTTTAAAAATTTTGCATATGAAGGTACTTGTTTAATAGCATCTAATAATGGAATATTTATCTTTACTTGTTTAAAAACTTCATAGATATCAGAATCATTTTTTTGTTTTTTATGATTTGTTAATGCATGAGGAAATGGTGGAGGTTTATTTGATTCATTTACTATTTCAGATGATTTATCATTCAACATATTATTTTTAGAATTTAAGGTATCATCATTCTCAAAAGTATCAGGATTATCATCCTTACTCTTTGATTTTAAATGATCCTTGTTTTCATTACTATATGGATCATTAACTATTTTACCACTTCTAAGGGTAATAACAGATTTTATTTGATCAATTTTTTCTTTTTTAATTTTTGATTTTGATTTTTAGGATTAGGTTAAGGTTGAGATGAAAATTTTTCTTTTTCATTAATATTAAGTGCAGATGCAAATTTTGCAAGAGTTTCTTTCAAATCAGTCATAGATTGACTGTTTTGAATATTGATAGATTCTTGCTTTTGGATAAATGCATGAATTACATCTTCAAAGTTTTTTCTTGGAGGTGTAACATAAGGAATATAACCTTGATAATTTTGGTTATTTTGAAAATATTGTTGTGAGGGTTGTGCATTATTATCATTCCTCCAACTAAAATTAGGATGATTTTTCCATCCAGGATTATATGATGTTGAAAAAGGATCTAGTATTGGTTTTTTATAATTGTTAACATAATTTGCTTGTTCATGGAGACATTCTTTAAATGAAGGTAATGTTGGACAATCTTTTGTAGCATGATCATGTGTATCACATATATGACAAACAATTTCTTGAATACTTTTTAATTGACCACTCTTTTTCATTTCTAATGACTCAATTTTTCTTGCTAAAGATACAATTTTAGCTTGAATATCTATATCATCTTTAAGATTATAGATACCACCCCCATTTGTTGAATTATTGATTTTAGTTGTTGGTGGTTCTATTGTGCCTATATTATCCCAATTTTGAGCATTTTCTGCTAATGAATCCAAATACTCCATAGCTTCATTTGGGTTTTTATCTTCAAAAGTTCCATTACACATGAATTCTATCATTTGCCTAACTTTAGGTATTAGACCTTCATAAAAGTGAGAAACTATTATATCTATCAAGATAACCACTTCAATGGTATCAAGAATTTGATGTAAATTGATAACAACAAATTATTCATTTTTATACCTACAATAAAAAGAAATTAGCAAAATGAAAAGAAATAAAGAAAGAATATACAAAATATAAACAATCTTACTTCACCAAGAATTCATCCTCTTCACCTTGACATAATAGATTTAGCTTTCCATGAGCTTACTTTTGATCAACACTAAAAACATCACTGATAATTGGGAAAATGAAAAATATATTGGAACTTAGAACTTTTATACACACTCACACTATATTTTACAATGAGATAGAATGATTCTGAAGCTAGCACAAGGCCTCTATTTATAGGCCAAATGAGAGAAAGGGTCAAAAATTTTATTAATGCCATGTAGTTGTAATAGTAGTCTTTGTCTCCTCCAACTTCAATTCCATGTCTCTTCTTTCAATGCTTTGTTCCACGACTTTAATCACCGAATTTGACTCTGCTCAAAACAGCAAACATGTGGGTAATTGTCTGTAGATGAATTTGGCAACTTAGTTCACCTCATTTGGTTAAATATTGAAATAGTTAGGATTTTTTTACTATATGCTGGTCATGGTGAAACTAAATAAAACATATTTAGTAAGACATTTAAATGTAAACAAAAAATACTAAAATAACATAATTTTATAAATTTAATGAAACTTAAATTTTAAAATATAGGTTTTAACATATAATAAATTATTAATTTTAAGTTTCATCACGTGTCCGTTGGATTCATAACGTTTTTCATATAAGCACAAAATCGTTGAAAACATTGAAAATAAACGTCTTTTTGTTAAACCATCGTACGTAAATATTTTTCATGAAAAAAAAATTGAAACATGCATATTATGATTCGAATGATGCGTCAAAGGGTTTAGAAAACATGCCTTTGCGTTTAAAACTCTCGAATATCCAATCGTTGACGGGGGTGTGAAGTTGGACGACCAAACGACGAAGAACCCTAGCTTTTCTCCCTTGATGAATCTCAAATTTATGTGTGTGTATTGTGTGTGAAAAATGGCTGATTATCATGCTTGGGAAGCCTAGGTAACATATTTATAGATTTTATTTTGCATGATAATGGGCTTTGGTTTTGGGCCTCCAATTATAGGAGCAATTGGGCCTACTCAATTTAGTTAAATTAGGCCCAATAACTCTTACTTAATTAAAACATAAATATTTATAAAATTTAGTTTTCAAAAATAATATTTTTGATCTTTTTAAAACTCATTGTTTGCCCAAAACGGCTTCCCGTGTAAAATCAAGCTCGACTCAAAAAGTAATTCGAACTCTACTATTTTTTTAGAAAAATTAAATCATTTTTAATCATATCTAGAATCCTTGAAAATATTTAGTGAAAATAAATATTCTTGTTTTGGTCGTCTCCGGTCTCTTTTCCCCTATTTATTATCTAATATTCGGGTAAAATCTTTCAATTTCATAAAAACATGTCATATAATCATTTAATCATGCAGTCATACCTTTAATCATTTACTAAATATCATGCAAGCATTTAAAATAAATTAAATAAAACAATGAAGCAATTCTAGTAATTTTACATGCATGTGGTTTACATATGTTTTGTTTTTCGGACGTTACATGGTCCTGTCAGTTTGGGCTAGAGTCAAAAAATCGAGGCTAGGGTAAAATTAAGGTTTCGTAGTAGGTGCGCTGGAAATTTTCAGCAACTTTCAGGTATGGTTCGTAGTCCTAAGAGGTCTGGAACGAGTGGTTTAGGGGTTGGTCGAGTAGGTTCAAGTCATGGTTTAAGTTGGGAAAGATTTGGTTAAGTTTCGGGTTGATTCGGGTTAAAATCGGAACCCCAGTATAAGTTTTAAAACGAATCATGTAAGTTACAGAACGGGCTCGAGGTTACCCCTAGGAAATGTTTATAAATATGTTTTTAGGTGTTTTAAGGAGTTCGGTTGGATTCGGGTCGAAATTTAGAGGTCCAGGGGTAAAATGGTCAATTAGGGTTTCCGGAGGCAAAATGGTCATTTCGCACTCGAGTCGAGTTTTTAGTCCTGGCAGCGCCATAAACACGATTTGGCATGTTTTAAATGTTTATTTTATTATGAATATGACTTTTTATGGAATTATGAAAAATACGTTGCGTGTTTGATTTTAAAGAAAATTACGTATATGCATAATTTTGATAAGTGATGAATGTGATGACTTGTTTTGAAGGATGGGAGTTGGTTGTGACTAATATGTATATGTATACGATGACATGTAAGGCCAAGGCTCAGTGGATGAGTAATAATTTCGCTAATGTCTTCGCCGTCGGGTACAACGGTTATACGTAGATGGATCCATCGAATAGAGCTGATATGAAAGTCACAACTAATTAACTGAATTCAATTTACAGATTCGATAAAACAAGAATAAACTTTTCGTTGCAAATGGGATTAAGATGATTCTTGGACCTGTAGAAATTTGATGATAATATCTACAATATTGGTGACAGGCATGAGATAAAAATCTTCTCACAATTGGGATCAAATTAAGCAACAAATAAAGTTATTGAAGGAGTGGCAGTTTTACCATGCTCTAGTATTTTGACCATATCTCTCAAACTACTTGGTCAAATGGTTAAAATAAAATACCACAATTCAAACAACTCAATTATCCACATGTTTTATTTTATGTGGAGAAGAAAGTTCGGACGAAAAGATTTTCAAAAGTGATGTGTAATATGATATAATTTTTTGGAACACCAATGAAGACTTTTGTGAAAAAAATAATATTTTATTTGTGGTTGTCTCCCCAAATTTGGTTATAAATAGGGGTGCATTGTATTGAATTGAGATATCCCTCATTCTATGAAAAAATCTTTGAGTTCATAATATTTCTCTCTTTATTTTTCCTTTATTTCATCATTTAAAAATAATTAGCATGTTAATTTCATATGCAAAGTTTTATACTTTGAATAATGAGTAGCTAACTTCCCAAGGTTGAGATGAAAAGGTGAAGCTCTTGGTATGATAATAAGGTTATTAAAAGGTAATAATCTATGTTTTATATTATTTAATCATTATTTATTTTTTATGTTATATTTATTTCTCTAAGCATTTTTATACCCTACTTATAAGTGGGAGTTTTGATTTATTGTTGCTATATGTTACAATAAATTCTTGGTACCATTTATATGTTTGTTTGGTTTTACCAACCATTTAAAGTGGATGCCTTGATTAATTATATATCAATATATCATATTATTAATTTCTTGGTACCATTTAAATGTTAGTTTGGTTTTACCAACCATTTAAAGTGGGAACCTTGATTTAGTGTTTACAAATATATATAGCACAATAAATACTTGACAACATTTATAAGTTTTGATATATATTTTATACTTATAAGAAAATAGTATATAACATAATATAAATATGATTATTTAATATATTGGAACCATTTTATTAAGTGGATTTCAATAATGTTCATTAATGTTAACTTTATTAAAATATCAAGAGTGGATCCTCTAATCTCAACTACTTAAATTAAAATTTGAACAATTAAAAATTACCAATTAAAGATTCAAACAATTAAAAGAAAAACAAAAACAAAAACAAAAACAAAAAGACATTGTAGTGGACTTGTAATTACCGTAGCTTCCCTGTGGATACGATATCGGACTCACCGAATTATACTACTTGCGGACAACCTGCTATTGGGAGTGCAACAATCAAAGTCACAACAAGTTTTTGGCGCCGTTGCCGGGGAAGTATAATTTAATTTCAAGTCTATTTAATTTTCTTTCTTTGAATTTTTTATTGTTTTTGTGTGTTTTTCTTCTTTTTCTTTTGCATTTTCATGAGCATTATTTGGTCACGTATACTTAGTGGTCGACTCATTCGAAATAACCCCTTATTTTTACAAAACATGGCGGAAGAACCCATCCAGAAAAATGAAGATGAAATTCAATCTCAACATGATCATGATAGGCGAAGAACACTTAGAGATCACATGAATCCTACACGTACTAGTGCACCTTCATGTCTAGTTTTTCGCCTTCATGCATCCCATTTCAATTTCAAGCCTGGTATTATCCAACTTTTACCCAACTTTCATGGCTTAGATTCGGAAAATCCATACATGCATTTACGAGAATTTGAAGAAGTGTGCAACACATATAATGATCTAAATTGTAGCATGAACACCATTATACTTAAGCTTTTTCCTTTTTCTTTAAAAGATAAAGCTAAAACTTCGCTACAAAATCTTAGATCGGGATCCATTCGAACTTGGGATGCATTGCAACAACAATTTTTGAAAAAGTTTTTTTCCATCTCATAGAACAAATTCTTTCAAAAGGCAAATCATCACTTTCACTCAAAAACAAGGAGAAACTTTTTATCAGTGTTGGCATAGATATAAAGAATTGCTTAATCTTTGTCCACATCATGGTTTTGATACCAACTGTAATGCCCCAGATTCGACGTCTGTCCTCACTATACCAAGACGAGTCTTTCCAGCGTGCTTATGTCATCACTCACACGCACCCTAGGAAACTTCACAGGAGGTCACCCATCCCAGCATTGCCCCAAGTCAAGCACGCTTAACTTTGGAGTTTTTATGTGATGATCTACCGAAAAGAAGATGCACCTTCGTGATATGAGTAGTACAACTCAAATCTTTTAAGCTCTCTTCAACTGTACAGTCCATTACATTGAACAGTCTCGGAATCCCTCTCATTCCCGTGTGGGATCGGTTCATTCATGTTCCCTCCACCAAGAAGCCTGCCAGGAGCCGCTCATTGTCTGTGCAACTGATGGCACCGGCGATCACCACCGCCCTCTTCGGCCCCGGGCCTCACATCACATCTGTGATACAAGTGATCATTCTACAAAAGAATGTCCCACTTTGCCTCTTTTAAAGAATGTCTCTATGAACAAGCCAATGTTTTAAACAATTTTAAAAGGCCAAATTTTGAACCATTTTCTCAAAATTACAATCCAAGTTGGCGAAATCATCCAAATTTTAGTTGGAGGAATGATGATGCTGCGCAATTTTCACAACCACATTTCCAAAATCAACAAAATTATGCACCTTATGTTCCTCCACTTAAAAGGAACTTGGAAGATATGTTGAATTATTTCATTGCAAAGCAAGAGTCTACCAATACTCAAACTGCTTAAACCATGATAGATTTGAAAGATACTCTTGCTAAATTTGCATCTGCACTTAATGTTCATGAAAAAGGTAAGTTTCCTTCATAACCACAGCCTAATCCCAAGGATCATCATTCACAAACCGGAACTTCTGGAACTCAACCGATGGATCAGGTAAAATCTGTTATTACCCTTCGCAGTGGTAAGGTAGTGGAAAAATCCATTCTTGAACCTTGTGAAAATGATGATAAATCAACTCCAAAGGGTAAGGAAGTGGAACCCATAACTTGCGAAGAAGAGGATCAACAGATAGTGCCACCACCATTCCCTAATGCATTGAAAAATACAAAAAAAATCAAATTTGAATTCTGATATATATGATATTTTTAAACAAGTAAAAGTTAATATTCCTTTATTAGATGCGATAAAGCAGGTAACATCATATGCTAAATTTTTGAAAGACTTGTGCACCGTGAAAAGAAAATTGAATGTGAAAAAGAAAGCATTTTTAGCCGAACAAGTAAGTGCAATTATTAAAAACAATAATAATTTGAAATACAAAGACCCTGGTTGTCCTACTATTTTATGTATTATTGGAGAACGAAAGATTAAAAAAGCCTTGCTTGATCTTGGAGTTAGTGTGAATTTACTTCCATATTCAGTTTATCAAGAACTCAATCTAGGTGAGTTAAAACCTATTTCGGTAACACTTTTACTTGCCGATAGATCTGTTAAAGTGCCAAGAGGTATGGTAGAAGACGTGTTGGTCCAAGTTGATAACTTTGTATATCATGTCGATTTCATAGTTTTAGATACACAACCTATCGAAGCTTGTAATGCAATTCCTGTAATTTTGGGTCGTCCATTTTTAGCAACTTCTAATGCTCTTATAAATTGCAGGAATGGAATAATGAAGTTGTCATTTGGTAACATGACCTTGGAGCTTAATGTTTTTAATCTTTGTAAGCAACCACATGACAAAGGAGATGAAAGTGAAGATGAAAATCTTATTGAAACTCTTGTGGAAGAAAACATTCAAGAAGGGAGTACTCGTGACCAATTAGATATTTGTTCAATTGATACTGTTAAAAAAAATATTGAAATTGATCTTGATGATTTTATCAGGTATCACTCGTTACCAGGATCAGAGAAAGAATTTGAGGCAAAATATGAGAACAAAGATGAACCACCCATATTGGAGTTAAAACCTTTGCCAGAAGAATTGAAGTATGCATTTCTTTGAAAAGATGAAACATATCCGGTGGTAATTTCTTCCAAACTAGCAAGTGATCAAGAAGGTAAATTAGTTGATATGCTTAAAAGACATAAAAATGCAATTGGTTGGACATTAAAAGATCTCAAGGGCATTAATCCACTAATTTGCACTCACAAAATTCATATAGAAGAAAATGCTAAAACATCTCAACAACCACAAAGGAGATTAAATCCGCACATGAAAGATGTTGTGAAAACTGAAGTTCTGAAACTACTTGATGTTGGAATTATCTATCCTATTTCTGATAGTAAGTGGGTAAGTCCAACACAAGTAGTTCCAAAAAATCTGGCATTACAGTGATAAAAAAATGAAAAAGGTGAATTGTTAACAAGTCGAGTCCCATCTAGTTGGCATATGCGTATTGATTACAGAAAATTAAATGATGCCACTAAAAAAGATCATTTTCCATTACCATTTTTGGATCAAATTTTAGAAAGAGTGGCAGGTCATCCCTACTACTGTTTTCTTGATGGATATTCAGGTTATTATCAAATTCCCATTGCACTTGAAGATCAAGAAAAAACTACATTCACATGTCCTTTTGGAACATTTGCATTCAGAAGGATGCCATTTGGTTTATGCAATGCCCCAGCAACATTTCAAAGATGTATGCTAAGCATTTTTAGCGACATGGTTGAAAATTGTTTGGAGATTTTCATAGATGATTTAACTATTTTTGATAGTACATTTGATAATTGTCTTGAAAATTTACAAAAAGTTTTAAAAAAATGTGAGGAAAAAGGTCTTATTTTAAATTGGAAAAAATGTCATTACATTATTAATTTTGGGATTGTTTTGGGACATATTGTGTCATCTCATGGAATTGAAGTTGATAAAGCAAAAGTTGATGTCATTGCCAATTTACCCCCTCCAAAAATCATTAAAGAAATTCGTTCATTTTTGGGACATGCTGCATTTTTTAGGAGATTTATAAAGGACTTTAGTTTAATCTCTAAACCCATTTGTAACCTCTTAACAAAAGACACTGTATTTGAGTGGACTCAAGAATGCCAAAATGCTTTTGATAAAATCATTCGACATTGAACATCAGCTCCTATCATGCAACCTCCTGATTGGTCTTTACCATTTGAAATCATTTGCAATGCGAGTGATTATGCAGTCGGTGCAGTATTGGGTCAACGAAGAAACGGTAAGCCTTATGTGATATATTATGCAAGTAGAACTTTAAACAATGCTCAAATGATTATTCCACAACTGAAAAAGAACTACTTGCTGTAATATTTGCATTAGATAAATTTCGTTCTTATTTGATTGGATCAACGACTATTGTGTTTACTGATCATTCTGCTATTAGATATTTGTTGACCAAACAGGATGCAAAGCCACGACTGATACGATGGATTTTGTTGCTCCAAGAATTTGACATTGTGATCAAAGATAAAAAAAGGAACCGAGAATGTTGTAGCCGATCATTTATCGAAACTAGTAACAGGATCATCTTATGAAATGACACCAATTAACGATAATTTTCCTGATGAACATATATTTTCACTTACTACTACACCTTGGTTTGCTAACATAGTAAATTTTCTTGTGACAGGAAAAATGCCACCGCAATGGAGTTCTCAAGATAAAAGAAAATTTTTGAATGAGGTAAAAAACTTTTATTGGGATGATCCGTATCTGTTCAAGTATTGTCCGGCTTAAATTTTTCGGCATTGCATACCCGACAATGAGGTAAGTAGTGTCATTAAATTTTGTCATTCTGAAGCATGCGGAGGAAATTTTTCTTCAAAGAAAACTGCTGCAAAATCTTGCAGCGTGGATTTTATTGGCCCACTTTGTTTGAAGATACCCACGAAATCTGCAAGATCTGTGAAAATTGTCAAAAATTGGGTGCGATTTAAAAAAAAAAACATGATGCCTTTGTGTAAAGGCCTAAAAACCCATGCTTGAAAATTTGCGGAAAAATTAAAAATTTTCTTTTAAACTAAATAAAATATTCAGTGCATAAAATAAACTGTTGAATAACGTGTCATGTTTAAAAATAGCAGCGGAAGAGATTAATGTTGTAAAAATAACTGTAAAAAGTTTATCCAACGGTAGATAAAAATGTTTGAACGATAACAACAATAAATAATAAATGCTGAAAATGAGGTCCTCGGGTCCCAATACTGCCGACTCGAGCTGGCTCACTGATCCCCGCCCTCGGTCCCGACATCATCAGTACCTACAACAATCAAGTCTAGTGAGCCTAAAGACTCAGCATTCATATATCGTAAATAACAAGTAAATAAATAATAAAATCGCATGCAAGTGAAAATTTCCTGTACTGAGGTGTAACGTAAAATATCATTTCATTGGTAATTATAGTACGTGCATAACTGAACTGAAAATATCATAGTGAAAAGGTTTGCTCCTTGGAGCCTTGTAATGAAATAACTTGTAATAATTTTCTGGTGAGATTATGTTCTACGCAAGTGGTCCCTGAACTGAACTGAACTGAACTGACCGGTAACTGGCGACCGGGCCGGTAACTGGCGACCGGACTTAAGCATGATAGTAAAGTGACCACAAGCAATATCGCATAAATCTCAAAATGAATATTTTTGCACGTAATATAATTAAATAACATAATTGAATATGAACAATTTCGATTTTCTTGCATTAAAATCATGTACTTGCAATATTTAAAAATACCTATATGACTCACTTTTTCAGTGAAAGAAGATATAAAGATGCCTTGGTTTGTTTTGACAGAAAACAAACAAAATAACGATGCGGCGCGGCGGAGACGGAGTGCTCTTCACTTTCTCACTTTTTCTCTCTTAATTCCTTTAAACCAAGCGTGCAGCATAATTATTATAATAGCGTAAAAATCATAAACGTGATGCATGAACATTTAAAAATATCATGATTTGTGCTCAGGGCGCTGCTAGGACTAAAATCTCATCTCGGGTGCAAAATGACCATTTTGCCCCTCGAAACCCAAAATTATCGTTTCAACCTTAGACCTCTAAAATTGACCCGAAGCTTACTAAACTCCTTAAAATTGTCCCAAAACATTTTTAAAAGCATTCTTAGACATAAACTCGAGCCAAAAATCGTAATTTAATCGATTCATTTTAAAACTTGGACCGGGGTCCCGGTTTTAACCCGAATCAACTCGAAACTTAACCAAATTTTTCTCAACTTTTTACCACTCCTAATAAACACTAAAAAGTCATAAAACAATGTAACCAAGCCCCTAAACCCACGGCTGAAAATTCCAGAAAACCACCTAAAGTTCGGTCCATTCCTTATTGCACTCTAGCACCCTCATCTTCCTAAAATTCACGCACTAGCCAAACCTGATGTACCAGCCATGAACCAACCAACCATGGACCTAGAACAGACCTCAATGAGCCTACCAGAACCAAGGAATCAGCCCCATGCACAAGAGAAAACGCGATCACTCCCTTGCCTCCAAAGGCCACCGCCCGCGGCCGATTTCTCTATCACAAGCTCACTCGGTTTCAGTGATGGTTCCAGCAGTGTTCGAGCTACCCTCGGCCTTGGCTCAGACTCCACACGGTCTGGTTTAAGCCTCGGATCACCCTTGCACCGACGGTTCCAGCCCATCCACCCGATCTCCTTCAACCCACACCTTACGCAGCAATCATCCCTCTCGGCCCTTCACACTACCACCTCAGCACACTTTCTAATCCTTGAAACAGCATCCTGTCATCATTAACAGCCTCCTAAAAACCCAACACAGCAGCCCCTTGCACGGGTCACCAAAGAAAACGTGAGCCACAACAAAAAGAATGAGGGAAACATAATAAATCAAAAAGATTTTCCTCTTTGTGCCTGGATCGAAAGAAATATCATGCAAAAACACATTCCACAGAATATATGACATGTATGATGCGAAAACAATAGGTACAATGCGTGCCTTATGTGTTTGATGATCAACAACGAGGAAAGGAAGTCTTCCTTTGCAAGAGCAAGAGAAATCGATGGGGCCTCTAGCTGCAAGTGGTGAAAACGAGAGGGAGGTAGGTGCTTTGAATGGGGTGTCGGCTGGTACAAATTTTAGGTTTAGGGTAAATGGTGTTTAGTAGCTTAATTATATAATAAACAATTAGTTAATGAGCCCTAAAATTTTTAGTTAAAAGCTAGGAAGAATTTTAGGCCCAAAAAGCTTAAAAGTAGGCCCATTAAATCCAAACACGCTCCCGAAAAATATTTCGTGTTGAAAAGATTTTGAAAATGTTAGCCGAACCATTAAAAAGTCCCCCGATTCGATAAAATTTGCGTACCGTTAAAAATAAAATCTTGCGGGTAAAAATACCCAAAAAAAAGAAATCATATTTTTGAAAAATACACTTAAAAATGCTTTAAATTAATTTATAAAAATAAATGGTGTAATAAAATAATTTTCCTTAAATTCTCCGATCTCCGTTCCTCGATCGAACGTGAAATGCACCTAGAAACCCAAATGCGTGAACTTTTAAAAATTTCATGAATTAAATCCTATCATGCATGAATTATGCAATAAAATGCATAAAAATAATTAAACACAATTTAATGAAATAAACATGAATTTAATGCTTTTTAAAAAATAAAAAAAAAGATTTAATTAAAATGCCAAGGAAATTCAATAACTTGCATGCATGCTAACTTTTTAAATTATATTTACTAACATGCTAAATTATCATTTCTTAAATAAGTCTTTATTAACTTATCTCTATACTCCATCTCCAATCCGGCCTCACTTATTTAACTGAAAAGGTGACAATTAAACTACTACGTAAAATAAATAAATTTAAAGAAAAGAATTTAAATACTCATGCAAAAAAAATAAAATAAAATTCATTTTAATTTAAAATACTAGAATTATGCATGGCTTATACGTAGTCTAATTTACGGGTTCTACAACTCTCCCCCCTTAAAAGAAATTTCGTCCTCGAAATTAAAACTCACCGAATAACTCGGGGTACCGACTCCTCATCTCTGGCTCAGACTCCCACGTAGCTTCCTCCTCTGAATGGTTAAGCCACTTGACTTTAACTCGCTTAACCAGCTTTTTCCGAAGTTTCTTTTCCTGTCTGTCTAGGATCTGCACCGGTCTCTCCTCATAAGATAGGTTCGGAGTGAGCTGCAACGGCTCAAAATTCAGCACATGCAAAGGATTCGCCATATACTTCCTCAGCATAGAGACGTGGAACACATTGTGTACTCCGGCCAGATTCGGCGGAAGAGCAACACGATAAGCTAGCGTCCCAACTCTGTCAAGGATCTCAAATGGTCCAATAAATCTCGGACTAAGCTTCCCTTTCTTCCCAAATCTCATGACACCCTTCATAGGTGCCACCT
This sequence comes from Primulina huaijiensis, assembly GCF_012295235.1. NCBI lineage: Eukaryota > Viridiplantae > Streptophyta > Magnoliopsida > Lamiales > Gesneriaceae > Primulina > Primulina huaijiensis. The sequence goes on along the minus strand of NC_133315.1, from coordinate 11,560,762 downwards.
TCACAAAGACATGGTCGCCGACTGCGAACTCTAACTCTCTTCTTCTCTGATCTGCATAGCTCTTCTGTCGACTTTGAGCAGTCCTCATTCTATCACGGATCCGGGCTACTACATCAACAGTCTGCTGAATAATCTCTGGACCCAACTCGGCTCTCTCTCCTACTTCATCCCAATGAACAGGAGATCTGCACTTACGGCCATACAGTGCTTCGTACGGAGCCATACCTATAGACGACTGAAAGCTGTTGTTATAGGTGAACTCCACTAATGGCAAGTTCGACTCCCAACTCCCAGAGAAATCAAGGACGCAAGCACGGAGAAGATCCTCCAAAATCTGAATGACTCGCTCTGACTGCCCATCTGTCTGCGGATGAAAAGCTGTGCTAAACAGCAACTTCGTCCCCATAGTCGAATGCAAACTCTTCCAAAACGAGGAAGTGAATCTGGGATCTCTGTCAGATACGATAGAAACTGGAATACCATGAAGTCGGACTATCTCCCGGATATACAACTCTGCATACTGAACCATGGTGAAAGTCGTCTTAATAGGCAAGAAGTGCGCTGATTTGGTAAGACGATCTACAATCACCCAGATGGCATTTGATCCTCTGACTGACTTCGGCAATCCGGTCACGAAGTCCATGGTAACATTCTCCCACTTCCACTCGGGAATGGGAAGAGGCTTGAGTAAACCTGCTGGTCTCTGATGCTCCGCCTTCACTAACTGGCAAGTCAGACACTCGGATACAAACCGTCGGATGTCCTTCTTCATTCCTGGCCACCAATACAATAACTGCAGATCCTTGTACATCTTCGTACTCCCTGGATGAATAGAGTACGGCGACATATGGGCTTCTGATAGAATATCTGCTCGGATAGAATCACTGCTAGGAACCCATATCCTGTCTCGGTATCTCACAATACCGTCACTAACTGAATACAAAACACTGCCCTTGGCCTCGTCTCTCTGCTTCCACTTTGCCAACTGCTCATCGGTTGACTGACCACTGCGAATACGGTCAAGAAGAGAGGACTGAATAGTCAAGGTAGATAGATGAGGAACTCTACCTCGAGAATATGACTCTAGATCAAACCTCTGCATCTCAATCTGAAGAGGTCTCTGAATCGTCAAATGAGCCATCACTGCAACTTTCCTGCTCAATGCATCCGCAACTACATTAGCCTTACCCGGGTGGTAGCTAATGTCACAGTCATAATCCTTCACAAGCTCCAACCATCGCCTCTGACGCATGTTCAGCTCCTTCTGCGTAAAGAAATACTTGAGGCTCTTGTGGTCGGTAAAGATCTGGCACTTCTCTCCATACAGATAATGCCTCCAAATCTTCAAGGCAAAAACTACGGCGGCCAACTCTAGATCATGGGTAGGGTAATTCTTCTCATGGGTTTTCAGCTGACGAGAAGCATATGCTATCACTTTCCCATGCTGCATCAATACTGCGCCAAGACCGAGCTTCGAAGCATCGGTATATAGCACAAACTCACCGGGCCCTGACGGCATAGCCAAAACTGGTGCTGAGATAAGAGCTTGCTTCAAAGTATCGAAGCTCTTCTGACACTCCTCGCTCCAAACAAATTTCACATTCTTCTTTGTCAGTGCTGTGAGTGGAACTGCAATCGAGGAGAATCCCTTGATGAACTTCCGGTAATATCCTGCTAGGCCAAGAAAACTGCGGATCTCTGACGCATTCTGCGGCACAACCCAATCTCTGACTGCTGCAACTTTCGCTGGGTCCACCTCAATGCCACTGCTAGAAACAATGTGGCCTAAGAACGCCACCTTCTCTAACCAGAATTCGCACTTACTGAACTTTGCGAATAACTTGTGCTTCTGCAAGGTCTGCAACACTGTGGTCAGATGTCTGCCGTGATCCTCTTGATTCTTGGAGTAGACGAGAATGTCGTCTATGAATACTATCACAAACTGGTCAAGATACGGCTGAAATACGCGATTCATGAGATCCATGAAGATCGCTGGCGCATTCGTCAAACCGAACGGCATCACAAGGAACTCATAGTGGCCATAACGAGTCCTGAAGGCAGTCTTGGAAACGTCAGCATCTCTCACCCTCAACTGGTGATAGCCAGAACGCAGATCAATCTTGGAGAATACCGAAGCTCCCTGCAACTGATCAAATAGATCTTCAATCCTTGGAAGTGGGTACTTGTTCTTCACTGTAACCCTGTTCAACTCCCGGTAATCAATACAAAGTCTCATAGAGCCATCCTTCTTCTTCACAAACAAGACTGGCGCGCCCCATGGAGAAAAACTAGGGCGAATGAACTCCTTGTCTAGAAGTTCCTGAATCTGCTTCTTCAGTTCTGCCATCTCTGTCGGTGCGAGTCGGTACGGTGCTTTGGAGATCGGAACCGTACCTGGCATAAGCTCAATAGAAAACTCCACCTCTCGCTCGGGTGGTATACCAGAGACGTCCTCAGGAAAAACATCTAAGAAGTCTCTAACAATCGGAACATTTGAAGCTGACTGACTGGGTGTCTCGGGGACAGATATAAAATTGCTAAAAACGCCCGACACCCTCTATGCATGAGCTTCCTAGCCTGAACATAAGGTATAATGCGCGGTAAAGGAAAGTACCTGTCCGGCTCGAATAAGAACTGCGTCATTCCCGGCGGTCGGACTAGAACAGACCTCCCCTGGAAGTCAATCAAAACTCTGTTCCGCAATAGCCAGTCCATCCCTAGGATGATGTCAAACTCTGGCATCGGCAATACTATAAGATCCGCATATACAAGATTTCCATGCAGCTCAAGGTCTATGTCTCGGACCACATTGGTAGCTGCCATCTCCTCGCCCGACGGCAATACTACTGAATAGGCTACATCTAGCCCAACTGTCTTGACCTTGAGGAAATTAGCAAAAACCTCCGAAATAAATGGGTGAGTGGCCCCTGAATCTATCAAGGCCTTTGTAGCGGAACCAGATATAAAAATTCTCCCTGAAAGATCGGAATTCTAAGTTGAACACAATAATCCCAAGAATTAACTTATAGACATGCAAAGGCCAGAGTTCTCCTAACTAAATCCCGAAAATAATACCGAGTATAGCATGCAATCCTATCGCAATTCTAAGTTCAAAATCTTAATCCCGATCCCCAAAACATTGGAATGCAAATGTAAACTTTAAAGCTGTAAGGTACCTGTCATCAGCATGGTATCGGGGTTTGTCTCCGCAGCACGGAGAACAGACACTCTGCCTTGAGTAGGCGGATTCCTCTGAGGGCACTGCAGAAATAAGTGGTCTGGACTACCACAATTATAGCACTTTCCTGAGCCAAACATGCATGCTCCAGGATGGCGGCGTGAGCACTTGGGACAGACTGGGTGCTCAAAGGTCCTCGGGGCTGGGCGTCCCCGCTGCTGCCCTCTATTTCTAGGCGGCCCGTGAAAAGGCCTCTTGTTCTGCTGCTGATGCTGCTGAGGTGGAGGGCGGTGTGGTACCTGGACTGGTCGCTTCCCCAAGCGATCTCTCTCAATATCACGCTGATCCTGCTCTGCGGCTAAGGCTTTGGAGACAGCGACCTCATAAGAAGTAGGGTCAGACACCCTAACATCACGGCGCAAGATCGGCCGTAGACCCACCAAGAAATGCATCAACTTGGCTCTAGCATCATTCGCGATCAGGGGCACAAAATGACAGCCCCTTTCAAACTTATGGATGAACTCCGTAACAGTCATATCTCCCTGTCTCAGGCTCATGAACTCAGTGGTCAGCCTGGTGCGCACTTCCTCCGTTAAATATTTGGAGTAGAATACCTCCGTGAAGCGCTCCCAAGACAGTGTAGCCAGATTCAGGGCTACTGAAGCTCCTTCCCACCATAAGCGGGCATCTCCTCCGAACAGATAAGAGGCACAACGAACTCGATCTGCATCTCCAAGCTCCATGAACTCGAAGATAACCTCGAGGGACTTGATCCAGCCCTCGAAAACCATGGGGTCCGTCGTCCCTAAAAACTCCTTAGGACGCATCTTCATGAATCTCTCATAGACAGCCTCGGGCCCTGTCAGCCTGGCTGCTCCAGCATTGTCCCCCGCAAACTGTGCGAAGAACCTAGTCATCCCAGCTAGCATCTGGGCATTCATGTCGGGTGGAGGTGGAGGGGGTAAATCTCCCTCCTGCCTCTGCTCCTCCATGTCTTCTTGGCGAGGCTCCTCATTTCTAGTGCTCTTGGGAATGCGTCTAGGGGGCATCCTGTTCCATACATAACCCATACGTAACCAACATGCATAATTCAATAATTTAATTTAAATTTAAATACTGCACAATAAAAATCGGGACGTAAAATAATTCATGAAAACATGCTGTTAAATAATTCATGCTTTAAATAAAATGCGTAAATGTAAAACTTACAAACCGAAGACGTGACTTCGTGAGCTTCTCGGGGTCAGTAGTAGTGCAACCCTATACAGAACCATTGCTCTGATACCAGCTGTAAAGGCCTAAAAACCCGTGCTTGAAAATTTGCGGAAAAATTAAAAATTTTCTTTTAAACTAAATAAAATATCCAGTGCATAAAATAAACTGTTGAATAACGTGTCATGTTTAAAAATAGCAGCGGAAAAAATTAATGTTGTAAAAATAACTGTAAAAAGTTTATCCAACGGTAGATAAAAATGTTTGAGCGATAACAACAATAAATAATAAATGCTGAAAATGAGGTCCTCGGGTCCCACTACTGCCGACTCGAGCTGGCTCACTGATCCCCGCCCTCGGTCCCGACATCATCAGTACCTACAACAATCAAGTCTAGTGAGCCTAAAGACTCAGCATGCATATATCGTAAATAACAAGTAAATAAATAATAAAATCGCATGCAAGTGAAAATTTCCTGTACTGAGGTGTAACGTAAAATATCATTTCATTGGTAATTATAGTACGTGCATAACTGAACTGAAAATATCATAGTGAAAAGGTTTGCTCCTTGGAGCCCTGTAATGAAATAACTTGTAATAATTTTCTGGTGAGATTATGGTCTACGCAAGTGGTCCCTGAACTGA
>NC_133315.1:11522455-11551814 GCF_012295235.1 Primulina huaijiensis | reverse complement strand
GTTTTGGTACATTAGAAGAAATTTTTCACACTGTTTCTTGGGCACAACTTAATATCCATAATAAACCTGTGGGCTTGTTGAATATCAATAATTATTATGACAGTTTGTTGACATTTCTTGATAAAGCTGTGGAACAGAATTTCATTTCAGAAAATTCACGAAGGATGTTCATCTTTGCTTCGACTACCGACCAATTAATTGATGATTTGGAAGCTTTTGTTCATAAACCTGATCCGATGATAGCAAAGATCAATTGGTCGCAATCAAGCAGTAAGAAAAGAAAGTTGGATAATTGATTCAAAAGTCGTAGATTGGTTTGCGTTTGTTTCAGTTTGTTATCTTCAATAAAATTCAAGGTGATATCTCTTTCATTATGTACTATTTATTAATAGTTATTTTGACATTATGGACAATGTCATATTCTGTTTGGGGGGAGAACAAATTTATAAAAAAAAATAATAATAAAAAATTTCAAATATTTTTTTTAAAAATATATATTATTTTAAAATAAAACCATGTTTATTGTTTGTATCTTAGTAATTTTTGTAAAAATATCATACATTATATGTTTGAAACGTTTAAATTAGAACATTTACTAATCTATCTAAGAATGTTTTAATTTTTATTTGAAAAAAAAGTCAATTATTATATTCTGATCATTATAAAAATATGATTTATGAAATCTTTTTGAGTGTTTAACCATTGTGATAAGATCAGTTATTAAAGTATATGGCCCAAGATATATCTTATAAGAGTGCTTAAAATTTTAAACTCACACATATTTTATGAGTGAGTGGAGAGGATTGAGAAAACAACTTTCGAGACTTTATTGATCATAAAAGAGGCTATCTATTGTTTAGATCTTGAGTTTTTTTTTTGAAAAAAAAAATTTGATATTTCCTGAAAAAAAAAAAAAGAGAAATGTTGACGATCTTTGTTATTTCAAAATTATATGCTACGACCCATTTATCTCTCTTTAAAAAAAAGAGAAAGAAAGAAAGAAGGAAAAAAAATAGAAAGAGAGAAATATATTGTAAAAATTAAATAAATATGTGGTCAATGAGCATAAATTTTGTCTGATTTTATGATGTTACGAAATGAAAGAAAAAATCTCAAAAGAAGATCAGGAAAAAAATATATATAAAATAAGAATAACTAGATTTTGAATTAATGAATTTCCTATCTTTTGATTAATCTGGCTCGTTTGTCTGTCTGCATTCTGTAAACCATTTTCCTGAGCATTTATCTGTATTCCAACTCCATGAGAGAAATCGTTCCCCTGAATTGAAACATTTATTAACCTGTGAGGATATGAAGTTGAGACTCTTATTAGGAATTTCTGAAGGCCATGTACATTTAATTACCTGAAAATAAGCTTTGAATTGATCAGCTCAGATTATTTCATAAATTAAAATAATAATGATCTTGATATAACTTTGACAGTTTTCAAATTTAATTTAAACACTTGGATAGTTTCGATTACATTTCTATTTAAATTAATCAATATGTTTTGTATTGCTATTAACGCTTAAATTGCTAGGGACTAGCAATAAGCTGGTTGGGGGGTGTGATAAACATAAAAATTATACATTAAATAAATGTTTTATAATATAAATTTATAGTTTTTGTTTTATTAAATGTTTAAATATTATATGTTTTATAATAAATTGTATAAAAAATAAGTTGTTGTGTAATTATAAGTTTTTACTATTTTTACAGGTTCGATAAAACAAGAATAAACTTGGCGTTGCAAATGGGATTAAGATGATTCTTGGACCTGTAGAAAGTTGATGATAATATCTACAATATTGNCAATTGCGAGAAGATTTTTATCTCATGCTTGTCACCAATATTGTAGATATTATCATCAACTTTCTACAGGTCCAAGAATCATCTTAATCCCATTTGCAACGCCAAGTTTATTCTTNATCTAGTATTTTGGCCATATCTCTCACACTACTTGGTCAAATGGTTAAAATAAAATACCACAATTCAAACAACTCAATTATCCACATGTTTTATTTTACGTGGAGAAGAAAATTTGGATGAGAAGATTTTCAAAAGTGATGTGTAATATGATATAATTTCTTGGAACAACAATGAAGACTTTTGGGTAAAAAAATAATATTTTATTTGTGGTTGTCTCCCCAAATTTTGCTATAAATAGGGGTGCATTGTAATGAATTGTGATATCCCTCATTCTATGAACAAATCTTTGAGTTCATAATATTTCTCTCTTTATTTTTTCTTTATTTCATCATTTAAAAATAATTAGAATGTTCATTTCATATTCAAAGTTTTATACTTTGAATAATGAGTAGCTAACTTCCCAAGGTTAAGATGAAAAGGTGAAGCTCTTGGTATGATAATAAGGTTATTCAATGGTAATAATCTATGTTTTATATTATTTAATCATTATTTATTGTTTATGTTATATTTATTTCTTTAACCATTTTTATACCCTAGTGGGAGTTTTGATTTATTGTTGCTATATGTTACACTAAATTCTTGGTACCATTTAAATGTTTGTTTGGTTTTACCAACCATTTAAAGTGGATGCCTGGATTTATTATATATCAATATATCATATTATTAATTTATTGATACCATAGTTTGGTTTTACCAACCATTTAAAGTGGGAATCTTGATTTAGTGTTTACAAATATATATAGCACAATAAATACTTGACAACATTTATAAGTTTTGATATATATTTTATATTTATAAGAAAATAGTATATAACATAATATAAATATGATTATTTAATATATTGGANGATATCGTATTGTTGTGACTTTGATTGTTGCACTCCCAATAGCAGGTTGTCCGCAAGTAGTATAATTCGGTGAGTCCGATATCGTATCCACAGGGAAGCTACGGTAATTACAAGTCCACTACAATGTCTTTTTGTTTTTNCGAGAGAGCCGGAGGAGAATCTTAGACACTTCATGGATAGCCTACGACCCACCTTACGAAACAATGTTATGATTATGCATCCACTGGATTATGCTACTGCTACTGCATGTGCTTTGAAGTCCGAGCAAGCTTTGAGGGACATTGAGTCTGAGATTCAGCGCAAGAGGCAGCAACACCATAACAGCAATCAGCCAAACAAAAAGCAGTATACAGGTCCTCCTAGACCTCAAGGGCCTCAAACGCCCCAAGGTCAAAACAAGAAGCAAGGATAGCAAAGGCCACCAAATCCAGGAGCACCACAGCCTGCTGAGAGGCAACCGTGCAAGGAGTGCAATCGCCCGCATCTTGGCAAGTGTGAATGGGGGACATACAAGTGCTTCTACTGCAAGGAGAATGGGCACAAAGCTGCTGATTGCCCAAAGAGGAAAGCACCAACTGTAGGACGAGCTTATGTGATGAATACTGAAGAAGCGGAAGAGGAAGCAAAGACTACGCTTATCACGGGTAACCTAGTCATTTAACATTTTTATATTGCTTGTTATTGCATAAAATGTTGAATTGGTTATTAGAATTGAATTGGGAGCAAGATTTAACCTAGTGAAAATTAGGTTGCATGTTCTACTTAGTGAATTTAAGTTATGATTTTAGAAACCATAGAAAATGTTATGAATTTTGTGCCCTATTTTATATGAAGGATGAAATGATAACAAATAAAGAGTTTTAGGGCCAAATTAAAGAAAATAATAAATAAGGGATTTTTAGGGGATTTCAAAATTTTGAGGGTTAAGGTGTAAATTCCGAAAATATGAGGTCTAAAATGTAATTAACCAATAGATAGTGGACCAAAAAGAAATTACCGACTCTTAAGGACCATGAATGAAATTTTCGAAAACTTCAAGGACTAAAATGAAAATTTTGGAAATATAAGAGCCTTAATGAAAATATCCGATTTTTGGGGACTAGAATGCAAAGGTTCGAAAATGTAAGGGCAAAAATAAAATTTTCATGAAATGCTTAAGTTCAACACGCAATCTTCATATAACTTTAGGAAATTAATGATAATAAATCCTTAAATTTCAACATTAAAAGATTTAAAAGACATTTTCAACGCAGGAAGGATTATCATTCAAGGAGTAGCTACCTATGCATTGCTAGATTCAGGGGCTACACATTCTTTTATATCCGAAACCTTCACGAAAAGACTGAATATTATTCCGCAAGATATGGGTTTGGGTTTCAAAGTTTCTATTCCTTCCGGTGATCAAATGCTCACGTCCAAAATAGTCAAGAATCTGGAGCTTCGGTTATTCAAAGATGTAGTTCGGGCAGATCTTATTGTTCTTCCTATGCCCGAATTTGATATTATACTTGGAATGGATTGGCTATCAGCAAATGGAGTTTCGATTGATTTCAGACAGCTATCAGTGTCTATACGACCGCCAAGTGGCAAGTCTTTTGCCTTTGAGGCGACGAGAAACAAGCAAAAGCCGCACATTATCTATTGTCTATGTGCGAGGAAGCTTATTAAGCGTGGATGCCAAGCTTTTCTAGCATGTGTCACTACTGCACATGCATCTATCAGTCAGAAGTTAGAAAATGTTGATATTGTTAGAGACTTTCCTAGCATCTTTTCCGATGACGTTTCTGGCATTCCGCCCGATCGTGAAGTGGAATTCTCTACTGATCTAATGCCGGGCATTGTTCCTATATCAAAAGCACCTTATCGTCTAGCACCTGCCGAAATGAAAGAATTAAAATATCAAATCCAAGAATTGCTAGACAAGGGTTTCATTCGCCCTAGTTACTCTCCATGGGGCGCTCCGGTATTATTTGTGAAAATCAAAAATGGTAGCATGTGTCTTTGCATTGATTATCGAGAGCTTAATAGAGTTACTATCAAAAATAAATATCCACTGCCCAGAATCGAAGATTTGTTTGATCAGTTGCAAGGAGCATCGATATTTTCTAAGATTGACCTACGATCTTGGATACCACCAATTGTAGGTAAAAGAGTCAGATGTTCACAAGACAGCATTTCGCACGAGAAATGGGCACTATGAATTTATGGTCATGCCATTTGGGTTGACCAATGCGCCAGCGATCTTCATGGATCTCATGAATCGTGTATTTCAGCCGTATCTAGATCATTTTATTATTGTCTTCATTGATGTCATATTGATCTATTCCAAGAGCAGAGAGGAGCATAGCCATCATTTGAGGACAGCACTGCAAGTACTGCAAGACAGAAAGCTTTATGCAAAATTCAGCAAGTGCGAGTTTTGTCTTGATAGAGTGGTATTCTTAGGCCACATCATTTCTAGTGATGGTGTTGAAGTTGATCCAAGTGAAGTGGAGGCAGTCAAAGAATGGCCAGTACCAAAGAGTGTTACCGAGATTCGCAGTTTCTTGGGATTAGCTGTCTATTATCGCAAGTTTTTTCAGGGGTTCTCATCTATTGCAGTACCTTTGACATCGTTGATTAAGAAGAATGCAAAGTTTATTTGGGGACCCAAGTGTCAAGACAGTTTTGACAAGTTGAAACAAGCCTTGATATCAGCACCAATGTTATCTATGCCATCAGGGCAAGGGGAGTATGTTCTTTATACCGACGCTTCTAAACTTGGTTTGGGCGCAGTTCTGATGCAAAACGACCGAGTTATCGCCTATGCGTCGAGGCAGCTGAAAATTCACGAAAAGAACTACCCTACTCATGATCTTGAGCTTGCAGCAGTAGTGTTTGCCCTAAAAATCTGGAGACACTACCTTTATGGGGAGAAGTGCAAGCTATTCACCGATCATAAAAGTTTGAAATACTTCTTCACCCAAAATGAATTGAATATGAGACAGCGCAGATGGCTTGAGTTAGTGAAGGACTATGATTGTGACATTAGCTACGATCCGAGAAAAGCTAACGTAGTGGCAGACGCGTTGAGCAGAAAGACAGCAGTTATCACTCAATTATCACTCCAAAAACCGTTGCAGTCCGAGATACAGCGGTTTGAGCTTACAGTGTATGCTAGGGGAGAGGCCCCAAATCTTGCCACATTATCAGTCCTGTCGACTTTGAGAGATAGAATTCGAGATGGACAGTCCACTGATGAGCAATTGCAAAAGTAGAGAGCTAGGGATGAAGCCAAGGGCCGGAATTTATATTCAGTGGTGGATGGTTTAGTTCGCTATCGAGATCGTCTATGGGTTCCTAGTGACGATTCCTTGATAGATCTTATTATGAAGGAGGCCCATGACACACCTTACTCCATCCATCCGGGAAGTACAAAGAAGTACAAGGATTTGCAGTTGTTATATTGGTGGCCAGGCATGAAGAGGGACATTTTGAGATTTGTATCCGAGTGTTTGACTTGTCAGCAAGTTAAAGCAGAGCACCAAAGACCAGCGGGAAAACTTAAGCCACTCTCTATTCCCGAGTGAAAATGGGAAAACGTCACCATGGACTTTGTTGTGGGATTGCCAAAGACAGTAAAAGGATTCAATGCTATATGGGTGATAGTTGATCGTCTTACCAAATCAGCGCATTTCTACCTATTAAGATGACTTTAACCATGATTCAGTACGCCGACTTGTATATTCGAGAGATAGTTCGTCTGCATGCGATTCCTGTATCTATCGTTTCTGAAGGGATCCGACATTCACGTCATATTTTTGGAAAAGTCTGCATACAGCGATGGGAACCAAGTTATTGTTCAGTACAGCGTTCCATCCTCAAACCGATGGCCAATCAAAAAGAGTTATACAAATTTTGAAAGATCTACTGCGAGCATGTGTTATCGATTTCCAAGGCAGTTGGGAACCAAAGTTACCTCTAGTGGAGTTCACCTACAATAATAGTTTTCAATCATCAATCGGGATGGCTCTTTTTGATGCACTGTATGGAAGGAAATGTAGATATCCTATTCATTGGGACGAGGTTGGAGAAAGAAGAGATATTGGTCCGGATGTGATTGAAGAGACTGCCGAGCGTGTAGTCAAAATTCGTGAGACAATGAAGACTGCACAAACCGACAACAGAGTTATGCGGACAAAAGACGAAGGGACTTAGATTTTGCATTGGGCGACCATGTATTTGTGAAAATAGCACCGATGAAGGGTGTTAAGCGCTTTGGCAAAAACGGCAAGCTTAGTCCAAGATTTATAGGTCCGTTTGAGATTTTGGAGAGGATTGGGACGCTACCTTATAGAGTGGCATTGCCACCAACACTTTCTGGAGTTCACAATGTGTTCCATGTTCCAATGCTGCGGAAGTACATGTCAAACCCGTCACATGTGCCAAATTATGAACCTCTTCAATTAACTCCAAATATGACATATGAAGAAAGACCTGTTCAGATCTTGGCAAGGCAAGAAAGACGATTACGGAACAAAGTCATTCCAATGGTCAAGGTCAAGTGGCTAAATCACCTGGAAGAGGAAGCTACTTGGGAAACCGAGAGGGACTTGAAGAGTCGTTGCCCAGACTTGTTCGGTAAGTTCTAATTTCGAGAACGAAATTCTATTTAAAGAGGGGAGGAATTGTAAGGTCCAAAAATTAAGACGACGTAATCCAACTGCATGCAAATCTAGAGATTATGAAAAAAATGAGTAATTAAGGGATTTTGATTGCTAATCGATTATGTGACATACATGTTTATATGATAAATGAGATCTTTTTACCATCATGCATAAAATTGTATTTTTAAGAGATATTCAAGTTGCGATCGAGTAAATGAGACCGAGGGCTGAAACATGTAAAATATTTTGTTAAATAATTATTTTCAATTGCTTAAAATAATGGTTGATGGGTTTTTCATATTTTTTAAAATAATGGGTTTTTGAGGTGATTTTATACGCCGGGACGTGAATTTTATCGGTGTTGGTTTTTCAACAAAAATGCGAGCTTTTTGGCAACTCGGCTGTTTAATTCACAAAGTTATTTAAATAAAGCTATGATAATATTTTATTTAAATCCTAAACAAGCACTAATGGGCCTAAACTTGGCTTAATAGGCCTAAGCTTGAGTTAATAACATTATTTACTATATAATATACAAAACTCCACCCAAAACCCTACTCAACTCTCACCCAATTTTCTGAAAACACTCCCCACCCCTTACACGATACACACAATTCAAAGTAGAAGGGTTTTTCGAAGGTTCAAAGGGAAACAAGCCAAGGTTTCAATCCGTTATTCATCGTCAACGTTAATTCGTGCGTATAAAACGCAAAGGCACGCCACACATATCCTTTTCTCATCCATCATATCATAATATTGTTTTAATTATTGTATGCATGAAGATCATGAGATTATTTTCTGAATTTTTAGATTTTTGCATGCACAAGAGGTAGACTCATGATCCTATGTTGTAAATCCATGTTTTATACTGTCCAGAGGCTGCCATGACCATAGGTGATGAACAAGGGATGTATACACATGATTGAAAGGGGTCCTGACTCACGTAAAACGGCACACCACATGCAACTCACCAAAAAAACGTTTTTATTCTGCCATGGAGTTGAGGGGTTCGGCTGTCATGTTTCTAAGGGAGGGCAGGCCTGGGCTTGGGTGCAGAGCTCAGGGGCTGGGTTAGGATGAGCCTTTAGAGTCTTAGGAAGGAGTGAGGGCGAGTGGTTTGGGGCCTGGGCTCGCTGGCTAGGTCCTGGAGGCAAAAGGGAGAGTCCTTTCACTAATGCAACTCTCGGCCAGTTTTGGGGGCTGAGTTGGGGTTTTGTTTTTGGCTTTGGGAATGGTTTCTAAGTAGACTTAGGGTCCAGTAGGGTACTATAGGATGTTGGTCACGTGTTGGACCAACTTGGCTCGGGGGTGACTCGTAAAAATCAAAAGTTGTCTCGGGGTCGAAGTTTAGGTGTCATATTAGGGTTTTTACTAATAAAAAATTGACAAACGACTCACGGGGGTCGAGTCGTGGTTCATAGGGGCAAAAATAATATAAAAAGACTAAATTTTGAATTAAGGAATTTTATATTAATGTTTGGGATTTTTCGGGATTAAAACATCATCAAAACGATTAACTAAAGATTAATTTAAAAGCCTAGTTTTTTTAAGCTAAATAAAATTATGGCAACTTTAATTTAAACTTAAATAATTATTTGGGACATGTTATAGTCAATGAATTCAAGAAAAAGTCAAAGTCGAGGGATTTTATGTCTAGGGGTAAAACGGTCTTTTTACACTTGAAATTAGTAAAGGTCATGGCAGTGCTCTAAATGCTGTTTTTATGCTATCATGATTATTTTTAAATGTTTATGAACGTTTATATGTTAATTTATGTTTTTTTAAATGTCCATGGATTTTTATGATTTAAAGTTGACATTTAAAATACATGTTGCATGCTTGGTTTCAAAGGAAAAATTATATTCTTACATGATTTAATAAAGTGATGGAAATGAAAACATTGATGAAAGTGAAGTAATTGTGACTATGAGGATATGAGGATGTGAGGTTATGATTGAGGATAGGCCAAGGTTCAGTTGACGATCTTGTGTCGCTGATGTCCCCGCCGCCCAGTACTGTGGTTTCATGTAGATGGATCCATCGACTTTTGAGGATTGAGGAAAGTCACAATTAACGATCTGAATTCAATAAAGGAAAGGATAATGTTTATGATCATGAAAAAGGTTTATGTCATGCTATGTTGAGGAAAAAGGAAAAGGTTAAGGTTCATGTTGCATGTCATGAAAATGTTATTTTTATGTAAAAATATTTTCACTGTTGCATGTGATTTTTATACGTGTACTTGCTATCAAGATTATGGTGTGTTGAGTCTTTAGACTCACTAGGTGTGATGGATGCAGGTGAGAATGAGGGAGGTCTTGACACTTGATTTGGCTGGACTGACGGTGCACACAACCCAAGGACTAGCGCTTCTACTATTTTTCGCACCTATGATTTTAATTGCGATTTTACGTTAAAATATTTTTAAGACCATTTATTTATACTTTTGAGTGGTTTTGAGAGGATGGTATATTTCAAATTTATTGCTTTTTAGGAGTGGTAAAACATTTTGTAAATTTACTTGATTTTAAAAAAATTTCTAGTTGATTGATGTTTTTATTTTAAAGGGGTAAAATAATTTATGAAAATATTTTCATGAGATTATGCATGGCCGAAACTGGGATGTTTAAAAAAAAATCCAGTACATTTTAACATTAAGAAAGGCAGACATTTCAGAAAATTTGCTTAATTAATTAATTAATTAACTAATTAGGGGCTAAAGGTGCATAATTAAATATTTAGTAATAAAAATAATACTACTCTAATTATTACTACTCAAAGATTAAATAAAATAATTTAGTACCAAGTCTCAAGATTAAAATCTCCAAATTTTTAAATTGGTATTTGAAAAGCTTAATATCTAAAATTCACCTAATAAATTAAATTACACTTTAAAATACTTAAAATTCTAAAAATCACTTAAAATAACAATTTTCTTGACTTGAAATAGAATTCGACATTTCAAGAATCGCCTAAATCGTCACAAGTCTCTTTTTCCGATCCCACATCAAATATTCGCCTGAAACATAAAACTCCAGAAAACATTTTAACGTGCATCACAATAAAATGTAACAATTTAAAATAATACGAATAATAAATCACACATGGTTTAAAAACATTTTAAAAATTAAATAAATAATTTTAACCATTTAATAAATTCAAGAATTTATGTGTACTGATTTTGGGCTCTACATTTAAACATACTTTAAAACATCCCATTTAATGACCCTACGATGGCAGCCCTTTTGTGCATCATTAACATGAATTTAAAATGAAGACCCAAATTTTATCATGTACAAGGCATTAAAACAAAAAAATATAAGAGAAGATCATATTTATCATGCAATCATATATATACACACATAATATGATATGAAAGATGAGTGAAAGAGGATTAAGGCGTGCCTTTACGTATTTCACACATGAAAAACAATTTGAGATGCGAAGAACGTTGGTTGAGAGACGGGGGATCCTTGCTATGTTTCCTCCTTCAAATTTCACGTGAAAAGGCTCTTGGACATGTGTGTGTGGCCATGTATTTGAGAGAAAAACCATAGGAGTCCTACTGTTACTTGAGGCATGAGTTTGTGTGTGTAGATTAGGGTTTTGGGGGTTTAAATTTGATATAAATAATTTGGTGGAAAGCTTGGCCCAAAAACCTTGGTATAATAGGCCTATTAGAAAGTAAGAAAAATATTTCGTTTAGGATAGTTTTGGAAAATATTTGTCGAGTTCCCAAAAATTCTTTATTTTCGTCAAAAATCGACCACCGGTTAAAAATACAACTCGGCCCGTAAAAACACCTCAAAAGATATCATTTTCGAAAATAACATATAAAATATACCATATATTAATTAATTAAAAATAATCATTTAATAAAAATATTTTTCCTTTACGGTACTCGGTCTCCGTTCTTCGATCGCGTCTCGCCTGGACCTTTAAAACACAAATTTATATTTTCTGATAGAAAGCCATATTTTAAACATGAAAACATACCTACCACATTTAATCAATGAAATTAAAATGATTTAATTAGTCATTTTCCGTTTTTCCTAGATTTTCATGCAGTTGGGTTACGTTATCGTATTTTGGACTTACAATTCCTCCCTCCCTTAAATGAAATTTTGTCCTCGAAATTAAAACTTACAGAATAACTCTGGGTAGTGACTCCTCAAGTCATTCTCGGTTTTCCAAGAAGCTTCCTCCTCCGAATGATTTAGCCATTTGACTTTGACCATTTGTATAACCTTATTTCGGAGCTTTCTTTCTTGCATATCAAGAATTTGTATAGGCCTTTTCTCTTAGGATATATTTGGAATGAACTGCAGAGGCTCATAATTTAGTACGTGTAAAGGATTCGACTTGTACTTTCGCAGCATCGAGATATGGAACACATTATGTACTCTGGCTAGCATCGGTGGCAAAGACACTCTATAGGCTAACGTTCCAATCTTCTCTAGAATTTCAAACAGTCCTATAAACCTCAGACTGAGTTTGTCTTTCTTTCCAAATCTCATAACATCCTTCATAGGTGCTATCTTCACAAATACGTGGTCACACACTGCAAACTCTAGCTCTCTTCATCGCTTATCAGCGTAAATCTTCTATCGGCTTTGAGCATTCTTCATCCTATCTCGGATTTTGACTACTTGCTCTGTTGTCTACTTGATCTAGTCTGGACCAGATTCTCCTCTTTCACCAACCTCATCCCAATGCATCGGTGATCTACACTTTCTCCCATAAAGTGCCTCGTAAGGAGCCATACCTATCGACGATTGGTAGCTATTGTTATACGCGAACTCTACTAGAAGTAACTTCGGTTCCCAACTTCCTTGGAAATAGATCACATAAGGATGATGTGAACTTCGGATCTTTGTCCAAAACAATAGACACTGGAATCCCATGCATTCGGACTATCTCTCGGATATATAGATCTGCATACTGAGTCATGATGAATGTCATCTTAATAGGTAGAACGTGCGCTGATTTTGTAATACGATCAACTATCACCCAAATGGCATTGAATCCTCTGATATTCCTTGGCAGTCCCACTACAAAATCCATAGAAATATTTTCTCATTTCCACTTGAGAATAGGAAGTGGTTTAAGCTTCCATGCTGCCTCTGATGCTCTGCCTTAACTTGCTGGCATCACAAACCATTAGATACAAAGCGCAAGATGTCTCGCTTCATGCCCGACAACCAATACAATTGCAGCAAATCCTTCTACATTACAGAGTATTATGAGCTTATTTCATAATAATATCTCTCAGTGAATCGTCACTAGGAACCTATAGACGATTTCAATATCGAACTATGCCATCCTCGTCATAATACAACTTCCGACCTTTAGATTCATCTGTTAGTCTCCATTTGTGCAACTGCTCATCGGAAGACTGACCTTCACGAATTCTATCTCTCAGAGTCGACTGCACTATCATGGTAGACCGATTAGGGGCCTCACCCCTAGCATACACTGCGAGCTCGAATCGCTGAATCTCTGATTGCAATGGTCTCTGAACAGAAATTGAGTAATGACTGTTGTCTTTCTACTCAAAGCATCCACAACTACATTAGCCTTTCCCGGATGGTAGCTAATATCGCAGTCATAATCTTTTACCAACTCTAACCATCTTCGTTGCCTTATATTCAACTCTTTTTGGGTGAAGAAGTACTTCAAACTTTTATGATCAGTGAAAATCTTGTACTTCTCCCAATATAAGTAATGTCTCCATATCTTCAATGCAAATACTACTGCTGCAAGCTCGAGGTCATAAGTCGGGTAATTCTTCTCATGAACCTTCAAATGTGTAGACGCATAAGCTATCACTCGGTTATTCTGCATCAAGACTGCACCTAAACAAAGCTTTGAAGCGTCTGTATATCATACTCTTCTTGCCCTGATGGCATCAATAGAACTGACGCTGAAATCAAAGCTTGCTTCAGCTTATCGAAACTCTCTTGGTAGTCGGATCCCCAAATAAACTTTGCATTCTTCTTTGTCAAGGTGGTTAAGGGTAGCAATAGAAGAGAAACTCTGAATGAACTTTCGATAGTAGCTCGCTAGACCAAAAAAACTACGGATCTCGGTTATGCTATTAGGTACTGGCCATTCTCTAACTGCTTCGACCTTGCTGGGATCGACCTCAACTCCATCTCTAGAAATAATTTGGCTAAGAACGCCATTCTCTCAAGCCAAAACTTGCACTTGCTGAACTTAGCGAATAGTTTTATATCTTGCAATATTTCTAGAGTCATTCTCAATTGCTGACTGTGAAACGTCTACTTTTTTATAACTAATACTAACACTTGACAGAAAATAACTATACATATCTATATGTATACAAATCGAACCATGTACTAAAATAAAACCAACTCCTGTATAAAATTGATTGCAGTTCAAATTTAGAAAATGTGACTAACGGAAATATATAATTTTTAAAATAAACCATCAAAAAATTACTAAAAACCTACTAATCCTCAAAGCAATAAAATCATGTACGTTATGAAATACTGTTTTAACCATAATCCTCGTAAAAATCATAATATGCAGAAAATAAAAGGTCCTCGAGTTCTTTGTGCACCCCGAGCTCAGCCTGCTCAGTCCTCATCACCTCCAGTCTCCTCATCAACATGACCACCTGCATCAAACACACATAGTGAGTCTAAAGACTCAACACACTTGAACCGTTATAACGAAGTACATATACATATCAAGCAACAGTGAAAAGAACTATAATAAAATAACGTTCATGATCTTCAAAAGCATGAACATATACATAAACATATTCATATTTAAATCATGTCATCATAAACATATACATTTTCCCTTATTGAATTCAGATAATTAGTTGTGACTTTCGTATCAGCTGTTGGTCGATGGATCCATCTAGGTATAACCATGGTACAAGGCGGCAGAGACATCATCGACACTCTCACCCGTCAACTGAGCCTTGGCCTTGCATGTTTCGTGTTCGTGTTCGTGTTCGTATTATTCACTACCAAGTCACCTCCTTCAAACATGTCATCATATTCATCACTTATAAAAATTCCATGCGTATACATATATTTTTCTTGAAACCAAGCATGCAACATATTTTCAGCATTTTCATGAAAATTCCATATTCAAATAAAATAAACATTTTAAACATGCATTATCAGTTGGCAGGGCATTGCCAGGACCGCTACCTTGACCCAAGTGCAAAATGACCATTTTACCCCCGAAACCCTAATTTGACCATTTTACCCCTAGACATTAAGATTTCGACCCGAATCCATCCGAACTTATTAAAAACCGTTTAATACACACTTATAATTGTTTTTTAGACGTAAACTCGAGCCCACACATTAAATTCTAAAATTCGTTTTAAAAAATGGATTGGAGTCCCGGTTTTAACCCGAATCAACACGAAACTCAACCAAACTTTCCCAAACTTAAACCATGACTTAACCACACCTGACCAGCCCTTAAACAACCTAACTCATACTGTTTAGGACCCTCAAAACCTCCTTACAAGCTGCTGGATTTTTTGCACAAAACAAAAACCCTAACTACATATGCAAGCCAATAACTCGATCCCACCCCAAACTATCCCAGACCAAGCCCAAACTAGACCTTCCTAGCCCACCAGTGGACCCCCATGGACTGACATAACTATGGTCCTCAGCCCCATGCACACGGACATGCATGATTCACCCGAAGCAACCAAATCCGAGCCACGAACTCCCCTAGCTCCCTCGATCTGCCCTTAGCCCACAACCAGATGTGCACGAGCCACCCTAGGCCACGTCTCAGGTCCACCAGGGTCTGATACAAGGCTTGGAACGACCCTAGAACAGGAGCTCACCTCACATAATTCAGTCGAACCAAAATCGAACCAATACAAGAAGATTCTTATCGGCCACCTACAAGGATTTGTTCTAAAACTGATCTTTACATCTAGGCACCGTCAAGCCTGCTGTAAGATGACCGATAACCACCGAGTTCTGGCAGCCCCTTCAATACAAGTAAAAAACGTGAGATGCATAGTAGAATAATGAAATGTTTTCCATGTAAATTTGATCCACACCTACATATGACAGTTAATCGGTCATCTTTCATGCACAAACATGTAAATAAACAGATATTGATGTGAATTATGCAAAAACGAAGGTATAGGGTGTGTCTTTGTGGGTAAACGCTCGAAAAATCAAACCAATGAAGCGAGAAATGAACATCGGAAGGACGGGACCACTACAACAAAAATGCTCGTTGGTCATTTAAAACTATTGTAATTTAGGGTGTTTTTGAAAGTGCGTTCAACGACAACGGTTTTTAACTGTTGTTGACATCATTTGAAAAACGTCGCTAATTAGCCACAGTTTATGAGATTTCCGTCTCTAATTAGTGAAGGTAAATTAGCGACGACTTAATATATAATTTCCGTCGCTAATCAGCGACGGTTTATGATATAATTTTCGTCGCTAATTTTTTCAGTAAAATAAAAAAAAATTACTTTTATAATTTAATAAATCAACCAAAAAAACTTACAATCTGACTAAGTTAACAATATTAATGATCTTAACTAACACTTGAAATTTACCAAGAATTGAAGCGAAAAGATTTACCTTAAATCGAAACTAAAATCGTCTAAGAGAGAAATTTATTGTAGATGTGAAGAGGTGTGGAGGAAAATGGACCGAAAATACGAATATTTATAGACAATTTGCGACGGTTTTTGGTAAAACCGTCGCTATGAACGATGGTTGTAAACTAAACCGTTGCTATTAGCGACGGTTCACTATTAGAGACGGTTAAGAAAAGCCGTCGCTATTAGCGACGGTTGTTTCTCAAACCGTGTTTTTCTTAAAACCATCGCAATTTTTGAAATAGCGACGGTTTAAAAACAGTCGCTATTAACGACGGTTATGCAAATAGCGACGGTTTTTGTAAAAACCGTCACTATTTTAAAAATTGCGACGGTTTTAAGAAAACCATCGCAAAAAATAGCGACGTTTTAAGAAAAATCGTCGCTAAATATAGCAACAGTTTAAGATAAACGTTGTTGTTTGTCCAAAAAATACGTTAATAGACAACGGTATATAAAACCATTTTATTTGACCCCGAAAAAATGCTAAAAGACAACGATTTTAGAAAACCGTTGTCGTAGATACATCAAAGACAACGATTTTTAAGAAACTGTTGTCTATTAGCGAGTTTTTTAGGCTACGACAATGATTTCAACAAAATCTGTTGTTAAAAGAAAATAGACAACGATTTTAAAAACCGTTGTCTTTGATGTTTTGTTGAAGGCATATTTTCTTGTAGTGAACGATAAACCTAGTGAATGCACCTTGAAAATGGGACAACTATCTACTGGTGTGTGTGTGTGGTGCGACCGAGAGGTTGGGAGTGGGAGGCTAGGGTTTGGGTGTGAGTTTTGATAGGAAAAAATAAGTGAATATTGGGCCTAGGTTTTAAAATAATAAGGTGTAGTGGCTTGACACAAAAATCTACTAAAACAAGCCCATTAAGCCCAATAACACGCACGTAATGCGTGTTAAAAATATTAGCCGAACCCTTAAAAAGTCCTCCGTTTTGCTAAAGATCGACTACAAGTTTAAAATATGACTCGACGCGTAAAAATACCAAAAAAGGCCCATTTTCGAAAATCACCTATCACACACATCATATATTAAATAATTAAAAATAATTATTCAATAAAAACATCTTCTTTAAACTGTCACCGGTCTCTTTTTCCTCGTTCGCGCAATGAATACGGCAAAAAGCCATAGTTTACGCAATTCTAGTAAACCATGCCATAACGTCATAAAATCATGTCATGAACATGCATTTAAAACATTTTAATTAAGAATTTTTAATAATACCTTAGATTTGCATGCAGTCAGGTTTTATCGCTTGAATTTCTAGACCTTACAGGTTGTGCTCTTCTTTGATCCTAGAGTAAATCAGTATATCATCTATGAAGACTATGATAAAATGATCAAGATATGACTGAAATATGCGATTCATGAGATCTATGAAGATCGCTGGCACATTGGTCAACCCGAATGACATCACCATAAACTCGTAGTGCCCATATCGAGTCCTAAAAGTCGTCTTATGAACATCGGACCCCTTCACCTTCAGCTGATGGTATCCCGAACGAAGATCTATCTTCGAGAAAATCGAAGCTCCTTGCAACTGATCAAACAAGTCTTTGATTCTAGGCAAGGGATACTTATTCTTGATGGTGACTTTGTTTAGCTCTCTATAGACAATGCAAAGTCGCGTACTACCATCTTTTTTCTTCACAAATAATACAGGTGAACCTCACAAAGAACAACTAGGGCGAATAAAACCATTGTCCAGCAACTCTTGAATTTGATCTTTCAGCCCTTTCTTTTCGGCGGGTGCTAGACGATAGGGTGCATTAGAAATTGGCACTGTATCCGACATCAACTCAATAGAAAATTCCACATCTCGATCCAGTAGAATGTTAGAACCGTCATCATGAAATACACTAGGAAAGTCTCTGACAACCTCTATCTTTTGATTGACAGGAACATGTGATGAAGTAATACATGCTAGAAAAGCTTGGCAGCCTCGCTTCATAAGTTTCCCCGCACAGATGCAAGAGATAATGTGCGGCATTTGCTTGTTTCTTGCTATATTAAAGACAAAATATTTCCCGCTGGGCGGTCGAATAGATACTAACCTCTGCTGAAAATCTATCGAAGCTCCATTTGAAGATAACCAATCCATGCCAAAAATAATGTCGAATTCAGGCATCGGGAGCACGATAAGATCCGCCTGAACAACATCTTTTTGTAAACGAAGCTCCAAATTCCTCACAATACTCGTTGTAACCATCTAATCGTTAGAAGGAATAGAAACTTTAAAGCCACAATCCATATCCTCAAGTATAATCTTTAGTCGCTTGACGAACGTCTCGGATATGAATGAGTGTGGAGCTCCTGAATCCCGCAATGCATAGGTAGCTACACCTAAAATGAATATCCTTCCAGTAATCAGAGTCGGGTCTTGTAACGTCCAAAATTCGACGATTGTCCTCACTGTGCCATGACGAGTCTTTCCAGCGTGCTTATGTCTTCACTCACACGCACCCTAAGAAACTTCCCAGAGGGTCACCCATCTCATAATTACCCCTAGTCAGGCACGCTTAACTTTGGAGTTCTTATGTGATGAGCTACTGAAAAGAAGATGCACCTTCTTGATATGAGTAGTACATATCAAATCTTTTAATCCCTCTTCTACTGCACAGTCTCATACCTGAAAAGTTTCGGAATCCCTCTCCTTCCGGTGTAAGATTTTTTCGTTCGTGTTCCCTCTACCTAGAATCCTGCCAGGAGCCGCTCATTGTCCGTGCAACCTCATGGCACTGACGATCACCCCCCGCCCTCTTTGGCCCCAAGCCTCAAATGCCCACCAGCTTCCGCTTTGTTCATCCCCGAACCACACCGTACTAGGAGAGATCGGCTCTGATACCAACTAGAATGTCCCAAATTCGACGACTGTCCTCACTGTACTGAGATGAGTCTTTCCAGCGTGCTTATGTCCTCACTCACATGCACCCTAGGAAACATCCTCGGGGTCACCCATCTCATAATTACCCCAAGTTAAGCACGCTTAACTTTGGAGTTCTTATGTGATGAGCTATTGAAAAGAAGATGCACTTTCTTGATATGAGTAGAACATATCAAATCTTTTAAGCCCTCCTCTACTGCACAGTCCCATAACTGAAAAGTTTCGGAATCCCTCTCTTTCCGGTGTAAGATCGGTTCATTCATGTTCCCTCCGCCTAGAAGCCTGCCAGGAGCCGCTCATTGTCCGTGCAACCTCATGGCACCGGCGATCACCCCCGACCTCTTCGGCCCGGGGCCTCAATTGCCCACCATCTTCCGCTTGGTTCGTCCTCGAACCACACCGTACTAGGAGAGATCGGCTCTGATACCAACTGGAACATCCTGAATTCGACGACTGTCCTCATTGTACCAAGACGAGTCTTTCGATTGTGCTTATGTCCTCACTAACACGCACTCTAGGAAACTTCCTAGGGGGTCACCCATCACACAATTTGAGAAGCGAAGAACGTTGGCGGAGAGACGGGGGATCCTTGCTATGTTTCCTCCTTCAAATTTCACGTGAAAAGGCTCTTGGACATGTGTGTGTGGCCATGTATTTGAGAGAAAAACCATAGGAGTCCTACTGTTGCTTGAGACATGAGTTTGTGTGTGTAGATTAGGGTATTGGGGGTTTAAATTTGATATAAATAATTTGGTGGAAAGCTTGGCCCAAAAACCTTGGTATAATAGGCCTATTAGAAAGTAAGAAAACTATTTCGTTTAGGATAGTTTTGGAAAATATTAGTCGAGTTCCCAAAAATTCTTTATTTTCGTCAAAAATCGACCACCGGTTAAAAATACAACTCGGCCCGTAAAAACACCTCAAAAGATATCATTTTCGAAAATAACATATAAAATATACCATATATTAATTAATTAAAAATAATCATTTAATAAAAATATTTTTCCTTTACGGTACTCGGTCTCCGTTCTTCGATCGCGTCTCGTCTGGACCTTTAAAACACAAATTTATATTTTCTGATAGAAAGCCATATTTTAAACATGAGAACATACCTACCACATTTAATCAATGCAATTAAAATGATTTCATTAGTCATTTTCCGTTTTTCCTAGATTTTCATGCAGTTAGGTTACGTTATCGTATTTTGGACTTACAATTCCTCCCTCCCTTAAATGTAATTTTGTCCTCGAAATTAAAACTTACAGAATAACTCTGGGTAGTGACTCCTCAAGTCATTCTCGGTTTTCCAAGTAGCTTCCTCCTCCGAATGATTTAGCCACTTGACTTTGACCATTTGTATAACCTTATTTTGGAGCTTTCTTTCTTGCATATCAAGAATTTGTATAGGCCTTTTCTCTTAGGATATATTTGGAATGAACTGCAGAGGCTCATAATTTAGTACGTGTAAAGGATTCGACTTGTACTTTCGCAGCATCGAGATATGGAACACATTATGTACTCTGGCTAGCATCGGTGGCAAAGACACTCTATAGGCTAACGTTCCAATCTTCTCTAGAATTTCAAACAGTCCTATAAACCTCAGACTGAGTTTGTCTTTCTTTCCAAATCTCATAACATCCTTCATAGGTGCTATCTTCACAAATACGTGGTCACACACTACAAACTCTAGCTCTCTTCATCGTTTATCAGCGTAAATATTCTATCGGCTTTGAGCATTCTTCATCCTATCTCGGATTTTGACTACTTTCTCTGTTGTCTGCTAGATCTAGTCTGGACCAGATTCTCCTCTTTCACCAACCTCATCCCAATGCATCGGTGATCTACACTTTCTCCCATAAAGTGCCTCGTAAGTAGCCATACCTATCGACGATTGGTAGCTATTGTTATACGTGAACTCTACTAGAAGTAACTTCGGTTCCCAACTTCATTGGAAATAGATCACATAAGGACGATGTGAACTTCGGATCTTTGTCCAAAACAATATACACTGGAATCCCATGCATTCGGACTATCTCTCGGATATATAGATCTGCATACTGAGTCATGATGAATGTCATCTTAATAGGTAGAACGTGCGCTGATTTTGTAATACGATCAACTATCACCCAAATGGCATTGAATCCTCTGATATTCCTTGGCAGTCCCACTACAAAATCCATAGAAATATTTTCTCATTTCCACTTGAGAATAGGAAGTGTTTTAAGCTTCTCTGCTGGCCTCTAATGCTCTGCCTTAACTTTCTGGCATCACAAACCCTCAGATACAAAGCGCAAGATGTCTCGCTTCATGCCCGACCACCAATAGATATGCTGCAAATCCTTTTACATTACAGAGTATTATGAGCTTATTTCATAATAATATCTCTCAGTGAATCGTCACTAGGAACCTATAGACGATTTCAATATCGAACTATGCCATCCTCGTCATAATACAACTTCCGACCTTTAGATTCATCTGTTAGTCTCCATTTGTGCAACTGCTCATCGGAAGACTGACCTTCACGAATTATATCGCTCAGAGTCGACTGCACTGTCATGCTAGAGCGATTAGGGGCCTCACCCCTAGCATACACTGCGAGCTCGAATCGCTGAATCTCTGATTGCAATGGTCTCTGAACAGAAATTGAGTAATGACTGTTGTCTTTCTACTCAAAGCATCCACAACTACATTAGCCTTTCTCGGATGGTAGCTAATATCGCAGTCATAATCTTTTACCAACCCTAACCATCTTCGTTGCCTTATATTCAACTCTTTTTGGGTGAAGAAGTACTTCAAACTTTTATGATCAGTGAAAATCTTGTACTTCTCCCAATATAAGTAATGTCTCCATATCTTCAATGCAAATACTACCGCTGCAAGCTCGAGGTCATAAGTCGGGTAATTCTTCTCATGAACCTTCAAATGTGTAGACGCATAAGCTATCACTCGGTTATTCTGCATCAAGACTGCACCTAAACCAAGCTTTGAAGCGTCTGTATGGCATACTCTTCTTGCCCTGATGGCATCAATAGAACTGACGCTGAAATCAAAGCTTGCTTCAGCTTATCGAAACTCTCTTGGTAGTCGGATCCCCAAATAAACTTTGCATTCTTCTTTGTCAAGGTGGTCAAGGGTAGCAATAGAAGAGAAACTCTGAATGAACTTTCGATAGTTTAGACCAAAAAAACTGCGGATCTCGGTTACGCTATTAGGTACTGGCCATTCTCTAACTGCTTCAACCTTGCTGGGATCGACCTCAACTCCATCTCTAGAAATAATTTGGCCTAAGAACGCCACTCTCACGAGCCAAAACTCGCACTTGCTGAACTTATCAAATAGCTTTATATCTTGCAATATTTCTAGTGTCGTTCTCAAGTGCTGACTGTGAAACGTCTACTACTCAAATACTACTGATTTTTTTAGAACTAATACTAACACTTGACAGAAAATAACTATACAAATCTATATGTATACAAATCGAACCATGTACTAAAATAAAACCAACTCCTGTATAAAATTGATTGCAGTTCAAATTTAGAAAATGTGACAAACAGAAACATATAATGTTTAAAATAAACCATCAACAAATTACTAAAAACCTACTCCTCAAAGCAATAAAATCATGTACGTTATGAAATACTGTTTTAACCATAATCCTCGTAAAAATCATAATATGCAGAAAATAAAAGGTCCTCGAGTTCTTTGTGCACCCCGAGCTCAGCCTGCTCAGTCCTCATCACCTCCAGTCTCCTCATCAACATGACCACCTGCATCAAACACACATAGTGAGTCTAAAGACTCAACACACTTGAACCGTTATAACGAAGTACATATACATATCAAGCAACAGTGAAAAGTACTATAATAAAATAACGTTCATGATCTTCAAAAGCATGAACATATTCATAAACATATTCATATTCAAACCATGTCATCATAAACATATACATTTTCCATTATTGAATTCAGATAATTAGTTGTGACTTTCGTATCAGCTGTTGGTCGATGGATCCATCTAGGTATAATCGTGGTACCAGGCGGCAAAGACATCAGCGACACTCTCACCCGTCAATTGAGCTTTGGACTTACATGTTTCGTGTTCGTGTTCGTATTAGTCACAACCAAGTCACCTCCTTCAAACATGTCATCATATTCATCACTTATAAAAATTCCATGCATATACATATATTTTCTTGAAACCAAGCATGCAACATATTTCAGCATTTTCATGAAAATTCCGTATTCAAATAAAACAAACATTTTAAACATGCATTATCAGTTGGCAGGGCACTGCCAGGACCGCTACCTTGACTCAGGTGCAAAATGATCATTTTACCCCCGAAACCCTAATTTGACCATTTTACCCCTAGACATTAAGATTTCGACCCGAATCCATCCGAACTTATTAAAACTCCTTAGAACACACTTATAATTGTTTCTTAGACGTAAACTCGAGCCCACACATTAAATTCTAAAATTCTTTTTAAAACATGGATCGGAGTCTCGGTTTTAACCCGAATCAACACGAAACTCAACCAAACTTTCCGAAACTTAAACCATGACTTAACCACACCTGACCATCCCTTAAACAACCTAACTCGGACTGTTTAGGACCCTCAAAACCTCCTTACAAGCTGCTGGATTTTATGTACAAAACAAAAACCCTAACTACATATGCAATCCAATAACTCGACCCCACCCCGAACAATCCTAGACCAAGCCCAAACTAGACCTTCCTAGCCCACCAGTGGACCCCCATGGACTGACCTAACTGTGGTCCTCAGCCCCATGCACGCGGACATGCATGATTCACCCGAAGCTACCAAATCCGAGCCACGAACTCCCCTAGCTCCCTCGATCTGCCCTTAGCCCACAACCAGATGTGCACGAGCCACCCTAGGCCACGTCTCAGGTCCACCAGGGTCTGATACAAGGCTTGGAACGACCCTAGCACAGTAGCTCACCTCCCATAATTCAGTAGAACCAAAATCGAGCCAATCCAAGAAGATTCTGATCGGCCACCTACAAGGATTTGTTCTAAAACCGATCTTTACATCTAGGCACCCTCAAGACTGCTGTAACATGACCGATAACCACCGATTTCTGGCAGCCCCTTCAATGCAAGTAAAAAATGTGAGATGCATAGTAGAATAATGAAATGTTTTCCATGTAAATTTGATCCACACCTACATATGATAGTCGATCGGTCATCTTTCATGCACGAACATGTAAATAAACATATATTGATGTGAATTATGTGAAAACGAAAGTATAGGATGTGCCTTTGTGTGTAAACGCTCGAAAAATCAAAACAATGAAGCGAGAAATGAACATCGGAAGGACGGGACCACTACAACAAAAATGCTCAACGACAAACACTTCATTTTTTCCAGGACTCGACCAAAAAAATACACAAATATTTTTCAATGTTTGTGCAGAGGATCCAGCCATGTTTTTACTTTCTTTTTGGTCTGTGAAAATAGAGAGAAAGATGAAAGATTTTATAGGGGTTATATGTTATCATGAAAAAACTATGGTCACAGTTGTAAACAGAATAAACAGTAAAAACAATAATATCACACATGCATATAAACAGTAGTGTGATTGTGGCTCACAATTTTCCTCTGGTTTTACGTCCAGAAACGGCTTCAACGCCTTCTATGAGTCGAGGATATGCTTCCCATCCAATTTTCTTATAAATTGGCAAACATGGTCTTTTTTAGTAAGATTCCCAAGACTATTAAAATGACGCTCGTCTTGGAATTGTTTCCATAAACGGAGAAGTTCAATATGCACGTGTCTACTAGAATGCGTCTCAAGAGTCAATAAGATGTTATCTAAAGACTCCTTACTCAGCCCATTCTTAATGAAACCAATTTTATCTTCTCTGTTATTGGAAACATATCCCAAAAATCTGCATCGTTTGTCACAAGTCCATCTTGCACATTTATGACAAACTCCTAAACTTTTGGCCCTTCTTTTTTTCGCATAAGTACTTTTCCTAATCCAGGCATATACCGAATGAGTAATGACTGTTGAACTTCTCCTTCTAATCGGACCTTAGCTTCTATTACAAGACGAATATCTTCTGGAATTCCTTTTCGCATTAACAATCTCAATCTTTCACACCTACCTGCATAAATTTTTCTTAGAACTTTTCCAGAAACAGAGAGAAAATATTTACAAATTTTTGAGAGAATTTCATCCATTTTGAAAAGAAAAGAAATGATTTTTTTTTTTTTTGTATCAGCAATTATGGGAAACTGATTAAACCGACTATGAGAGTCACGGAGTACCGTTATCCGCCATTTAACCGGGAAAATAAAAAGATTAAGGAAACCTGAAATAAAAACAAACAAAATTAAATGCAACACAAAAAAAATCAAGGATCGGAAAGGGAAATAAACTCTTCTTGAAAAATTTCATTTTCTAAAAATGGTTTAAGCCTTTGTCCATTTACTTTAAAAACATCACCATTTTTAGGATTTTCAATATCCACAGCTCCATAAGTATACACATGCTTTACAACATATGGGCCTGTCCATCTTGATCGTAATTTTCCTGGGAATATGTGAAGTCGAGAATTATAAAGCAAAACTTTTTTACCAATCTCAAAAGATTTTCTAAGAATTGTTTTATCATGAAATGATTTGATTTTTGCTTTATAAATCCTTGAATTCTCATACGCGTCATTTCTGAGTTCATCAAGTTCATTAAGTTGCAATTTACGCAATTTGTTGGCATCATCCATGCTTGAATTTAAAGTTTTGATCGCCCAATAAGCTTTATGTTCCAATTCCACAGGCAAATGACAATGTTTTCCATAAACCAACCTATAGGGAGACATATTCAATGATGTTTTAAAAGCTGTTCGATATGCCCAAAGTGCATCATTAAGTCGCAGAGACCAATCTTTTCTATTTGAGTTAACAGTTTTTTCCAAAATTTGCTTTATCTCCCTATTAGCTAATTCAACTTGTCCATTTGTTTGAGGATGATAAGGAGTAGTTACTTTGTGAGTAATACCATATTTTTTCATTAATGAAGCAAATGGTTTATTAACAAAGTGAGTTCCCCCATCACTTATCATGGCTCGAGGAATTCCAAATCTACTAAAAATATTTTCTTTTAAAAATTTGATGACGATTTTATGATCATTTGTTCGACATGGAATTGCCTCTATCCATTTGGAAACATAATCAACTGCAACTAAAATATACAAGTATCCAAACGACGGTGGAAAAGGTCCCATAAAATCTATTCCCCAACAATCAAAGATTTCAATTTCAATAATAGGATTCAAAGGCATCATGTTTCTTTTTGAAATCGCACCCAATTTTTGACAATTTTCACAGATCTTGCAGATTTCGTGGGTGTCTTTAAACAAAGTGGGCCAATAAAATCCACACTGCAAGATTTTTGCAGCTGTTTTCTTTGAAGAAAAATGTCCTCCGCATGCTTCTGAATGACAAAATTTAATGACACTACTTACCTCATTGTCGGGTATGCAACGTCGAAAAATTTGATCCGGACAATACTTGAACAGATACGGATCATCCCAATAAAAGTTTTTTACCTCATTCAAAAATTTTCTTTTATCTTGAGAACTCCATTGCGGTGGCATTTTTCCTGTCACAAGAAAATTTACTATGTTAGCAAACCAAGGTGTAGTAGTAACTGAAAATAGATGTTCATCAGGAAAATTATCGTTAATTGGTGTCATTTCATAAGATGATCCTGTTACTAGTCTCGATAAATGATCGGCTACAACATTCTCGGTTTCTTTTTTTATCTTTGATCACAATGTCAAATTCTTGGAGCAACAAAATCCATCGTATCAGTCGTGGCTTTGCATCCTGTTTGGTCAACAAATATCTAATAGCAGAATGATCAGTAAACACAATAGTCGTTGATCCAATCAAATAAGAACAAAATTTATCTAATGCAAATATTACAGCAAGTAGTTCTTTTTCAGTTGTGGAATAATTCATTTGAGCATTGTTTAAAGTTCTACTTGCATAATATATTAGATAAAGCATACCGTTTCTTCTTTGACCCAATACTGCACCGACTGCATAATCACTCGCATCGCACATGATTTCAAATGATAAAGACCAATCAGGAGGTTGCATGATAGGAGCTGATGTTAAATGTCGAATGATTTTATCAAAAGCATTTTGGCATTCTTGAGTCCACTCAATTACAGTGTCTTTTGTTAAGAGGTTACAAATGTGTTTAGAGATTAAACTAAAGTGCTTTATAAACCTCCTATAAAATCCAGCATGTCCTAAAAATGAACGAATTTCTTTAATGGTTTTTGGAGGGGGTAAATTGGCAATGACATCAACTTTTGCTTTATCAACTTCAATTCCATGAGATGACACAATATGTCCCAAAACAATCCCAGAATTAATCATGTAATGACATTTTTCCCAGTTTAAAATAAGACCTTTTTCTTCACTTATTTTTAAAACTTTTTCTAAATTTTCAAGACAATTATCAAATGTACTCCCAAAAATAGTTAAATCATCCATGAAAATCTCCAAACAATTTTCAACCATGTCGCTAAAAATGCTTAGCATACATCTTTGAAATGTTGCTGGGACATTTCATAAACCAAATGGCATCCTTCTGAATGCAAATGTTCCAAAAGGACATGTGAATGTAGTTTTTTTTTTATCTTCAAGTGCAATGAGAATTTGATAATAACCTGAATATCCATCAAGAAAACAATAGTAGGGATGACCTGCCACTCTTTCTAAAATTTTGTAATGCCCATGGGGTGTTCCCGATCCAACTGGCGGGAGTCGGTTATCCCATGTAGCTCAATTGGTACTTGACTTGTGCTAAGTATCTATATGTCCAGGAGATCTTAGGTTCGAGTCTGGGGAGGTACAAACTCCAGTGCCTGGGCTGGAGAAGTCATGGAGTAATGGGCCATGGGATAACCGACTCCCGCCAGTTGTTCCCCGCAAACTGTGCGAAGAACTGCGTCATCCCAGCTAGCATCTGGGCATTCATATCTGGATGAGGGGGTGGAGGTCCGTACCTCTCCTGCCTCTGCTCATCTCGGTCCTCCTGGCGAGGCTCATCCACTCTCGTACGCTCGAGGATGCGTCTAGGGGCCATACTATTCCATACATAACCCATTCGTAACTAACATGCATAATTCCATAATTTATTTACATTTAAATACTGATCAATAAAAATATGGGCGCAAATATCTCATGAAATCATTTTGCTGAAATTAATTCATGCTTTAAATAAAATGCGTAAATGAAAAACTTACAAACCGAAGACGTGACTTCGTGAGCTTCTCGAGGTCAGTAGTAGTACAACCCTTTACAGAACCATTGCTCTGATACCAGTTGTAAAGGCCTAAAAATCCGTACTTGAAAATTTGCAGAAAATTTAAAAATTTTCTTTTAAATAATTAAAAATTTGCCTCATTCATAATTGAACTGATAAATAAAGTTTGATGTTCAAAGTAGCAGCGGAAGAAATTAACATCTTTGCGAAATAACAGAAAAAGTTTATCCAACGATATAAAAAATGTTTGAACAATAAAAATAATAATCAATGCTGAACTGAGGTCCTCAGGTCCTACTACTGCCGACTCGAGCTGGCTCACTGGTCCCCGCCCTCGATCCCGACATCATCAGCACCTACAACAATCAAGTCTAGTGAGTCTAAAGACTCAACATGCATATATCGTAAATAACAAGTAAATAAATAATAAGCTTGCATGCAAGTGAGAATATCATATCATGAGGCATAATGTAAAAATAACGTGTCATGGTTAATTTTAATACGTGCATATCTGAACTGAACATATCATGGAGAAAATGTTTGCTCCTTGGAGCCCTGTCATGAAATAACTTGTAATAAATTTTCTGGTGAGATTATGGTCTACGCAAGTGGTCCTTGAACTGAACTGAACTGAGCTGACTGGTAACTGGCGACCGGGTTTAATAATGGTTGTCTGATCAGACTAATGCCACAGTATACTGGGTGAAACAACTGAACTGACTGGTAACTGACGACCGGACCGGTAACTGGCGACCGGATTTAATCATGATAGTAGAGTGACCACAAGCAATATCGCATAAATCTCAAAATTTGTATTTTTGCACGTAATATAATTAATTAACATAATTAAATATCATGTCATAATTTTACTGAATGGATTGGATCGCTCCCAGGCTCGCTGCAACCTAAATGTGCCATGAAAAATATGCAATAGCTTTATAATGTCCAACTATGCAATTAAATCCGAAAATGCGACAATTACGTCCAACGACTCCGTATTTAATCATGACCCCGAACCAACCCGAACCAACACTGAACCGTCATATAGTCATGATTAAAATACGCTTAAAATGATGAAATAATGCTCCAAAAATGGTGAGGG
>NC_133315.1:11517510-11522315 GCF_012295235.1 Primulina huaijiensis | reverse complement strand
TGGCTAAGGGCCATAGGCCAACCAAGATCCATACCATTCCACAAAAATCGAAACACAAGTGCTGTCAAAAACGAGAAGCCGAAGGGTGCAGGGACTGTTCTTGAGTGTTTTTGTAAAAACCGATTCACCATGGACCAAGCCACCAAAAGGGCGACTTAGTCACGTCTTAGACATGCTAGGGAAGTGATCTAACCATGGCTATAGGCTTTGGGGCAGCCATGATCAGATCCATATCCCTTATGACAGCAACATCAGATTTTCGAAACACAATTGGACACAAATGGAGTTGCTGTCATTTTCTTGATCTCGGCTAGCATGGGACTCAAACCAATGGACAAATGTGTTCCTAACATGTCCTAGTACATGCCTAGGAGCAGCCTTGGGAGCCTGGAATCGATTCAATACCTGAAACCAACAAAGCAAGGCAACCCGTGAAAAGCATCATGAAAACCGAAAATCTGCATGCTTATTTTCTGAAAATTCTTGGATGTATTTCGGTTTTTGGCTATCAAACATGATCATGCAATGTTAAATAATGATAATAGGACTTGATTGAAGAGTCAAGGAAGAATATATGCATGCCTGGTTTCGTTTGAAAGAAAAACGAAAGAATGAAACGATTCGGCGCGGAGGAGGTGGAGCGCTTTCTTTCCTAGTTTCTTCACTCGATTTTTTCTTCTTGATTCAAGCTATGCAACCCATGGTTTTTCTACTGAATTGGCTCTCAGATTTCGGTGGATAGGGGAGGAGAATATTGGTTATGGGAGTGAGGGAGATGGGTGCAAAATATAGGGAACAAATCAAGACCAAGTCTCCACCTTTTGAATTTTGAATTTTGGTTGCTAACCAAATATTTGTTGGGGTGTTCTAGAATGAGGTGGCCGAATTCTCTTGCTAATCTAGACTAGGATAATGCTCATTAATTAATTAATTAAGGTTGACTAATAACTAAAAAAAGATTAGCATGCTGACATAACAAAGAATGGTTCAAAAGGTGAGTTGGCAAAAGAATAGTCTAGACACTAAGGGTGGCCGAAATTCATTAATTAAGTGGAGGGGAAAAATCCTAGTTTACGCAATTCTTGTAAACCATGCCATAACATCATAAAATCATGTCATGAACATGCATTTAATGCATTTAAAACATTTTAATTAAGAATTTTTAATAATACCTTAGATATGCATGAAGTCAGGTTTTATCGCTTGAATTTCAAGACCTTACAGGTTGTGCTCTTCTTTGATCCTAGAGTAAATCAGTATATCATCTATGAAGACTATGATAAAATGATATAGATACGGCTGAAATACGCGATTCATGAGATCTATGAAGATCGCTGACACATTGGTCAACCCGAATGACATCACCATAAACTTGTAGTGCCCATATTGAGTCCTAAAAGCCGTCTTATGAACATCAGACCACTTCACCTTCAGCTGATGGTATCTCGAACGTAGATCTATCTTCGAGAAAATCGAATCTCCTTGCAACTGATCAAACAAGTCTTTGATTTTAGGCAAGGGATACTTATTCTTGATGGTGACTTTGTTCAGCTCTCTATAGTCAATGCAAACATACTACCATCTTTTTTCTTCACAAATAATACAGGTGAACCTCACGGAGAACAACTAGGGCGAATAAAACCATTGTCCAGCAATTCTTGAATTTGATCTTTCAGCCCTTTCTTTTCGGCGGGTGCTAGACGATAGGGTGCATTAGAAATTGGCACTGTATCCGGCATCAACTCAATAGAAAATTCCACCTCTCGATCCAGTAGAATGTTAGAAACGTCATCATGAAATACACTAGGAAAGTCTCTGACAACCTCTATCTTTTGATTGACAGGAACATGTGCTGAAGTAATACATGCTAGAAAAGCTTGGCAGCCTAACTTCATAAGTTTCCCCGCACAGATGTAGGACATAATGTGCAGCATTTGCTTGTTTATTTCTATATCAAAGACAAAAGATTTCCCGCTAGGCGGTTGAATAGATACTAACATCTGCCGAAAATCTATCGAAGCTCCATTTGAATATAACCAATCCATGCGAAAAATGATGTCGAATTCAGGCATCGGGAGTACGATAAGATCCGCTTGAACATCCTTTTGTAAACGAAGCTCCAGATTCCTCACAATACTCGTTGTAACCATCTAATCGTTAGAAAGAATAGAAACTTTAAAGCCCAAATCCATATCCTCAAGTATAATCTTTAGTCGCTTGACGAACGTCTCGGATATGAATGAGTGTGGAGCTCCTGAATCCCGCAATGCATAGGTAGCTACACCTAAAATGAATATCCTTCCAGTAATCAGAGTCGTGCCTTGTAACGTCCCAAATTCGACGACTGTCCTCACTATGCCAAGACGAGTCTTTCCAGCGTGCTTATGTCCTCACTCACACGCACCCTAAGAAACTTCTCAGGGGGTCACCCATCTCATAATTACCCCAAGTCAAGCACGCTTCACTTTGGAGTTCTTATGTGATGAGCTACTAATAAAAAGATGTATCTTCTTGATATGAGTAGTAAATATCAAATCTTTTAATCCCTCGTCTACTGCACAGGCTCATACCTGAAAAGTTTCGGAATCCCTCTCCTTCTGGTGTAAGATCGGTTCATTCGTGTTCCCTCTGCCTAAAATCCTACCAAGAGCCACTCATTGTCCATGCAACCTCATGGCTCTTCGGTCCCAAGCCTCAAATGCCCACCAGCTTCCGCTTTGTTCATCCCCAAACCACACCGTACTAGAAGAAATCGGCTGTTATACCAACTGGAACGTCCCAAGTTCGACGACCGTCCTCACTGTAACAAGATGATTTTTTTTAGCGTGCTTATGTCCTCACTCACACGCACCCTAGGAAACTTCCTAGGGGGTCACCCATCTCATAATCACCCCAAGTCAAGCACGCTTAACTTTTGAGTTCTTATGTAATGAGCTATTGAAAAGAAGATGCACTTTCTTGATATGAGTAGTACATATCAAATCTTTTAAGCCCTCCTCTACTGCACAGTCCCATACCTGAAAAGTTTCGGAATCCCTCTCCTTCCGGTGTAAGATCGGTTCATTCATGTTCCCTCCGCCTAGAAGCCTGCAGGAGCCGCTCATTGTCCGTGCAACCTCATGGCACCGGCGATCACCCCCCGACCTCTTCGGCCCTGGGCCTCAAATGCCCACCAGCTTCCGCTTGGTTCATCCCCGAACCACACCGTACTGGGAGAGATCGGCTCTGATACCAACTGGAACATCCCAAATTCGACAACTGACCTCACTGTACCAAGACGAGTCTTTCCAGCGTGCTTATGTACTCACTCACACGCACCCTAGGAAACTTCCTAGGGGGTCACCCATCCCATAAATACCCCAAGTCAAGCACGCTGAATTTTGGAGTTCTTATGTGACGAGCTACTAAAAAGAAGATTCATCTTCTTGATATGAGTAGTACATATAAAATCTTTTAGGCCCTCCTTACTGCACAATCCCATATCTGAAAAGTTTCGGAATCCCTGTCCTTCCGGTGTAAGATCGGTTCATTCATGTTTCCTCTGCCTAGAAGCCTGCCAAGAGCCGCCCATTGTCTGTGCAACCACATGGCACCAGCGATCACCCCCGGCCCTCTTCGGCCCCGGGCCTCACATGTCTGGCTCTACTTCAACCTCCTCTGCATGCATGACATTGTTAGAGTAGGTGCCCGTCAAGCCAAGTGTTTGCCGAGTGTTCACAATGAAACTCTATTATAAGCAATCTTTATTTTAATAATATTTGAAAATATTATTTTGGCACATCTTTATCTGTATACCCATGCTAGTTGCATAGATAAAGCCCTTGAATATACAAATAGTAGAAATAATATGAGATGCTCATATGATGAGTATCATGAAACTCATATTTGGAATACTGTATATTCTAAACAGTTCCTAGTCGATTCAGCCGCCGCTAAGAAGGATATAGGCCGCTCGAGTTCGAGACTAGTATCTGCGATGTGAGTACCATGTTTCATTGGTAAGGAACATTGTGATGTCCGAGCATACAGATAGGTGCTCCTGGTAGAGTGCACTGGACAACCCTCCATAAAGGACTTTCCAAGTGGTTCTCACTTATCTAGTGGAAACGTCCTAGTTTATGGTTGTACACCATTAGTCCTTATGACCCGGGACAACATTGAGACTCTATGTGCTAGAATTACACTTTGACTTGTTTACCGACTCTCATGGGGTCATCAAGTGGCAAGGTTGGGTGTTTTGGCGAAACATATAGGAGTCGATGCATTGTAGTCGGGGATTCACCGCTTACCTTCGGGTATGGATATCCTATATGTATGTAGTATGAAATCTCTAATCAGAGTATGGTGGTAATTATGAAAGGGGTTTCATAGATTACACCATCGATGCAACTACGACATGACACATAGTATCGATTCATTGACAACTCTCGATATACCAATGGTTGTCGAATCGGTCGGGATATATGAGATGAAGGGACCGTACTGTACGCTAACCATAATAGAATGGTTCTTGCAGGTTCTATCATTTGATACCTAGGGAATCATGTAAGCGATGCTGCTAGGCGTTTAACATGATTGGTTGGGTACTATCAGACTTGAGTTCTGACGTTTTTGTTATCAAGGTGTTGATAAGTAAGAATGGAGCAATTGGGGTATGCTCAAATACGGACATGTTTAGACCGAATCACATGGAGATGTGAACCCACGACTAGTTGTATCAATGAACCATTGAGGGCCACACAAGTACTAGCTTTCTAGATCCCGTTGAGAAGTAAAATAGTTCAATGTGTTGAACGGCTTATAAA
>NC_133315.1:11362279-11516115 GCF_012295235.1 Primulina huaijiensis | reverse complement strand
AAAATTTATAAAGTAAAAGTCCATACTTTATATCTTACCAAATATTTTAAAATAGTCATCAACATTTATCTGTTCTTACTTTTCAGTACAATTTGACAATGTCTTCGATTCGCAATCCGCTATCTGGAATACTCGACAAACACATATTAACTGGACCTAATTACCTCACTTGGCTAAGAAACCTGAAAATCGTCTTGAATTCGGAAAGGATAGCATATACACTTACTGAGTCGCCCCCTGTTGAGGCTCCGACTAGCTGCACTCCTGAGGAATTGCAGACTTACAAGGAATGGTGTGACCATGACTTGAAAGCCAAGTGTTATATGCAGGCTTCTATGAATGATGAGCTGCAGAGGCGTTTTGAGGATGCAAAGAGTGCTGCTGACATTCATTTGCATCTCAAGGAGCTCTTTGGTGAGCAAACACGGCCTCTTAGGCATGCTACAGTCAAGGAGCTGATCACTTTACGCATGCGAGATGGGGCTTCGGTCCATGAGCATGGCCTAAAGATGATTGGGCTCGTGGACAAGCTCGTTGGCATGGATTTGATGTTGCCTTCGGAGTTGACCACCGACTTGTTGCTCTTATCATTGCCTTGCTCGTTTGATCATTTTGTGGTGAATTTCAATATGAACAAGATGGAGCCGACCCTTGAGGAGCTGGTGAACATGCTTGTGACCTTTGAATCCACCATCAAGAAAGAGAAGCCGGTTCTTCATGTGGGTTCTTCATCTGGCACGAAGATTGATCCACATTGGAAGGGAAAGAAGCGTTCTTTCCAACGTCGCGAGAAGAACGTGCCCTTGATGAGGCAATCTCCGAATCTCGTTGTGGCAGCCACACCAGTTAAGGCTGACAAGACTGCTGATGTATGGCATCACTGCAAGAAGCCTGGACATGGGAAGTGTAACTGCTGGTAATATCTTGCCCAGAAGGGTTCTGGAAATGGTATGTTCTATATTGAAGTAAACATTTCAATTAACTCTACTTCTTGGGTATTTGATACCGACTGTGGCTCACATCTCTGTAATGATTTACAGGTGATGGGAAGAATTAGGAGGCTCAGGGAAGTAGAGACCTTCTTGAGGATGGGCAATATGGCAAGAGTTGCTGCCAAGGCTTGGGAGATGTTTACTTATTGTTGAACAATAATTTTAAGTTAAATTTTTAAGAGATGTTTTGTTTGTACCTGATTTGGTAGGAAAACAATGTTTCCATTTCTATGTTGATAAAGATGGATATTCTTGTTTATTTGGCAAAGGTGTTTGCAATATTTACAAGAATTAATGTTTGATTGGTACTGGAGAACTTGAAAACGATCATCTCTATAACTTAAAATTGAAAGATATTCCATTAAATGTCCATTTAAAGGTAGACACCATATGAGATATGGAAGGGTAAGCCTCCCAGATATTCTTATCTTAGAATATGGGGGTGCCCTGCTTATGTGAAGCAGGTAGTGGGAGATAAATTGGATAGTCGATCCATTTTATGTTACTTTGTGGGATATCCAAGGAATTCAGTTGGATACTATTTCTATCATCCCCAAGAAACAAAGGTGTTTGTTTCTAAGAATGCAACTTTTTTGGAAAAGGAATTTCTATTGGATAGAAAAAGGAAGATGATAGAACTCGAACAGGTTCGAGAGACACCCACAATTGAAGAACCCA
Organism: Primulina huaijiensis; assembly: GCF_012295235.1. Taxonomy (NCBI): domain Eukaryota; kingdom Viridiplantae; phylum Streptophyta; class Magnoliopsida; order Lamiales; family Gesneriaceae; genus Primulina; species Primulina huaijiensis. Next base: position 11,514,445 of record NC_133315.1, on the reverse strand, counting down.
CACCCGAAGAGCCAAGAGAGAAGATACAAGCTTCTAGAAGATCCGAGAGAGTCTCGAGACCACCTATGAGGTATGGCCTGCTTCTTGAAGAGGGCCATGATGAGCCTATCCATGGATGTGATCCAAGGACCTTCAAGGAAGCGTTATCTGATGCCGATTCATCCAAGTGGCTTGAAGCAATGGAATCTGAGATGAATTCCATGCATTCGAACCAAGTGTGGAATCTCGTGGATCCACCTGAGAGAATTGTTCCCATAGGGTGTCAATGGATTTAAAAGAGGAAACTTGGGGCGGATGGGAAGGTATTGACCTTCAAAGCGCGATTGGTGGCAAAAGGATATACTCAAAGAGAAGGAGTTGACTTTGAGGAAACCTTTTCTCCAGTTGCAATGTTCAAGTCGATAAGGGTATTGCTAGCCATAGCTACATGGTATGACTATGCGATATGACAGATGGATGTTAAGACAGCTTTTCTTAATGGGGATATTAAGGAAGAGAATTACATGTCTCAACCTGAAGGGTTTACATCTGTCGGAAGTGAGCATATGGTATGGAAACTTCAGAGATCTATTTATGGTCTAAAGCAGGCATCTAGGACTCGAAACCTCAGATTCGATAGTACAATCAAAGAGTTTGGTTTTACAAATAATCCTGAGGAACCCTGTGTATAAGAAGGTCAGTGGGAGTGCTGTGACATTCCTGGTGCTTTATGTTGATGACATTCTACTCATTGAGATTGATGTAAGAATGTTGCAATCAACTAAAATATGGTTAGCAAGTAAGTTCTCGATGCAAGACTTGGGTGAAGCATCTTTTGTATTGGGAATACAGATCTATAGAGATAGATCAAAAAGATTGCTTGGTCTCACCCAGTCTACATACATTGATACAATCGTGAAGCGGTTCTCGATGGATGAGTCCAAGAAAGGACATCTACCAATGTGTCATGGTGTGTCCCTATCCAAGTCTATGTCTCCCAAGACTGATGCAGAGATAGCGGCGATGACAAGCATTTTTTATGCATCTGCGATTGGTAGCATGATGTATGGAATGATATCTGCACGTCCTGACGTGGCTTTCGCACTAAGTGGAGTGAGTAGATATCAATCGAACCCTAGTCTTCCACACTGGAACGCTGTGAAAGACATCCTCAAGTATTTGAGAAGGAACAATAAGTTGTTCTTGGTCTATGGGGGTGGAGAACTGAAATTGGAAGGTTATACCGACTCTAGCTTCCAAAGCGATATCGATGACTCGAAGTCAACCTCTGGGTTTGTATTCATGCTCAATGGTGCTGCTGTCTTATGGAAGAGTTCCAAGCAAGACAATACTGCGGATTCCAGCACAGAGGTCGAATACATTGCTGCATCAGATGCAGCAAAGGAGGCTGTTTGGATAAGGAATTTCGTCCAAGAGTTAGGTGTCATTCCTAATGGAGTTGCTCCTGTCTTGGTGTTTTGTGACAACACGGGAGCTGTAGCTCAAGCGAAGGAGCCAAGGTCTCATCAGAAATCCAAACACGTATTGAGAAAGTATCACATCCTCCGAGAGATTGTGGAAAGAGGATAAGTGTCGATTGACACAGTCGGCTCCGCAGATATTGTTGCTGATCCACTAACTAAGCCTTTACCTGGACCATTATTCGAGATGCGTCGTGAATCGATGGGTTTGAAGCATATGGGTAGTTGGCTCTAGTGCAAGTGGGAGATTGTTAGAGTAGGTGCCCGTCGAGCCAAGTGTTGGCCGAGTGTTCACAATGAAACTCTATGTATAAGCAATCTTTATTTTAATAATATTTGAAATTAATATTTTGGCACATCTTTATCTGTATACCCATGCTAGTTGCATAGATAAAGCCCTTGAATATACAAATAGTAGAAAGAATATGAGATGCTCATATGATGAGTATCATGAAACTCATATTTGGAATACTGTATATTCTAAACAGTTCCTAGTCGATTCAGCCGCCGCTAAGAAGGATATAGGCCGCTCGAGCTTGAGACTAGTATCTGCGATGTGAGTACCATGTTTCATTGGTAGGGGACATTGTGATGTCCGAGCATGCAGATAGGTGCTCCTGGTAGAGTGCACTGAACAACCCTCCATTAAAGGACTTTCCAAGTGGTTCTCACTTATCGAGTGGAAAAGTCCTAGTTTATGGTTGTACACCATTAGTCCTTATGACCCGGGACAACATTGAGACTCTATGTGCTAGAATTACACTTTGACTTGTTTACCGACTCTCATGGGGTCATCAGGTGGCAAGGTTGGGTGTTCTGTCGAAACATATAGGAGTCGATGCATTGTAGTCGGGGATTCACCGCTTACCTACGGGTATGGATATCCTATGTGTTTTTCATGTATATGTAGTTTGAAATCTCTGATCAGAGTATGGTGGTAATTATGAAAGGGGTTTCATAGATTACACCATCGATGAAACTACGACATGACACATAGTATCGATTCACTGACAACTATCGATATACCAATGGTTGTCGAATCGGTCGGGATATATGAGATGAAGGGACCGTACTGTACGCTAACCATAATAGAATGGTTCTTGCAGGCACTATCATTTGATACCTAGGGAATCATGTAAGCGATGCTGCTAGGCGTTTAACATGATTGGTTGGGTACTATCAGACTTGAGTTCTGACGTTCTTGTTATCAAGGAGTTGATAAGTAAGAATGGAGCAATTGTGGTATGCTCAAATAAGGACATGTTTAGTCCGAATCACATGGAGATGTGAACCCACGGCTAGTTGTATCAATGCACAAGTACTAGCTTTCTAGATCCCGTTGAGAAGTAAAATAGTTCAATGTGTTGAACGGCTTATAAAGGAGTTTATAAGCGTAAGGAAAAATAGAAGTATTACTTCTATGTGGGAAATGTAACTTTTAATTTGTGGAAATGTTCCTAAATTAAAAGTTGGTCAAACAAGTAATGTATATTTGAAAATTGATTTTCATAAACATTATTATGGACTAAATTAAATTAATTCAAAGTGTTGAATTAATTAAACACTAGTGGACCTTTTAGAGTCCAAATAATTAAATTAATTCAAGTGTTGGATTAATTAAATTACATTAGGCTTTGTAGAGCCCAATTAGAAATAATTATTAAACTAGTGGACTTGAGTAAATTCAAGTAATATTTAATTAGTCTCAAATATTTTTGAGACAATTAAATTAAGTCCATGGATTTTTAATTGTTAAAAATCAAATAACATTGCATGCATGGGAGGTTAAAGGTTGGGAGTCAACTTTTTCAATCTCCAAGGCTTGGGATGCTAAAAGTGTTTTAGTTTTTCCCACAACCAAGACAAGTCATCCTTCTCCCATTGAAGACAATCCTTGGCCGAAAATTTGGGTGTCCAATTCTCTCAAAAAATTTTCTCTCATTTTGTTCTTCAAGAGTTGGAGAAACAATAATCATCTCAAAGAAAAATGCCATACATTTTCTAGTGCAAGTGTAAGGTGCATCTTCCTAGTTAGTGGTGGGCTTAATTTTGAAGGAAAGATGGAAGCTTGTAGAGTGTCTACCTTCAAGAGCTAAGTTGTTTACAACTTAGTTGGAGCCAAACATCAATCTCAAGAGATTGATAGGTATATTTTTCTTAACACCCTATGTATGACATTTTGGTGTTTTTGTATTTGCTACACATTATAGAAATGAGGTGCTCGGTTTTCTTGATGAAAAACAAATTTTGAAACTTCCGTTGCGCACTTGGCACCTTATTCGATCCCCTTTCAGACATAAGCTCTGCAAACAGTTGGTCCTTTCTTATTTGGGTAGTCAATAGCTTTATGTTCTTCCTCCTTGCATATGAAGCACTTTATGTTCCCCCCATGCACTTGCCAAATTTTGGGCCATTGCATTCTTTGCACAGTGGCCGTTCTTTAGGTTTTGGTGCTCCAGACTATGGTTGCTTCTATTGCCTCGGCTTCTTCCACTGTCCTTGGGGTTTTTGCTGCCCTTGAGCTTTGGGAGGTCTCGTAAATTGCTTCATGACTGGCTGAGAGCTCTGCTGGTGCTGCTGCCTCTTGCGCTGCTTCTCAAAATCAATATCTTTCAAGGCTTGCTCAGCATAGAAAAAACAAGAAAAGGCAGCTGCAAAATACATCGGTCGCATCAACATCACATCATGGCATATAATAGGACGAAGTAAATCCTAGAAATTCCTCAACTTCTTAGCATCATCTCTCGCAATGAAGGGCACAAATTAAAGTGACAGCCCCTATCAAACTTCCTAACGAACTCAACCACAGAAATGTCTCCCTGACGGAGAGTCATAAACTCTCTCTTCAAGCGCCCTCGGACGTCAGCAGTAAAATACTTCTCGTAGAAGATATTCTTGAATTTCACCCAAGTGAGGGTGGGTAGATTGATACCATGTTCAGCTCCTTCCCACCAAGGAGAAGCATCATCTCAAAGCATATAAGTAGCACACTTAACTCGGTCAGCATCCCCCATGTTCAGATAACGGAAGTGCACCTCAAGAGATATAATCCAACCCTCAGCAGCAAATGGGTCGGTGGTGCCTGAAAACTCTTTCGTACCCAGCCTCCAGAACTGGTCATATACATCATACTGTGGCCTTGGAGCCTGCTAAGTCTGCTGCTCAAAGAAACGTGCCATTGGAAGGTGGGGGTGCATTCTCTCTACGATCCTCATGGGTATCAGCTTGCCTATCTGTACTAAGTGCGCGTCTAGGAGACATTATATCTGAACGTTTTTCAAATTCTAAACGTAACTAACATGTATTTAAATCTAAGCTTCTGATCATGCAGCATATAAAAATCCTTTTCTGAGAAATTTAAGCATAAATATCAATTAACTTCAAAAAGAATTTAAACATGTAACTTAAGCATATAAACCATGTAAACATGCATGTACCATTATAAAAATCATTTAAAGAAATTAAACTTACCGACTTGAGGCTTGACGACTGAGATTTGCAGAACTGGCGGTGGAACAACCTTTTGCAAAAACATTGTTCTGATACCAACTGAAACGTCTACTACTCGTTTTTCTTTAAAATATACTAGAAAATTTTTTTCTTTTAAAAATTTAGGCCGAATATACTTACATACATAAATATATTTACTTTGCACTACTTAAAATAACTCAACCAACTATCTTTCTCAAAATCCAAAACGCAGTGTAAAACGTAAAATCGTCAAACCAAACCTAAAGCTAGCATTTTTCAAAAATAGCAAAAACTCTTAAAACCTCTCAAAAACCACTCATAAGAATAAAAGTCATAAAATCTTTGAAGTACTATAAAATCGTCATAATGTGGAAAACTAGCATCGGTCCCCAGGTTATGTGCTCCATCAGCCCATCTAGTTCAACCATCAAGTCATCCATCATCATCAAAATTATTCTCATCTTCATCATTCACACCTAGTGAGTCTATTGAATCAGCAAACATTAACCATGATAACAATTAGTATATATACATTCACAATTAACAGTGAAAAATACTTTTAATAAACTATCTTTTCATGAACATGCATAACTTTAAATCATTTTCTTTCATCATATACTTTTCATTTCATCATATACATATACTTTTCTTTTTTATTGAATTCAGATCCTCAATTGTGACTTTTATTTCAACTTTTGGTCGACTGATCAATCTTACCTATAACCATGGTACCAGGCGGCAGGGACATTGTACTCTCACCCGTCAACTAAGCGTTCGCCTCACATATCATCATATCCTTTCGTATTATTATTAGTCACAATCAAATCATCTCCTCCAATCCTTTCATCATTTCCATCACTTATAAAAATTCATGCATATAACATTTTTCTTTTAAACCAAGCATGCAACACGTCTTTTAGTTTTATCGTTTTTCATTAGAAAATTACTTAATATTTCAAAATAAACATTTTAACATTCATTACAACATTCAAGGTACTGTCAGGACGTGTAACATTTTTCAGATGTAAAATGATTGTTTTGCTCTTGAAACCCTAACTTTCCTAATTTACCCTTGGACATTAAATCGACGACCCAAATCTTACCAAACTTAACATAACACTTTAAAATACACCCATTAACATTTCTTATATGTAAACTTAAGTTCCTAGATTAGTCTCCATCTTCTTTTTAAAACCTAAACCCACGTTTCAATTTTAACCCGAATCGATTCGAAATTTAGCCAAACTTTAACCATAGCTTATTAACACCTACCTAACCCTTTTCCATCCCAAATCAATCCATTTAAGACTTTTGAACAAGCCTAGAAGGCTACTGAATTTTCTACCCTAATTCGACCAAACCCTAGCCCTAGCAAACCATAATATTCTTCGATCCTAGCCTTTTAGCAACCCAATCAGGCCCTAGCTGACCCTGATGGGGTCCTAACTGAACCCCTTATACCCTTCCTAGATCAGCTCTACAGCCCACGCACTCCATAGCCCTTAACCCGTCGACTTCAAGCCTTGCACGACCCCAACTCATGCCTACAGCCCTCTTTCTAGCACTAGGTACGGTACCAGCCATCTAGGACCACGACTCAGCCCTCTTAGGAACCCAAAACCATGCCCTAGTTTCATCCAAAACCTTATAACGTGCAGCCCCCTTCTATCCTGAACCATACCAGCCTACATCATGCATCTTAAGACCCTTAAACATACTGAAAAACATCTCTTTTAATGGCCCTATCATGGCAGCCGCTTTTTGCATCATTAACATGAATTTAAAAGCATGAAAACTCAAATTTTATCATGTAAAAGCCATGAAAACGAAAATATATAAGAGGAGATCATATTTATCATGCAATCATGTATAAACACACATAATATAGTATGAACGATGAGTGAAGGAGGATTAAGACGTGTCTTGGCATATTTCACACACGAAAAACAATTTGAGATGCGAAGAACGTTGGCGGGGAGACGGGGGATCCTTGTTGTGTTTCCTCCTTCAACGTTCACGTGAAAAGGCTCTTGGACATGTGTGTGTGGCCATGTGTTCGAGAGAAAAACCCTAGGAGTCCTAGTGTTGCTTGAGGCGTGAGTTTGTGTGTGTAGATTAGGGTTTTGGGGGTCTAAGTTTGATATAAATAATTTGGTGGAAAGCTTGGCCCAAAAACCTTGGTGTAATAGGTCCATTAGGCCCATTCGAAAGTAAAAAAAATATTTCGTTTAGGATAGTTTTCGAAAAAATTAGTCGAGTTCCCAAAAAAGTCTTTATTTTCGTCAAAAATCGACTATCGGTTAAAAATACGACTCGACGCTTAAAAAACCTCAAAAGACCTCATTTTAAAAAATAACATATAAAATATAATGTAACGCCCCAGATTCGACGACTGTCCTCACTGTACCAAGACAAGTCTTTCCAGCGTGCTTATGTCCTCACTCACACGCACCCTGAGAACCTTCCCAGGAGGTCACCCATCCCAAAATTTCCCCAAGTCAAGCACGCTTAACTTTGGAGTTCTTATGTGATGAGCTACCGAAAAGAAGATGCACCTTCGTGATATGAGTAGTACAAATCAAATCTTTTAAGCCCTCTTCAACTGTACAGTCCATTACATTGAACAGTCTCGGAATCCCTCTCATTCCCGTGTGGGATCGGTTCATTCATGTTCCCTCCACCTAAAAGCCTGCCAGGAGCCGCTCATTGTCCGTGCAACTGATGGCACCGGCGATCACCCCCCGCCCTCTTCGGCCCTGGGCCTCACATATAACATATATTAAATAATTAAAAATAATCATTTAATAAAAACATTTTCCCTTTACAGTCCCCGGTCTCCGTTCCTCGATCGCGTCTCGAATAACCTTTAAAACATAGTTTTATGAATTGTAGTAGAAATCATATTTTAAACATGAAAACATGTCTACCATATTCAATAAATGCAATTAAAATGAATTCATTAGTCATTTTCCGTTTTTATCAGATTTGCATGCAGTTTTGTTACATTATCGCATTTTAGACTTACAATAGGTGTGGTTGTATGAGATAGTAGATTTATTTGCCATTCCAGAAATATTCAGAAATTTCGTGCAAAATCCTCCCAAATGTTGTCGAATAATTTTTTTAACCCAATTTCTGAAACAAAGGTATTGATCTTTTTGGTCTTTAAATTTTATACAATATTATCCTACTTAATTTGATTAAATATTTAACGATTCGATTGTATAATAAATATAGGTCCTCAATTAGTTCCATTCTATGATGAGAGGGGGAGTTGTTGAGAAGATGGGTGCCGGCAATGCGTACCGTAAATCTTACAAAAAATTGTGCTTTTTGCAGATAATTATAGTATTCTAAAATTTTGTTGATGAATTTTGTGTTCAAATTGTTTTGTTATAGGTAACGTCAACAATGATCGGGAAGGTTCTAAAATCTCATTTTGGTCGTTTGGAGAAGATATTTAGGGAACAATGTTCTAAGATTGAAAATTTGAAACGCAAATATAGTTCTTTGAATGTGGTTGGAAAAAGTAGCAATGGTAAAAAAAAAATTCGAACATATTGTCGAAGGCGATTTGAATGATTTACATAGTGTGATGCTTGATGTCCAAGTTGAGATAAATGAGGAAACTGTGAAGATGCTGAATGAAGTTGAGAACGGAGTTTCTATGATAGATGAGAAGGAAACTGAGAAAATGTAAATAGAGAATGAAACTTAAAAGGAACCTGAGTAGGAAGTTAAAAATGTGAATGTGATTTGAGTAAGATGAACTCGAAGGCCGATGAAGATGCTACCAATCCAAATCTTGATGACCATGTTTCAAAGATGTTGGTGGACAAAAGTGATGTTGTAAGTGATTGATTATTGTATGTTCTCAAACATAAAATAGATATTAGAGCACGCTAGTAGAAGAAACAAAGAGAGTTTGACGAATGTACCAAGGAAAGATTCTAAAATATTGAGAGAGAGAGCGGCTTTTTTGTTGGGAGTAAGACAAAGGTTAATAATATATGACTTATACTTGTTTTCTTTAATTTGTGGATGGCTTATACTTTTTCTCTTTTAATTGATGTGTGTTTGATCAGGATGACAATATCGTAGATATGGATCGTATTGTGGACCAGGCCATCATATATGATCATATTGTTGAGGAGATAATGGAGGACCCTTTGCAGTTGTATAAGAGTCGGACTTATTTTTGTGGACACAATTTAGCCAAGGAAGCACATAAATATCATTTCTTCTTACCTTTCTTGAGATAAAATGGAGTAAGTCAATGAATTTATTACATTGCATATTTTATGAGTGTATTGAGTTACTTTTGGAAAATTTTGTGGTGTGGGACGACTCGTTCCTGAAAATGGAAGGATTTCTAATATGCAATATGTTGTTTGGCAATGAAGTCCAGGTATAGATAATAGAATACTACACGAAAATTCTCTGTTGCTCCTATATCAATAGTGGATTCGGTTAGAATAGATGTCCTGTAAACCAACTGTTGGCTGATAATTTTATTGACTCAGTTGTAATAAATAATCTTTATTTTAATATAATTCATTATTTCATGGTTTGTTATTTCTTTATCTGTATACTCATGTGAACAACATAGATAAATACCTTGATTATATTTTAATACAAATGAATCGTAATTCGATGTTGAAACTCATTTGTAAACACTTTATGATCTAAATTCGTTCCTAGTTGATTCAGCTGCCTAAAACATGGACAAAGGTCGCTTGATCTCGATACTAACATCTATGATGTTGTGTACCGCGTTTCTTGGTAAGAGCATAGAGATGTCCAAACATGCAGATGGATAGTCATATGATGATTATACGGAACAATCCACCCTCGGACTTTCCAAGTGATTATCATTCATTGAGAAGATAAGTCCATAGTTATGATAGTACATCATTAGTCCTTACGACCCGGGACAACACTGAGGCTTTATATGCTAGGGTTGTGCTTTGACTCGTTTACCAGCTCCAGGAGAGTCATCAGGTGGCGAGATTGGGTACAATTGCGACACATGTAGGAGTCAGTGTATTGTAGTTGGGAATTCACCGCTCACCTACGGGTGTGGATATCCTATGTGATCAGTTGAAACAATAGTGCATGGAATCTCTGGCCAGAGTATGAGATGTACGTTGGAGAAAGAGTTCTCCAATAGTACATGCGATGCCACTATTTAAATGTGTCACATAGTTATCGAATTATTATGCAACCCTTGATGAACCAATGGTTGCAGATTCGATCGGGATATATGAGATGAAGGGAACGTACTGTACGTTAATAATAGTCGACTGATTCTTGCAGGCACTATCAGTAATACCTAGGGAATCATGGGGCGATACTACTAGACGCTCTTACCATGATTAGATGGGTTTAATCAGAAATATGATTTCAGACATTCTCATTATCAATTAATGTTGATACATAGAATGGGGCAAATTAGGATAAACCCGAATAAAAGAATATATCCTGAATCACAAAGAGTTGTGAACTCACGGCTAGCTGTATCCCTGAACCATTGAGGGTCACACAAGCACTGTATCATTTGTTCCTATTGAGAGAATAAATTCAAGGAGTTGAATTTATATTATGATATAGTAAATTCAAGGAGTTGTGCTTCTGATAATTAAATTTTGAGAATTTAATTTATTAAACTCAAAAGTTGAGTTTGTTAAGTATTAAATTTTGGAGGTGATAAATTCAAGGGGCTGAATTTATAATTTAAATATTAAATTCAAATGTTGAATTTATAATGGATTTAATTTATTAAACCTAAAATTTGAGTTTATTAAATATTAAATTAAACATAGTGGGAAGTATGTTTAATGGGCTTTTAGGAGTACAAGTCCAACATACTAAATAATTAAAGTTCTTAATGGACTTTTATTAATTAATTAAACTAGTTGGACTAGCCCAATTAATTAATCAAGCCCATTATTGCTAATTATGATAACTAGGTCATGCCTTGATTATAAAAGAGAGTTGAGAGGCCATAACCATAGCCACCCCAAGACTCAAAATTTTCGAGAAGCCTCCCTCTTCTCTCAAAGAATTTTCGGCCACCTTGAGTATTATTCAAGGTCTTGACCCGCCTCTCAATTTAATCTCCAACGTTAAAAGTTCTTCAAAATATTCTAGTTCTATTTGGAAGAGGAAAAAATCTTCTGGTCGTGGACTTGATAAAAAGATTGAAGAAAGGAGTTTCTAAACAAATTTCGTAGGGAATTCTTCAAGAGTTATCTCCGCTAACCCGGAATAGTTGGAGTCGTGTGAATTGTTCACCAAAGTTATAATATTTCAACACCCTTTGAATGTTTAATTAAAAACCATACGAGTGAACAAATATTTTTATTGTCAAAATAAAATAAAAATTTTAAACTTTCACTGCATTTTGGGCACGAGAACACTGAGATCCAATAGTGGTATCAGAGCCAGTTTTTTCTATATCGTATGATTTTAAATCATATTGAATAATTTGTTATTAACAATACAAGAAAATTTTTAAAAATTGATGTACCATAAAAATTTTATTTTTAAGAAATTAAAAAAAAAATCGAATCTGCCAGGAACTATTCCTCGCAGACTGCGCGCAGGGCTGTGTGTGCAGCGCGCAGCGTCTTGCGCACAGAGACGCTAAAACGTCTGCTTATTCATTTTCTTAAAACGTGCTAGAAATTTTTTTTTTAAACCTCACATAGCATTCGGCCGAACTCTTAATAATACATAAAAATATTTTTATAAAATATTTTTCTTCATTTTAAAATAAAACATCAACTATATACTTGAGAAATACAGCCCATACTATAATCTCTTAAAAACCTCTCAAAACATAAATAAAAGTCGTAAAAATATTCTTAACATGACTTAAAATAATAAATAATAACTAGTGCGGAAAACTAGCGTCGGTTCTCGGGTTATGTGCACCTTCAGTCCAGCAAAGTCAACCATCAGACCTCTTTTAACATATTCATAATCAACATCACCTGCATCAATCACACCTAGTGAGTCTAAAGACTCAACACACAATAATCTTGATAACAAGTACTACATATACAGATCACATAAAACAATGAAAAATATTTGTACTTAAAATATCGTATTCATGAAGGTGCAGAAACTTTAAACAAAAACATTTTTCATAAACATTTTCATGATGCATAAACTTTAAAAACATTTTCCATGAACTTTTCATAAACATTTTCTTAAACGTATCCATGTCATCCTCAACATATTCATATTCATATTATCAACAACATATACGTATTCCTTTTTCCTTTTCGTTGAATTTTGATCGTTAATTGTGACTTTCGTGTTCATCTACGCCTACGTCTACATCTACGTGTTGGGCAATGGATCCATCTACATGTAACCATAGTACTGGGCGGCGGGGACACCAGCAACATTCTCACCGGTCAACTGGGCCTTGGCCTACCCTCATAATATGAAAATACGATCGTCGGGGCTCCCTCGGGGGCCTTCTCCATAGACGGGCTCCCTCTGGGGCCTTTTCCCACGCATGGGCTCCCTCTGAGGCCTTTTCTCGAAAAAATAGGCTCTCTCTGGGGCCTTTTCCCCTCACATTATCCCAAAGCATATCATATACATATACATATACATATCCGTATCCAAGGAAACACGATATAATTATCCACTAACTTTAGATAATCTTGCAAATCTTACATCTTATAACGATATAGATAACCAAAGATTGCGCAAATCCTAGTACCATTAAATTACAAAATATTATTACGATTATGCAAAAATCTTGGATTTTACATCCCTTCCTCTTTATGGGAAATTTCGTCCTCGAAACTTGGATTGGCTTGGTCTAGGAAGAGGTACGGGTATTGCTCAATTTTTTTCTATTCTAGTTCCCAAGCGACCTCTCTTTCAGTATGATTAAAAAAAATCGTCTAAAATTCCTAAATCATATCCTAATGATTCTTGTCAGACATCTTAATAACTAAAGTGTTGACTTACTCATACTTACACCACCATTTTTTTTCTCACTTGTATTGCTACACCCAATTATAACACTCATATTAAACAATAATTATTAGAATCGTTGAATCTACAACAACTTACTGTAACTCAATATTCGCATATCTCATAATCATAATTTGATAAACTATTTCTCTTATGAGAGAGGAAAAACCTAATCAAAACTTTTTGAATTCAAATGTAGCTCAATAATGTAACTCTAACTGAAATCCAAAAAAAATCAATATCAACTTTTTCATTGAACATTTAATAAAAAAACTGGTCTTATAATCAATTCCATATAAATCCCAAAATCATGTCTTAAATTTAATGTCGACTATAATGCAGACACTGATTCTCAATTATTATTGTTTTATATCCAAATACTTGTAGTAATGTAAAATTTCCAAAATAATATAAATTTCTTAACCTTAAGATATTGTCCCCAAACTTTATTTAAACAAGATAACCCAAAATTATACATATTTAAAGTCAACGCCTAGCATTCTTAAGAACCCAAATTAATGTTTACACTTTTAACTATTGTCCAAAAATCAACTTCAATATTGGAATACTCAAAACTTACTACAACTCTTTTCTCAGATTTTTACATACTAGTTTTTTTTTCCATAAATAATATATTGTCCCCAAATCAAATATTTCATCTTAAGTCAGAAGCTTAAGTCAACTTATCTCAGATAGATACAATCCTAATAATATAAGTCAATACTAATTGTTTCCTTAAACCAATTCCATAAAAATCCGATAAGCACTACAAGAAACGCGTTGAACGAGATTTTTCGAGAAATTTTTCAAAAATGAAAAGTTTAGATAAACACATATGGATTGAAAGCATATGTCGAGAGGCGTTTAGAACAACTGATGGAATTGAATTTGGAATTTTCTTCAGAAAGTTATAAGATATACGAAACTTTCATAAAACGGAAAAAACACGGTTTCGGAGGACTAAACGAAGGAAATTCGCGTTTACGAACTATGCCTCACAAACTTGTGAATATTACTCATTGGGTTGTTCCGGAGGGGACCGCATCGGCTCTTTGCATAATCTTGCCGATTTTTTCTTTTTCCGTAAAATTTTTCCCTGCTGGATTATGAACCTGGCAGCTCTGATACCACTTAAATGTCACGCCCCGAGACCGGGGTTAGTCGACATCGGCGTTGTTCATCAATCACACAATCGAAAAACAACTAGCCTCGTAGCACAGTATAAACCGAAACCAGTTTATATCATAAATACCATAAAAATAGAATCTTCTTTACAACAGTAACTCTTAAAATGATAAAAATCTGCGGAAGCGTTTACAACTTGAATTAAAACTCACAAGAACATATTCTTAATTAAAATTCTTCATGCGTCCACTATCAATCCAAAACTGATGTTCAATTCTTTTTTCTCTATTTCTTCTTCTGATTTATCTGAAGAGGATAGAGTAAGGGGTGAGTGATATGGTCGTCACTCAGTAAGCGGGGGCCGTTCGAGCACAACATAAAAATATTTACACAATTTTTTAAAACAACACAAACATATCATGCTTTTCATAACGTATCATCATATTCATATCATAACAACACTGCGATTCTTCCACCTTCTAAGGTTTACTGATGTAGAACCCGTAATTTAGACTACGTATAAGCCATGCATAATTCTAGTATTTTAATTAAAATAATTTTTATTGCATGAGTATTTAAATTTAATTATTTTATGTAGTAGTTTAATTTTTATTTTTCAGTTATTTCAGTGAGGCTGGACTGGAGTTGGAGTTTTGAGATAAAATTTAAGATTTAGAAAACATTTCCAGAATTTATTTTAGCTAACTAGTAAGTTAATTTAAGTTAAAAGGGAGTTTAAGGAATTATTTAAATAACTTGAGGTAAGTAAGAAATAAGTTCATTTAGGTTCCATAATTAATGTGTTAATTAACTAAATTATTTAAAGAATAGGTAAGGCTCTAGAGGTTTAAAATACACTAACTAAACAATATTTCCCCTCCATTTATTTGATTATTTTCGGCCACCCCTTAGATGATCAAACAACTCTTTGACAACTCGCCATCTTTGACTCCTTCCTTATTATTTCTTGGAATGATAAACTCCATCATTTTTAATCATCATTAATTATTATTAACAAATCATTATCCTAGCCTTGAGATGACATGGTAGAATTGGTCCTTGTTGCACCCCATTATCCCTCCAACAATCTTTGGAATATCAAACCATTTCAAATTCAAAGAGAGCAAGACTTGGTCTTGCCATCTCTTCTATATTGCAACTCCCCTTCATCACTCCTAACCATTCCCTCTCTCTCCATTATTTCGAAATTTCAGAGCCAATATTGAGAGAAAAATGGAGAGTGAGCTAGGGAATTATAAGAGAGAAAATCGAATAGAAGCAAGAAAAGAAGATCACTCCGTCTCCTCCGCGCCGCGTCGTTGCGTTTCGTTCGTTTTCTTCTCAAAACGAAACCAAGGCATGTTTATATTTTTATTGAGTCTTCAATCAAGACATATTAGTATTTTAAAACATCAATCTCATGATTTGTTTAAGCGAAAACCGAAATACATGTCAATTTTTTCAAGAAAATGAAGTGTAGATTTTCGGCCTCTCCCTTCATGCTTCACGGTTCTTGTTGTTTTGTGGTTGCAGGGTTGGCTTGATTTCCAGGGGCTCAAGGCTGCTTTTAGATATGATATAGGTTGTGTTAGGAAGGGATTTGTCCATCGGTCTCAGCCCCTTTTTCCCCTTGCATCGCGTTTTGTGTCCCGATTTGCATGTTTAGTGCCTAAGGCGAAGATTCTGGTCTTGGCTGCCCTAGGGGCTGTAGCCATTGTTAGAATATCTCCTTGGCTTGTCTAAGACGTGACAAGTTGGTCTTTTGAGGCTTGGTCCATGGTTCCATCGGTTTTGAAAACAAAACAAGACAAGCACCCCTTCGATTTTCTTTTCCTGCATGTGTGGTTTCGGGTTTAGGGGTTGGTGTGGATCTTGGTTGGCTTTTTAGCCTTTAGTCATGGTTCAAACCATACCCTAGGATGTTGGTAAGAGCCTCTGGTTGGTGGTTCAAGCCCCAATGGCCGGTAGTCTCGAAAACGACACAAGGAAGCGAAGGCACGGCTGCTGGAATTTCTGGACAGCAACTTGCTGCTTCGGTTCAGTGGCTCGTTTGAGTTCTTGGTTCGCTTTTAGCCTATGGCCTTGGACTATACAGTGCCTCATCAAGTTAGGAAAGTCATGTTTTTGGCCTTTTGTGATTCGGATCATTTTAGAGGTCGTACGAGAAATTTCGGTGCGATGTGCCAAATTGACTTTCGAAAGAGCGTTTCATGTTTTGGCCTTCATTCACAAAAATTTCGTCCCTTACCATGTTTGGAGCATGATTTCATCATTTTAAGTGTATTTTAATCATTACTAATTGATGGTTTGGTGTTGGTTCGGGTTGGCACGGAGTCATGATTAAATACGAAGCCGTCGGGCGTAATTGTCTCGTTTTTGGATTCAATTATAAAGTGTGGTCAGGAAAAATCATTTGCATATTTTTCATGTTACATTTAGGTTGCAGCGAGCCTGGGAACGATCCAACCCATGTAGTAAAATTATTACAGGATATTTAATTACGCCATGTAATTATATTACGTGCAAAATATTCATTTTGAGATTTATGCGATATTGCTTGTGGTCACTTTACTATCATGGGATTATTACTTCACCCGGTCGCCAGTTACCGGTCTGTTCAGTTTGTACCACCAAGTATACTGTGGAATTAGTCTGATCAGATGATTATTATTTCACCCGGTCGTCAGTTACCAGTCCCGGTCGTCAGTTACCGGTCAGTTCAGTTCAGGGACCACTTGCGTAGACCATAATCTCACTAGAAAATTATTACATGCTATTTCATTACAGGGCTCAAAGGAGCAAACATTTTCACTATGACTTTCAGTTCAGTTATGCACGTACTATAATTAATCATGACACGATATTTTACGTTATGCCTCACGATATGATATTTTCACTTGCATGCAATTTTACCATATTATTTACTCGTTATTTACGATATATCTATGTTGAGTCTTTAGACTCACTAAACTTGATTGTTGTAGGCACTGATGATGTCGAGATCGAGGGCGAGGACTAGTGAGCCAGCTCGAGTCGACAGTAGTGGAACCCGAGGACCTCATTTACAGCACTTTCCATTTTTATGCTCAAACATTTTTATCAGTTGTTGGATTACTTTACTTGTTATTTTGTGAGCAATAATTTCTTCCGCTGCTATTTTTAAACATTAAATTTGATTTATCAGATTATTTGGTGAATGAGGCATTTTAATTATTTTATAAAGAAAATTTTTAATTTTTCCGCAAATTTTCAAACACTAATTTTCGGGCCATTATAGTTGGTATCAGAGCAATGTTTCTGTAAAGGGTTGTACTACTACTGACCTCGAGAAGCTCACGACGTCATGTCTTCGGTCTATACGTTTTACATTTACGCATTTTATTTAAAGCATGAATTATTATAACTGCATGATCTCGTGGAATGTTTTTTTTCGTTCAGATTTTAATTGATCATTATTTATTTAAATTTAAATAAATTATGAAATTATGCATGTTGGTTACGTATGGGTTATGTATAGAACAGTATGCCTCCTAGAAGAATTCTTGAGCGTTCGAGAGATGATGAGCCTCGCCAGGAGGACAGAGAGGAGCCGAGGCAGGAGAGGAACGGACCTCCACCCCCTCCACATGACATGAATGCCCAGATGCTAGCTGGGATGACTCAGTTCTTCGCGCAGTTTGCGGGGAACAATGCTGTGGCAGCCAGACCGACAGGGCCCGAGGCTGTATATGAGAGATTCATTAAGATGCGTCCGAAGGAGTTTTCAGGGACATCGGACCCCATGATTGCCGAGGGCTGGATCAAGTCCCTCGAGATTATTTTTTAGTTTATGGAGCTTGGGGATGCGGACAGAGTTCGTTGCGCCACCTATTTATTCGGAGGAGATGCCCACTTATGATGGGAAGGAGCATCAGTAGGCATGAACTTGGCTACTTTGAGCTGGANTGCGCTTCACGGAGGTATTCTACTCCAAATATTTAACTGAGGAAGTGCGCACCAGGTTGACCACGGAATTCATGAGTCTGAGGCAAGGAGATTTGACTGTTATGGAGTTCATCCGTAAGTTTGAGAGGGGTTGTCATTTTGTGCCCCTCATCGCGAAAGATGCTAAAGCCAAGTTGATGCATTTCTTGGTGAACTACAGCCGATCTTGCGCCGTGATGTTAGGGTGTCTGACCCTACTACTTATGAGGTCGCTGTCTCCAGAGCTCTAGCCGCAAAGCAGGATCAGCGTGATATCGAGAGAGATCGCCAGGGCAAGCGCCCAGTCCAGGTACCGCACCGCCCTCCTCCTCAACAGCATCAGCACCAGAATAAGAGGCCTTATCACGGCCCGCCCAGAAATAGAGGAGGACCATAGCAGCAGCAGCAGGGACGTGCCGTCCCGAGGACTTTTGAGAACCCAGTCTGTCCCAAGTGCTCACGCCGCCATCCTGGAGCATGCATGTATGGCTCAGGGAAGTGTTATAAATATGGTAGCTCAGACCACATGCTGCAGCAGTGCCCTCGGAAGAATCTGCCTACCCAAGGCAGGGTATTTGCTTTCCATGCAGCGGAGACGAACCCCGATACCATGCTTATGGCAGGTACTTTTAAGCTTTAAATTTATATTTGGGATTTAATGTTTTGGGTGAGGTTTTGAACCTAGTATTGCGATAGGATTGCATGCTCTACTCAGTATTATTTTTGGGGAATTTAAGTTAGAAGAACTTTGGCCTTTGCATGTCTATAAGTTAGTTTTGTGATTATTGGGTTCAGCCTAGTTTTCTAACCTTTCAGAGAGAATTTTCATAGCTGGCTCAGCTACAAAAGCCCTGATAGATTCAGGGGCTCCTCACTCATTTATTTCTGAGGTCTTTGCGAATTTTCTCAAAGTTAAGACCGTTGGGCTAGATGTAGCCTACTCAGTGGTACTGCCTTCGGGAGAGGAGATGGCAGCCACCAGTGTGATCCGAGACATAGATCTGGAGTTTCATGGCAACCTTGTTTATGCAGATCTTATGTCTTGCCGATGCCAGAGTTCGACATCATATTGGGCATAGATTGGCTATTGCGGAACAGAGTGTTGATAGACTTCCAGCGGAGATCTGTTCTAGTCCGACCGCCTGGGATGACACAATTCTTATTTGAACCGGACAGGTACTTTCCCTTACCGCACATTATTCCTTATGTCCAGGCTAGGAAGATCATGCATAGAGGGTGTCGAACGTTTTTAGCAACTTTTATATCTGTCCCCGAGACACTAGTCAGTCAGCCGCATATGTTCCGATTGTTAGAGATTTCTTAGACGTTTTTCCTGAGGACGTCTGTGGTATGCCACCTGAGCGAGAGGTGGAGTTTTCCATTGAGCTTATGCCAGGAACGGTTCCGATCTCAAAAGCACCGTACCGACTAGCACCGACAGAGATGGCAGATATTAAGAAGCAGATTCAGGAACTTCTTGACAAGGAGTTCATTCGCCATAGTTGTTCTCCATGGGGCGCACCAGTCTTGTTTGTGAAGAAGAAGGATGGCTCTATGAGACTTTGTATTGATTACCGGGAGTTGAACAGGGTTACAGTGAAGAATAAGTACCCACTTCCGAGGATTAAAAATCTATTTGATCAGTTGCAGGGAGCTTCGGTATTCTCCAAGATTGATCTGCGTTCTGGCTATCACCAGTTGAGGGTGAAGGGCGCTGATGTTTCCAAGACTGCTTTCAGGAGTCGTTACGGCCACTACGAGTTCCTTGTGATGCCGTTCGGTTTGACGAATGTGCCAGCGATCTTGATGGATCTCATGAATCGCGTATTTCAGCCGTACCTTGATCAGTTTGTGGTAGTATTCATAGACGACATTCTCGTCTACTCGAAAAATCAGGAGGATCACGTCAGACATCTGACCACAGTGTTGCAGACCTTGTAGAAGCACAAATTATTCGCAAAGTTCAGTAAATGCGAATTCTTGGTGGAGAAGGTGGCGTTCTTAGGCCACATTGTTTCTAGCAGTGGGATCGAGGTAGACCCCGCAAAAGTTGCAGCAGTCAGAGATTGGGTTGTGCCGCATAATGCATCAGAGATCCGCAGTTTTCTTGGCCTGGCAGGATATTATCGGAAGTTCATTCAGGGATTCTCCTCTATCGCAGTTCCACTCACATCATTGACCAAGAAGAATGCTAAATTTGTGTGGAGCGAGGAGTGTCAGAAGAGCTTCGATACTTTGAAGCAAGCTCTTATCTCAGCACCAGTATTGGCCATGCCGTCAGAGCCCGGTGAGTTTGTTCTGTATACCGATGTTTCGAAGCTCGGTCTAGGCGCAATATTGATGCAGCATGGGAAGGTGATAGCGTATGCTTCTCGTCAGTTGCAGACTCATGAGAAGAATTACCCTACCCATGATCTAGAGGTGGCAGCCGTTGTATTTGCTTTGAAGATCTGGAGGCATTATTTATATGGAGAGAAGGGCCAGATCTTTACCGACCACAAGAGCCTCAAGTACTTCTTTACGCAGAAAGAGCTGAATATGCGTCAGAGGCGATGGTTGGAACTTGTGAAAGACTATGATTGTGACATTAGCTACCACCCGGGCAAAGCTAATGTAGTTGCGGATGCACTGAGCAGGAAAGTCGCAGTGATGTCCCATTTAGTGGTTTCTAGACCTCTTCAGTTTGAGATGCAGAGGTTTGATCAGGAGGCATATCTTCAAGGTAGAGTTCCCCGTCTATCTACCTTGACTATCCAGTCTTCTCTCATTGACCGTATTCGCAGTAGTCAGCCAGCAGATGAGCAGTTGGCAAAGTAGAAGCAGCGAGATGAGGCCAAGGGCAGTGTTTTGTATACAGTTAGTGACAGTATTGTCAGATATCGAGACAGGATATGGGTTCCTAGCAGTGATTCTATCCGATCAGATATTCTATCAGAGGCCCATATGTCGCCGTACTCTATTCATCCAGGGAGTACGAAGATGTACAAAGACCTGCAGTTATTGTACTGGTGTCCAGGAATGAAGAAGGATATCAGACGTTTTGTATTCGAGTGTCTGACTTGTCAGTTAGTGAAGGCAGAGCATCAGAGACCAGCAGGTCTGCTCAAGCCTCTGCCTATTCCCGAGTGGAAGTGGGAGAATGTTACCATGAATTTTGTGACCGGCTTACCGAAGTCAGTCAGAGGATCTAATGCTATCTGGGTGATTGTCGATCGTCATACCACATCAGCGCACTTCTTGCGTATCAAGATGACTTTCACCATGGTTCAGTATGCAGAGTTGTATATCCGGGAGATAGTCTGACTTCATGGTATTTCAGTTTCTATCGTATCTGACAGAGATCCCAGATTTACTTCCTCATTTTGGAAGAGTTTGCATTCGACTATGGGTACGAAGTTGCTGTTTAGCACAGCTTTCCATCCGCAGACAGATGGGCAGTCAGAGCGAGTTATTCAGATCTTGGAGGATCTTCTCCGTGCTTGTGTGTTGGATTTCTCTGGGAGTTGGGAGTCGAACTTGCCATTAGTGGAGTTCACCTATAACAACAGTTTCCAGTCGTCTATAGGTATGGCACCGTACGAAGCACTATATGGCCGCAAGTGCAGATCTCCTGTTCATTGGGACGAAGTAGGGGAGAGAGCAGAGTTGGGTCCGGAGATTATTAAGCAGGCTGCCGATGTAGTAGTCAAGATCCGTGATAGGATGAGGACTGCTCAGAGTCAACAGAAAAATTATGCAGATCAGAAGAGGAGAGACCTAGAGTTTGCCGTTGGCGACCATGTTTTCGTGAAGGCAGCACTTATGAAGGGTGTCATGCGATTCGGAAAGAAAGGAAAGCTCAGTCCAAGATTCATCGGACCATTTGAGATCCTCGACAGAGCTGGGACGCTAGCTTATCGTGTTGCTCTTCCGCCGAATCTGGCCGGAGCACACAATGTGTTCGACATCTCTATGCTGAGGAAGTATATGGCGAATCCTTCGCATGTCTTGAACTTTGAGCCGTTGCAGCTTACTCCGAACCTATCTTATGAGGAGAGACCAGTGCAGATCTTAGACAGGAAGGAGAAGAAGCTTCGAAACAAGCTGGTGAAACGAGTGAAAGTCAAATGGCTTAACCATTCAGAGGAGGAACCTACGTGGGAGTCTGAGCCAGAAATGAGGAGGCGTTACCCCGAGTTATTCGGTAAGTTTTAATTTCGAGGACGAAATTTCTTTTAAGGGGGGAAGGATTGTAGAACCCGTAATTTACACTACGTATAAGTCATGCATAATTCTAGTAATTAAATTAAAATAATTTTTATTACATGAGTATTTAAATTTAATTATTTTACGCAGTAGTTTAATTTTTATCTTTTCAATTATTTCAGTGAGGCCGGACTGGAGTTAAAGTTTTCAGATAAAATTTAATATTTAGAAAATATTTCAAGAATTTATTTTAGCAAACTAGTAAGTTAATTTAAGTTAAAAGGGAGTTTAGGGAATTATTTAAGTAACTTGAGGTAAGTAGGAAATAAGTTTATTTAGGTTCCATAATTAATATGTTAATTCACTAAATTATTTAAAGAATAGGTAACGCTCTAAAGGTTTAAAATACACTAACTAAACAATATTTCCCCTCCATTTATTTGATTATTTTCGGCCACCCCTTAGATGATCAAACAACTCTTTGACAACTCACCACCTTTGACTCCTTCCTTATTATTTCTTGGAATGATAACTCCTTCATTTTTAATCACCATTAATTATTATTAACAAATCATTATCCTAGCCTTGAGATGACATGGTAGAATCGGTCCTTGTTGCACCCCAATATCCCTCCAACAATCTCTTGAATATCAAACCATTTCAAATTCAAAGAGAGCAAGACTTGGTCTTGCCATCCCTTCTATATTGCAACTCCCCTTCATCACTCCTAACCATTCCCTCCCTCTCCATTATTTCGAAATTTCAGAGCCAATATTGAGAGAAAAATCGAGAGTGAGCTAGGGAATTATAAGAGAGAAAATCGAATAGAAGCAAGAAAAGAAGATCACTTAGTCTCCTCCGTGCCGCGTCGTTGCGTTTCGTTCGTTTTCTTCTCAAAACAAAACCAAGGCATGTTTATATTTTTATTGACTCTTCAAACAAGCCATATTAGTATTTTAAAACATCAATCTCATGATTTGTTTAAGCAAAAAACCGAAATACATGTCAATTTTTTCAAGAAAATGAAGTGCTGATTTTCGGCCTCTCCCTTCATGCTTCACGGTTCTTGTTGTTTTGTGTTTGCAGGGTTGTGTTGATTTCCAGTGGCTCAAGGCTGCTTTTAGACATGATATAGGGTGTGTTAGGAAGGGATTTGTCCATTGGTCTCAGCCCCTTTTTCCCCTTGCATCGCGTTTTGGCCAGCAACTCCCCAGCATGGCGTTTTGTGTCCCGATTTGCATGTTTAGTGCCTAAGGTGAAGTTTCTGGTCTTGGCTTCCCTAGGGGCAGTAGCCATGGTTATAATCTCTCCTTGGCTTGTCTAAGACGTGACCAATTTGGCCTTTTGAGGCTTGGTCCATGGTTCCATCGGTTTTCAAAACAAAACAAGATAAGCACCCCTTCGATTTTCTTTTCCTGCATGTGTGGTTTCAAGTTTAGGTGTTGGTGTGGATCTTGGTTAGCTTTTTAGCCCTTAGCCATGGTTCAAACCATACCCTAGGATGTTGGTAAGAGCCTCTGGTCAGTGGTTCAAGCCCCAATGGCCGGTAGTCTCGAAAACAACATAAGGAAGCGAAGGCACGGCTGCTGGAATTTCTGGACAGAAAATTGCTGCTTCGGTTCAGTGGCTCGTTTGAGTTCTTGGTTGGCTTTTAGCCTATGGCCTTGGACTGGACAGTGCCTCATCAAGTTAGGAAAGTCATGTTTTTGGCCGTTTGTGATTCGGATCATTTTCGAAGTCGTACGAGAAATTTCGATGCGATGTGCCAAATTGATCCTCGAAAGAGCGTTTTATGTTTTGGCCTCCTTTCACCAAAATTTCGGCCCTTACCATGTTAGGTGCATGATTTCATCATTTTAAGTGTATTTTAATCATGACTAAATGATGGTTCGGTGTTGGTTCGGGTTGGCACGGCGTCATGATTAAATACGAAGTCGTCGGGCGTAATTGTCTCGTTTTTGGATTCAATTATAAAGTGTGGTCAGGAAAAATCATTTGCATATTTTTCATGTTATATTTAGGTTGCAGCGAGCCTGGGAACGATCCAACCCATGTGGTAAAATTATAACAGGATATTTAATTACGCCATTTAATTATATTACGTGCAAAATATTCATTCTGAGATTTATGCGATATTGCTTGTGGTCACTTTACAATCATGGGATTATTACTTCACCCGGTCGCCAGTTACCGGTCTGTTCAGTTTGTACCACCCAGTATACCGTGGCATTAGTCTGATCAGATGATTCTTATTTCACCCGGTCGTCAGTTACCGGTCTCGGTCGTCAGTTACCGGTCAGTTCAATTCAGGGACCACTTGCGTAGACCATAATCTCATCAGAAAATTATTACATGCTATTTCATTACAGGGCTCCAAGGAGCAAACATTTTCACTATGATTTTCATTTCATTTATTCACGTACTATAATTAATCATGACACAATATTTTACGTTATGCATCACGATATTATATTTTCACTTGCATGCAATTTTACTATATTATTTACTCGTTATTTACAATATATGCATGCTCAATCTTTAGACTCACTAGACTTGATTGTTGTAGGTACTGATGATGTCAAGATCGAGGGCAGGGACCAGTGAGCCAGCTCGAGTCGGCAGTAGTGGAACCCGAGGACCTCATTTACAGCACTTGCCCTTGTTATGCTCAAACATTTTTGTCAGTTGTGGGCTTACTTTACTTGTTATTTTGTGAGCAATAATTTCTTCCGCTGCTATTTTTAAACATTAAACTTGATTTATCAGATTATTTGGTGAATGAGGCATTTTAATTATTTTAAAAAGAAAATTTTTAATTTTTCCGCAAATTTTCAAACACGAATTTTCGGGCCATTATAACTGATATTAGTCCCTAAGTTTTAATCCTCTAAGGGGGCGAGGCCATAAAACGGTTCTATCCCACCGTGAAGGGCCATATGTTGGGATTCCCACCCATTTTCAGTGAATCCTCACAGTGCCAACACGTAAACGTATCAAAATTTCACAAAAAAAAAAGTAGAGACAGAATGACTGTGCTCGACCGAATTTTTCGAAAAAAAAGAAACACATAACCGAAATTATGGATTTAAAACAAGCCCGCTTACCTTAGACCTGGAAGAAAACATGAAGAATTCGAAAATCATGCAACCGACACTTCGAAAATGCGGCAGCACATCGCCTGGAAAATCAGCCGTCTTGAAAAATTATTTACGCATTATTGAACCGTTGGATCGGGCTCAAAATTTCACAGTACGCTGCATTATTGAACCGTTGGATCGGGCTCTAAATTTCACAGTATGTTCAAGCATTTGTCAAATTTATTATGAACGGTGGAGATCGAGTTTGGAAGTCTTTTTAACCTGCTTATATCCAAAAATTATTATTTAATTTCTTAGATCATGATCTATTTATTTATCCCAAGTTCAAAATATATACAAAATATTATCTTAAATTTCGAGCTCCAAAAATATTATACACGATATAATTATCTACTAACTTTATATAATCTTGCAAATCTTACATCTTATAATGATATAGATACCCAAAGATTGCGCAAATCCTAGTACCATTAAATTAAAAAATATTATCACGATTATGCAAAAATCTTGGATTTTACAGACGCGTAGCGTGCGCGCGTAGCATGGTGCAGTGTGCTGAGCGTCCACACGCTTTGCGCAGCGCAGCGTGCAGAGTGTCCGCACGCAGCGCGCACAGGGCCCCTGCCACTGACCGAAACGTTCAGGCAGCGGGCTCGTGCTACCCAAGAGTGTCTCGAGAACCAAGCTGGATAATGAGCTTGAATTGTTTGGGCCTAAGGTACGATTTTCTGATTTTTCAAAACTTTGGATTAAATTGATATTTTATGAAAATTAGTTCAATTTATTTTTGAAAAATTAATTTTTGGAAAATTAATATTTTTCTTGTAAAATAAATAATTAGAATATGATTTTAATTATTTATGATAAAAATGAGTTTTACAAAGAAATCAATTATTATTGAATTAATTGGAAATTAAATAAAGGTGTTTATTTAATTTATTAAATTCTTTAATAAATTGCTTTGGTTAGTAATAAAATTATTAGATGTATGATTTATCAGTTAATTAAATTTTTTTAATTAATTGATGTTAATATTTGATATTAAATGCCAAAGAATGATCGAGAGCCTTGACCAATGTGTTAGGTGTATGTTAGTATATTTTATTGTTTTATTCATTTTGTTAATATTTGATATTATTAAAGTGGGCCTGGTTTATGGCCCGTTCTCACCCCATGAGATGTATCCCTTATATGCCATGGTTATTTAAATGTAATTATTAGAAATAGTGGGAGATCAAGACGGAAAGATGGTAGACCCGATGCACAAGATGAAGATATGTAAAATATTGGAAGCTCTTGTAATAGTTGCATTTGCATCCCTGCATTCACCTAGGTTTTGGACCTGGATCCATTTCTGTCTCACATGGATCTAATAGTGTTAGCGATCGATCATCTTTATTTATTTATTGTTGAATGTCATATTATGATATATGCGATATATAGTAGTATCCATGTATGTATATTATTAAATAATATACTTGCATGAATCCGACAAACATACAAACAAGTGGCACGCGTTTTTAAAATAAAATGATGAGACAATTTTAAAGTTAAAATCCCTCATTTTGAATATGATTCAAAATTTATATCAAACCATAAAATTAAAAAATTATAAGAGTTTAATTTTTCCTTGCCTTCCATCAACAGTGGTTGCATGTTGGTCGCTACCCGCGGACAGTGTCTGGCTCATATTATTGGGGTGGCTTGGACGCTAGAAAGTTGTGATTTCCACCGGACATATGATGTGAATTGAGTAGAACTTACATGACTTTGGCTCATATTATTGGGGGAACTCATGGCGACCGTCTACTACAATTCAATATTAATGGGTCGGTTTGGCACGTGAAAATAAACGGCATCATATTATTGGGTCCTTATTAAACGTGAGGCGAAACACGCGGAAGTTGCATAGGGATGCAATTGAATTCTACCTTTTAGAAATTATAATTGGCTGATATTATTCGGTATTGTAATTGGCTAATTGGACTCGTGCCCACTAAGGAAATACGATTTCCCTTTTTCATCAGACGGTGGTGGAAATGTCAAAATAGAAGGAGAAAAAATTATAAAATAAAATCCATATTTTATATCTTAGAATTATTTTAAAATTATCAGTAACCATTATCTGTTTTCTTTTCAGTATATTTACGATGACTGTTCGTAACCCACTTTCAATCATTCTCGATCAAAAAAAATTGACTGGCTCTAACTATTATGACTGGTTTCGAAATTTAAATATTGTTCTGAACTCGGAAAATATTGCGTATGTGCTTGATAAGAATCCACCAAAAGAAACAGCTGCTATTGTCAGTCAGAATGAGTTAGCTAAGCTTGAGAAATTGTGGGACAATGATCTTCAAGCTAAGAGCTACATGTTGGCTTTTATGTCGAATGAACTTCAGAGGAGGTTCGAGGATGCGGTTAATGCTACTGACATTCACCTTCATCTGAAAGAATTGTATGTTGTACAAACTCATTCAGAGAGACATGCTACTGTGAAAGAACTCATGACTACACGCTTGTGAGAGGGGACTTCGGTCCATGAGCATGGTGTTAGGTTGATTGGGCTCATCGAGAAGTTCGTGGGACTCGATGTGGTTATTCCTAGTGAGCTCTCGACTGATATTTTCTTGTTGTCTTTGCCTGCCTCGTTCGAGGTATTTGTGGTTAATTTTATTATGAACAAGCTTGAGGCCACCTTTGAAGAGTTGGTCAATATGCTTACTAATTTTGAGGCAAAAATTAAATAGGAAAATCATGTTCTTCTAGTGTGTTCTTCGTCCGGTACGAAAAAAAGAGCCCCAAATAAAGGTAAGAAGCATTCTGCCCCTATGAATAAGAACAAGCCCGACAAGAAGCCATACAAGAAACCAACTCCGGGACCACAAAGCCTGACAAGTCAGAACAAGTCTGTCTCCAATGCAACAAGCCTGGACATTGGAGGCGTAATTGCACGGAGTATCTTGCCCAGAAGCGTTCTGGCCATGGTATGTTTTATATTGAAGTTAATGTTTCTATTAATTCGTCTTCTTGGGTATTGGATACCGGATGTGTGTTCTCATCTGTGCAATGATTTGCAAGTGATGGGAAGACGCAAGATGCTTAGAGATGGTGAGACCTTTCTAAGACTAGGATATGGAGCAAGAGTTGCTACCACTGCCATTGGAGACGTTACTTTAATTTTGGACAATGATTTTAAGTTGTTTTTGAGAGAAGTTTTATTTGTTCCTAAATTGGTTAAAGACATTATTTCTATTTCTATGCTTGATAGGGATGGTTATTCTTGTGTTTTTGTTAAAGGTGTTTGCAATTTATACAAGATTGAATGTTTGATTGGAACTGTAGAATCAACAAACGATCTCTATACCTTAAAATTAAAAGATATTTTGTAAAACAATATCCAAGCAAATACATGGCACGCTAGACTAGGTCATATTTCTCAAAGAAGGATGCACAAGCTAGTGGGAGAAGACATGTTTGACTTGTCAGACATAAATTCTCTACTTACTTATGAGTCATGTCTAAAAGGAAAAATTACTAAGACTCCATTCGATGGAAACGTGGAACGTGCGCTTGGTCTATTGGATTTGATCCACACGGACGTTTGTGCCCGCTAAGTGTTAGCACAAAATTTGGGCATTCCTACTTCATTACCTTTACTGATGACCATTCGAGGTATGAGTACGTTTATTTGATGAAACACAAATCTGAAGCATTCGAAAATTTCAAAGAATTCAGGTCTAAAGTAGAAAACTAGTTAGAAAGAAGTATTAAGGCACTTCGATCTAATCGAGGTGGAGAATACTTGAGTTCTGAATTTTTGGGTTATCTAAAAGAGAATGAGATTTTCTCACCGTGGACTCCACCAAAAACACCACAATTGAATGGTTTTTCTGAACGTCGAAATTGAACCTTGATGGACATGGTTCGATCCATGATGGGATTCACAGAATTGCCTACACCGTTTTGGGGCTTTGCGCTTGAAATTGCGGCAATGTTGTTGAATAATGTCCATACTAAAGCAGTAAATAAAACATCATATGAGATATGGATGGGAAAAACTCACAAATATTCTTACATGAGAATATGGGGATGTCCTGCTTACATGAAGCAGATAGTGGGACACAAATTGGATATTAGATCCACTTTGTGCTACTTTGTAGGATATCCAAAGAATTCTGTTGGGTATCATTTCTATCATCCCAATAAAGCAAAAGTGATTGTTTCAAGAAATGCCACCTTTTTGGAAAAGGAATTTTTATTTGATAGAAAAGACAAGATGAATAAACTTGAAGAAATTCAAGATACTCCCTCAACTATAGAAATTGAACCCATTTCCCAACAACCAGTAGTTGAAGTACAAGCTCCTAGAAGGTCTGATAGGGTTATTAGACCACCTGCAATATATACTTTTCTTCATGAACAAAGCCATGGTGAGGCTTGTGTTGGATGTGATCCAATGAATTTCAAAGAAGCAATATCAGATACTGATTCAACCAAATGACTTGAAGCCATACAGTCTGAAATGGACACTATTTATTCAAATCAAGCCTGGACATTGATGGATCTACCTGAGAGAATCGTTCTCACAGGATGCAAATGGATCTACAAAAGAAAGCTTTGGGCGGATGGGAAGGTAGTGAACTTCAAAGCAAGGCTGGTTGCAAAAGGTTATACTCAAAGGCAAGGAATTGATTATGAGGAAACTTTTTAACCAGTTGCTATTTTTAAGTCCATCAGAATACTATTAGCCATAGCAGCATGGTATGACTATGAGATGTGACAAATAAATTTAAAGACTGCATTCCTCAATGGAGACAACAAAGAAGAAATTTATATGTCTCAACCTGAGGGATACACATCAGTAGGAAGTGAGCATAAGGTATGAAAACTTCGGAGATCAATATATGGTCTCAAGCAAGCGTCAAGGAGTTGGAACCTCAGACTTGATAGCACTATGAAAGAATTTGGTTTTGCTTAGAATCCTGAGGAACCATGCGTGTACAAGAAAGTTAGTGAGAGTGTAGTGACATTCCTAATACTTTATGTTGATGACATCCTACTCATTGGGAATGATGTAGGATTATTGCAATCAACTAAAGTATAGTTAGCAAGTATATTCTCTATGAAAGATTTGGGTGAAGCATCCTATGTATTGGGAATACAAATCTATAGAGATAGATCAAAAAAGATGCTGGGACTCAACCAAGCCACTTATATCGATACCATTCTGAAGCGATTCTCTATGGAATAGTCCAAGAGAGGATACTTACGAATGTGTCATGGTGTTACTCTATCTAAAGTTATGTGTCCAAAAACTGATGAAGAGATAGAGATGATGACACGTATTCCATATGCGTTAGTCATTGGTAATATCATGTATGGTATGATATCGACACGTCCTGATGTTGCTTACGCTCTGAGTGTTACAAAGAAGATATCAGGCGAACCCTGGTCCAATGCATTGGAAAGTCGTGAAAGATATTCTTAAGTGCTTGAGAAGGACTAAGAACTTGTTCATGGTTATAGGGGTGGAGAATTGAAATTGGAAGGCTACACTGATTCTAGCTTCCAATGTGACGTAGATGATTTGTAATCGACCTCTGGTTTTGTATTCATGCTTAATGGTGCGGCTGTCTCATGGAAAAGTTCTAAGCAAGACACCATTGCGGATTACACCACTGAAGCTGAATACATTGCTGCATCTGCTGCAGCCAAAGAGGGAATTTGGATGAGTAATTTTGTCCAAGAGTTGGGTGTTATTCCTAATGGACTTGATTCAGTCCCGGTGTACTGCGACAACACTGGTGTCGTTCCGCAAGCAAAAGAACCAAGGTCTCATCAGCGATCCAAACATGTAGTGAGGAAATTCCACATAATCCGAGAGATTGTGGGAAGATGAGATATATCAGTCGAAAGAGTTTCCTCTGCAGATAATGTTGCTGATCCACTTACAAAGCCCTTGCCAATACCATTGTTTGAAAAGCATCGCGAAACAATGGGATTAAAGTAGTTTGCTCTAGGGCAAGTAACAGATTGTTAGAGTAGATGTCTTGTAAGCCAACTGTTGGCTGGAGATTTTATTGACTCAATTGTAATAAACAATCTTTATTTTAATATAATTCATTATTTCATGATTTTTTATTTCTTTATCTGTATACCTATATGAAAAACATAGATAAAGTATGTGGTTATGATTGTACACCATTAGTCATATGACGATTATATACCGAACAACCCTCCCTCGTAATTTCCAAGTGGTTATCATTCATCGAGAGGATAAGTATGTGGTTATGATTGTACCCCATTAGTCCCTACGACCCGGGACAACATTGAGGCTTTATATGCTAGGACTGTGCTTTGACTCGTTTACCGGCTTCAGGAGAGTCATCAGGTGGCAAGATTGGGTACAGTTACGACACATGTAGGAGCTAGTGCATTGTAGTCGGGAATTCACCGCTCACTACGGTTGTGGATATCTTGTATGATCAGTTGAAACAATAGTGCATGGAATATCTGGCCAAAGTATGAGATGTACGTTGGAGAAGGAGTTCTCCAATAGTACATCGATGCCACTATTTATATGTGTCATATAGTTATCGAATTATTATGGAACCCTCGATGAACCAATGGTTGCAGATTTGATCGGGATATATGAGATGAAAGGACCGTACTGTACGTTAATCATGATCGACTGGTTCTTGCAGACACTATCAGTGATACCTAGATAATCATGGGGCGATGAAACTAGAAGCTCTTACCATGATTCGATGGGTTTAATCAAAAATATGATTTCTGACATTCTCATGATCAATTGTTGATAAATAGAATAGGGCAAATTAGGGTAAGCCCGAATAAAGGATTATGTCCTGAATCACAAAGCATTGTGAATCCACGGCTAGCTGCATCCCTGAACCATTGAAGGTCACACAAGCACTGGATAATTTGTTCCCGTTGAGAGAATAAATTCAAAGAGTCAAATTTATATTATGATATAGTAAATTTAAGGAGCTATATTTATGAAAAGTAAATTTTGAGAAAATAAATTCAAGCAGTCGAATTTATAAAATTTGAGAATTTAATTTATTAAACTCAAAAGTTGAGTTTATTAAATATTAAATTTTGGAGGTGATAAATTCGAGGAGTTTAATTTATAATTAAAATATTAAATTCAAATATTGAATTTATAATGGATTTAATTTGTTAAACTCAAAAGTTGAGTTTATTAAATATTAAATTAAACATAGTGGAAAGTATGTTTAATGGGCTTGTAGGAGTACAAGTTCAACATACTAAATAATTAAAGTTCTTAATGGACTTTGATTAATTAATTAAACTAGTTGGATATTATTCAAGGTAGTTGAGAGGCCATAACCCTAGCCACCCCAAGACTCCAAATTTTCGAGAAACCTCGCTGTCGTCTCAAATAATTTTCGGCCACCTTGAATATTATTCAAGGTCTTGACCTACCTCTCAATTTAATCTCCAACGTTAAAAGTTTTTCCAAATATTCTAGTGCTAATTGGAAGATGAACAAATATTCTGGTCATGGACTTGATAGAAGGATTGAAGAAAGGAGTTTCTGAAGAAAATTCGTAGGGAATTCATCAAGAGCTATCTCCGCTAACCCCGGAATAGTTGGAATCGTGTGAATCGTTCACCAAAGGTATAATATTTCAACACCCTATGAATGTTTAATTAAAGATCATATGAGTGCTCAAACAAATATTTTGATTGACAAAATAAAATAAAAATTTTAAACTTCCTCTGCGTTTTGGGCACGAGAAAACCGAGATCCAACAGATTCACCATTTGCTATCTTCAAACTTGGATCTAGGCATGTCAAGAGTGGATTCACCATTTACTGTCTTCAACCTTGGATTCAGGCATGTGAAGACTATATTTTTAATTCGTCGTTATTCATTTACTTTTTATATACTATTTAAGCATTATAAAAATATATTATTGACAACTTAAATTTTATTCGTAGCATGATGAATAATACGTAGACTTTCTCTACAAGTTACCCAACAATAGTATTTTAAAACTATATAATCTAGTGAAATAAGTGAAGGAGAAATAAAACCGTGTTTTGTTCCTATTGCCATAAGAGCTCATTGGTTTCTGCTTGTTTGGAAACACGGAAAAAAAGATTTTGTAGTGAGTAACTGTTGGGACATCGTATTCTTGTACTCAAGATGCAGCGGAAGTTTAAAAAATTTTGTTTGGG
The DNA here is from genome assembly GCF_012295235.1 of Primulina huaijiensis. Taxonomy (NCBI): domain Eukaryota; kingdom Viridiplantae; phylum Streptophyta; class Magnoliopsida; order Lamiales; family Gesneriaceae; genus Primulina; species Primulina huaijiensis. The sequence goes on along the minus strand of NC_133315.1, from coordinate 11,480,915 downwards.
CGTCGTGTGTTCACAACATTCATAGAGCGTTTAGAATTATACCTTTGCGTTCTCAACACTGGACTCCTAATTATTCTAGTGTTTATGCGGATATAGCCCTTATTGTAATTCTCTACGAATGGATCTTTAATGTTAATCGTCTAATTAGGTTCATGATCAAAAACTTTGTTCCTCGCTTGGATTGCACTAGAAATCGCAAGCGATTTGTGCGTTGAGTCTGTAGCCTCCGAATTTCCGAAATCCGGAGACGAAGAGGCACGGTGGTGGAATACGAAAAGTGGCCGAAATTTTTTCACAAAATTCTCTACAAGGTGGCCGTGACTTTTCCTTTTAAAATTGGGAAGATTTTGTTAATTTTCTTATTGATTCTTAATCAATCATTTGCCAAATAATTATTGATTCTTAATCAATAATTAAGAAAATTAATTTGCTTATTTTTGACAAAATTCTCTTCCCATATTTTGGTGATGGCCGAGAGGTTTTTTGAGAGGAAGGAGTTTTTTTTTCTTTTTGTTTGCAAAAATGAAATTAGTTTTTAATCATGAGTTCTAGTGGTGTATATATAGAATGAGATTCCTAATCTAATTAGGAGTCTCTTTCTTCCACAAGGACTCTAACAATTCTTTATGTTTAAACTCTCATATAATTAATATATAATGTGTTAGAGTAGATGTCCGGCAAGCCAACTTGTGGCTCGGGCTTTAATGACTCTAATGTAAAACAATATTTATTTTAATAATATTTTACGATTTTATTCGATTATGACATTATACTTTATCTGTATACAATGCAAAATGCATTGATAAAGTCCTTGAATATACAATAGGTACCATGAGGTCTGCGTTGCAGCGTAAGATCATGAAACTCAATAGGAACTGTACCGTATATTCTAAACAGGTTCCTAGTCGCATCAGTCGTCTAAAACAAGGATAAAGGTCGCTCGAGCTCGAAACTAGTATCTGTGATGTAAACGCCATGTTTCATTGGCAAGGGCATGCAGATGTCCATTCACACAGATGGGTGATCATATGATGATGCACTGAACAACCCTCCCTCGATCTGTCCAAGTGGTTTCCACTTATTGAGTGGAATAGTCCGCAGTTATGGTAATACACCATTAGTCCTCTGACCCGGGACAATGTAGAGGCTATACGTACTAGCATGCATTTGGATCCGTTTACCGACTCCATTGAGGGTCATCAGATGCCGAGGTTGTGTGTAGTTTCGAAATACGTATGAGCAATTGCATTGTGGTCGGGGATTCACCGTTCGCCTACGTGTGAAGATATCCTATGTGATCTTACCTGTGAAGATATCCTATGTGATCTGATGAGTTAATTGTGCAAGGAGTCTCTGGCCAGAGTAAGAAATGTGCTTTAGAGAAAAGTGTTATCCTAGTTGCACATACCATGACACTATTAGTACTCAAAGATAAATCTCATCATTGTCGAATTCATATGCAACTCTCGATATACCAATGGTTGCAGATTTCATCGGGATATATGTGTTGAAGGGACCATACTATACGCTAACCATGACTACAGGTTCTTGGAGGCACTATCAGTGATACCTAGGGGATCATGGGGTGATGCTACTAGACGCTCTTACCATGATCCGATGACTGAAATCAGAAATGAATTATGACATTCTTGATAAAGGTGTTGATGTAAAGAATGGGGTTAACTAGGGTAAACCCGAATAAGAATAAATGTTATTCTGAATCACAAGAGAATGTGAACCCACGGCTAGCTGTATCCCTGAACCATTGAGGGTCACACAAGTATCGGATCCTATGTTCCCGTTGAGATAGTCAAATTTCAAGGAGTTGAAATTTGGCGACTATAGTTTGATGGAGATCAAATAAGAATCTTATAAAGGAGTTTATGAGTTGATTCCATAGGATGGAAGAATTGAAAGTTAGCATGATTGCTAAATAAAGAAGGAGCGTGAAACTGCCTATTTTGTGAAGGAGTTCACTAAAACTGGCAACTGCCAAATATGGTAACTATCATATATCGTAAGTTCTAAATTTGGTAAGTGAAAATTTTGATTTTTGAATTTTCGATTTTCATTATATGAACAAGAATTGTATCATTGGTACATCGGCGTTTTCAGATCGTCGATTGGGGTTATAATGAGTTCGGAATCATATTTTTTAGTGAATTTGGAATTTACTAATTAAATGATTGTGCTAGTAGTGATGACTACTAAAATGCACAAATTCTCATAAATATTCTAGAAGAGTCAAGAATTTAAATTAACCAATGAGTTAAGTTTATAAATTAAATAATAGTTATTTAATTTAATATGCATATACATGTATTATTAATGCTTAATAAATATATTATATATTAATTATACGGGAGTTTAAATATAATGAAATTATTAGAGTCCGTGTAATGCCTGAAATTTTATTACGGTAATTTGAGATTAATTATCGATAAATTGATGTGATGATAGTCAGATCAAGTCGAGAGCTAATTTAAAAGGCATCGAATTGAAAATGGAATAGCAATGCATGTACAAGAATGATCGGGCAGTGTTTTACGCGAACATGCGCGAGAGGAGGAGCGCACATGCGCGAGAGGCTTATCGCGAGGACAGAGGACCTCGCGCATCTGCGCAAGATAGGGCACGCATATGCGCGAGGAGATGTCTTGATGATGGCCAAGTCCAGAGAAGTTGGCGCATGTGCGCGGTGTTGGGGCGCGCATATGCGCGGGCTGTTGAAAAGCCAAGCTCCGAGACAGAATGTCTCTCGCATATGCGCCGGTGATGGTCGCGCATATGCGCGAGACGTGCTGCACAAAGAGCGAGCCACCCGTACTTTGACATGCAACATATAGATATATATAGAAGATTTCTTCATTCCTTCCCTCAGAACCAGCAAAAGTGGAGATATTGAAGTTTGCGGAAGATCCGACTGTCCGATCTTGAATCCGACTTCAGTACTGTGTTCCTATCGACGCAGGCTTCATACGACGTAAGTTTTCTTAAGTTTTGATATGATCTGAAATTATGGTGTTGTCAGAATCGGATATGATTCATATATGATGTTCTTGACATGTAAGACATCGTAGAATCGAAGTTAGATCGAAGAACAGATTGATTATAGAATTGTTATGATTTTTCAGATTATATTGATTGAAATTGAATAGATTTGGATTATGGATTGATTACATATTGTATTGGATATGGGTTATGATTGGTAATTGATATCTGTTGATATGGTATTGACAGGAATATCGGGATGGTACCGTTATGTCGTTGATTTTGAATTAAATTCAGATTGATCAGATTCGGTATTGAATTGTGAATGGAATATTGATATTGCTATTCTCGATATGTCATTTCAGATTGACAGAAATAGTTTTGAATTCAGAACTTCCAATTCTTCAGACCGAGACTACGAACGAAAGGTATAAGTCAATGTGGTATTGGGAGATCGAGACAAGTAGGATATACTTGTGTTTCCCTAAATCACATACTATTTGTTATTATTTGCATTGATTTGATTTGATATGCTTGTTCTATTGATGTATAGAGAGCATGTGTTAGACGAATATTAGATGAGTGATCTTGTGACAGAAGTACCTCATAGTGGCGGGATCGCCATGGGCACATTGCACGATGTCATAAGATAGTGTATTGGCGATAGTGCCACAGTCGGTGACGGATATGTCAAGACACTGGATGTTTGGTTATATCGACGTGGATAGAATCGGAGTTTCTTCTATTACTGTTGGTCGATATAGGAATACCAACGTCTGGAAACCGGGATCCCTAGACTAGGATTGAGTCTAGTCTGAGTCGTGGAGTCACGAGTATGATTGATAATTTGATATTAAATATGTTTCAGATTTTGATATATATCCGACATCTGCTTCATGCTTTATATTAATTATATGATTACATGTTTCGTTGATTTATACTGGGATATATTTCTCATCGGAGTTATCCGGCTGTTGTCGTGTTTGTATGTGTGCATGACAACAGGTGGGACAGGCTCAGGGTCGAGGAGATGAAGAGAGAGATCGTGATTAGAGTGGAGACTACGGACTTGATCTGAGATAGGGTTGAACACTTGATATTTAGTAGTTGAACCTTAGTTTGTAAATGATTGTATATAGTACAAGACTTGTACTTTACTTTTATACTGATATGTATAGTAGAGTGATTCCATTACGTTCCGCATTTGATATTATATTAAAAAAAAATTTAGACCATGTGTATTATAATTGATTAATTAGTCCCAATGACGGTTAAGAACATGATTAGCGTCCGGGTCCCCACAGTCCGTGTAGGAGATTAACTTCTAATTGGATTAGGAGTCTCACTCTATATATACACCACTACGACTCATAATTGAATACCACAATTTTACACAAACAAAATTCCTTTCCCAATTTATAGGAAATCAACGGCCACCCCAAAAGAGTTGGAAGAAAATTTGGCTAGAATGTGCAAATTATATTTGCATAATTATGGATTAAGAATCCATAATTTTTTATTAAGAATCAATAAAAAAAATTAAGAAAATCTTCCCAAATTTTGAGAAAAACTCTGGGCCAATTCAAAGGGATTTGGGGAAATATTTCGGCCAAGTGATTCCCTTCCACCACCGCACCGCCGACGCTACACCGTCACCGGATTTTGGATGTTTGGAGTGTACAATCTCAACGCATAAATCGTTTGCGATTTCAAGTGCAATCCAAGCGAGGAATATAGCTTTCGATCATAGACCTAATTAGGCGATCAAAGGAGAGCAGCCGTTCGTAGTAAATTACAAGAAAGGCTATATCCGCCTCAAACCAAAATAGTTTGGAGTCCAGCGTTTAGAACGCAAAGGTATAATCAAACGCCCTATGAATGTATTAAACACACGACGCCTAAGAAAATTTTTTTTAAACTTTCGCTGGGTCTTGGGTGCGGGAATATGATGTCCCAACATAATGTATTTATTAACCTTTAATAATACATGATATAATAATATCAAATACACATATTTTATATCATCATATAAAATATATACATGTATATGTATATTAAATTAAATAACCATTTTTTAATTTATAAACTAACATCTTGGTCAATTTAATTCTACACTCCTCTAGATCATTTATGAGAATTTATGCATATTAGTAGTCACAACTACTAGCACGATCATTTAATTAGTAAATTCCAAATTCACCCAAAAAAATTGATTCCGAACTCAATATAAACCCGATCGACGATTCGAGAGCGCCGATGTACCAAGGATGCAAGTCTCGTTCATATAATGAAAATCAAAAATTTCGAAGATCAAAATTTTCACTTACCATATTGGGCAGCTTCCAGTTCTAATGAACTCCTTCACAAAACAGGCAGTTCCACTCTCCTTCCTTATTTAGCAATCATGCTAACTTTCATTTCTTCCATCGTATGGAATTAGCTCATAAATTCCTATATAAGCTTGTTGTTTGATCTTCATCAAACTATAGTCGACAAATTCTAACTCTTTTAAATTTGACTATCTCAACGGGAACACAGAATACGATACTTGTGTGACCCTCAATGGTTCAGAGATATAGCTAGCCGTGGGTTCACATCTCCATGTGATTCAGAATAACATTTATTCTTATTTGGGCTTACCCTAGTTAGCCTCATTCCTTTCATCGACACCTAGATCAAGAATGTCAGAACTCATTTCTGATTGCACCCGTTTGGATCATGGTAAGAGCGTCTAGTAGCATCGTCCCATGAGCCCCTAGTTATTCCTGATAGTTCCTGCAAGAACCTTTAGTCATGGTTAGCGTACAGTACGGTCCCTTCAATACTTATATCCCAATCGAATCTGCAACCATTGGTATATCGAAAGTTGCATATGAATTCGATAACGATGCGATTTATCTTTGAGTACTAATAGTGGCATAGCATGTGCAACTAGGAAAACAGATTTTCCTAAAGCACATTTCTTGCTCTGGCCAGAAACACCTTGCACTATTAACTCATCAGATCACATAGGATATCTTCACCCATAGGCGAACGGTGAATCTCCGACTACAATGCATTTGCTCCTACGTATTTTGAAACTACACCCCACCTCGCCACCTGATGACCCTCAATGGAGTTGGTAAACGGATCAAAGTACGTGCTATTACGTACGTGCTATTACGTATAGCCCTTACATTATCCCGGGTCAAAGGACTAATGGTATACAACCATAACTGTGGAGTATTCCACTCGATAAGTGAGAACCAATTGGACAGTCCGAGGGAGAGTTGTCCAGTGCATCATCACATGATCACCCATCTGTGTGAATGGACATCTATCTTCCCTTGCCAATGAAACATGGCATTTACACCACAGATTCTAGTCTCAAGCTCGAGCGACCTTTATCCTTGTTTTAGGTGGCTGATTCGACTAGGAACCTATTTAGAATATACGGCACACTTCTAATGAGTTCATGATCTTACGTTGCGACGCAGACCTCATGGTACCTATTGTATATTCAAGAACTTTCTCTATGCAGCTTGAATGGGTATACAAATAAAGTATAATTCCATAATCGAATAAAATCGTAAAATATTATTAAAATAAAGATTGTTTTACATTAGAGTCAATAAAACCCGATATTCAAGTTAGATTTCCGGACACCTACTCTAACAATAACTCAATAGGAAATCCATATGATATAGAACGACTACGAATGAATATGTAAATATGACATTATTGTACCTGATTATCTAACAGTAACTCAATAGGCAATCCACATGCATGCAAGTTATTAAATTTCTTTTGTACTTTATTAAATTATTTTTATGCATTAAATGCATGTTTATTTCATGAATTTGTGTTTTAATACATTATTTATTTAAAGCTCATGCATAATGATTTTTAAGTTGCATTTCGCGTTCGAACGAGTAGCGGAGACCGCAAATAATCAGGAAAAATATATTTATTGAATAATTAATTTTAATTATTTAATATGAGATGTTTTAAGTATGATTTTTGATAATGAGTCTTGGTTGGATATTTTTACTTGCCGGGTTATATTTTTAACCGGAACGTGATGTTTAATGATTCGAAGGACTTTTTGAGGGTTCAGACAAAATTTTAAAAAACTTATGTAAAAGAAATAATTTTCGGGTCTGTTTTTTGGCTTGATGAATTTATTTTAATGACTAATGAGATCAAAACCCTCTTAATCCATTTAAACTTTTATTTAAGGCCCATTATACTTAATTACCACCTAAACTAAATCTTAAACCTATTTTATAATCATTGGCCACCCACCTCATCCTCCAGCAACCTCTTTCACGTGAATTACAGCAGCCTCCTCTCATTTTCAGCAGCAAGTCTCAAATTCTCCTTAGGTTTCCAAGAAAGTTCCTTCCCCGCTTCTCCGATGCACGTTCTACGCGAGTATCTTCAAGTTTTCGAGCGTAAATACGCAAAGGCGAGCTCAAAATCTCGTTTTTCTCATCCTTCACATCATAATATGCTGGTTTGTGTGTTTATATATGAGAAATCCTTTGATCTATTATATGGTATCGTCTTTACATAGTTTTGACATGAAATACACCTACACTTTGATGCAATTCACGTTTTCTTGACTTCTTGTGTAAGGGGCTGCCAGTTTGAGGTGTTAGGGAGCTGTATACGTTGGGAATTAAGGTGTCAAGGGGCTGGAGTCACAAGTTAGTCATGTTTTGGTGAGGGACGAATGGTCTTCTCGAGGGAGATATGATTTTTATCGTAAAACCGCACAAGATGTTAAATTTCTGTGTCACAAAACCCATCACTCTTTGTTATTTCGAATTCTGCGACTTATAAGTTGGTTTTCTTGAAATGTGTTCAACATATGATTTGTAGCACTTTGTGTTATCTTCGATTCGATAGCAAATTCGTAATTTTTTGATAAGAAACGAGGGAGATATGATTTTTATCGTAAACTCGTTCAAAATGTGAAAATTAGTGCATGTTTTTCACGTTTTCTCAAGTTGCGAGGTTAGGCTCGTCCAAGGAGGCCTGAACCAGGCCATGGTGTGGTCCAAGAGAGTCCAGAGGTGGGATAGGAAGAGTTTGTTCAGGTATGGTCCTCGTTGGGTTGGATTAGGGTTGAGAATTCGAGGGTTTAGTGCACTATGGTTCGGCTCACTTTGGTGCAGAAAAATCCAGTAAATTTCAGGTGCTATTCGAAGGTCTTAAGTGGGCTGGTCTAGGTGATTTAAGGACTGGTAGATTATGTTTGAGGCATGGTTTAAATTTGGAGAGATTTGGTTAAGTTTCGGGTTGATTTGGATTAAAACCGGGACCTCGATCCAAGTTTTAAAACGAATCGTTTAAGTTTTGAATCGGGCTCGATTTGATGTCTAAGAAATACTTTTAAATATTTTTTGAGGTGTTTAAAGAGTTTGACAAGCTCCCGGTCGAAGTTTAGAGGTCCAGGGGTAAAATAGTCATTTTGGGTTGTAGGGGCAAAATGGTCATTTTGGGCCCGAGTTGAGATTTTAGTCCTGGCACCATCCTGAGTACAAATTTATCATGTTTTTAAATGTTATGTATCATGTATATGATTTTTATGAAATTATGAAAATATGTTGCATGCTTGATTTTAAAATTTTTTTACGTATATGCATGATTTTGATAAGTGATGAAAATTATGATGTTTTTGAAGGATGCGAGTTAGTTGTGACTGACGATATATGTAGACGATGATATGATTGGAGATATCGTGAGAGAAAAGACCCTAGAGGAAGCCTATTTACGGGAGAAGGTTCCAGAAGGAGGCCAACGATCGTATTTCCATTGATATGATATGATGTTATGATAGGCCAAGGCTTAGTTGACGGGTGAGAGTGTCGGAAATGTACCCGCCACCCGGTACCGTGGTTATACGTAGATGGATCCATCGAATAGAGCTGATACGATAGAGCTGATACGAAAGTCACAACTAATGAACTGAATTCGATTAAAGAAATTGTATACGTATATGATGATATGATGAGACTTGTTTTGACACGTTATGCTATTCTATGACATGTTTACGTTATGCTTTTAAGATCATGAAATGTATGTTGATTACAGTATTTTTTTACTATTTTAGTTTGTTTGCGTTGGAACTTTATATTGGTGGAGTTGCTACTGTATTTTGAATTCTTAATTTACATGGATTTGCTATTGTATTTTTGTTGACTCGATACTCTTAGTGAAATTTAAATTTTATTTTTGTTGCCTTGATACTTTATATTGGATTTTTCTCTACTGTGTTTCTTGAATTGATATTTTATATTTGTGGAATTATATATTACTGTATTTTTTCTGAATTAATATTTTTGGTGGATTGATACTTTTCAACATACGTGTACAACAAATAACAGTAAATGTACCACAATTTTCCATAACAGTACGTAAAACTAGCATTGAACATGTTTTTATAATCCAACACCATCATGGTAAACATATATGTAGCTGATGTTAGAGTAGATGCCCTGCAAGCCAACTGTTGGCTAGTGATTTTATTGACTCAGTTGTAAAAACCAATCTTTATTTTAATATAATTCATTATTTCATGGTTTGTTATTTCTTTATCTTTATACACATGTTATCAAACATAGATAAAGACCTTGATTATACTTTAATACAAATGAATCGTAATTCGATGTTGAAACTCGTTTGTAAACACTGTATAATCTAAATTCGTTCCTAGTCGATTCAGCCGCCTAAAACATGGATAAAGGTTGCCTGAGCTTGAGACTAGCATCTGTGATGTTGTGTACTGCGTTTCTTCGTAAGGGCATAGAGATGTCCAAACATGCAGATGGGTAGTCATATGATGATTATACCGAACAACCCTCCCTCGGACTTTCTAAGTGGTTATCATTCATCGAGAGGATAAGTCCGTGGTTATGATTGTACACCATTAGTCCTTACGACCCGGGACAACACTGAGGCTCTATATGCTAGGGCTGTGCTTTGACTCGTTTACCGGCTCCAGAAGAGTCATCAAGTGGCGAGGTTGGGTACAATTGCGACACATATAGGAGCCAGTGCATTGTAGTCGGGGATTCACCGCTCACCTACGGGTGTGGATATCCTGTGTGATCTGATGAAATAATAGTGCATGGAATCTCTGGCCAGAGTATAAGATGTACGTTGGAGAAAGAGTTCTTCAATAGTACACGCGATGCCACTATTATAGTTATCACATAGTTATCGAATTAATATGCAACTCTCGATGAACCAATGGTTGCAGATTCGATCGGGATATATGAGATGAAGGGACCGTACTGTATGTTAATCATAATCGACTGGTTCTTGCAGGCACTATCAGTCATACCTAGGGAATCATGGGGCGATGCTACTAGACGCTCTTACCACGATTCGATGGGTTTAATCAGAAAATGGTTTCTGACATTCTCATGATCAAATGTTGGTGCATGAAATGGGGCGAATTAGGGTAAGCCCGAATAAAGGAAAATGTCCTGAATCACAAAGAGTTGTGAACCCACGGCTAGCTATATCCCTGAACCATTGAGGGTCACACAAGCACTGATTTATTTGTTCCCGTTGAGATAATAAATTCAATGAGTTGAATTTATAAGAAATAAGTTTGATATGATCAATCGATAAGCTTATAAATAAAGTTTATAAAAGCTTATAGAAATTTTGAGAGCATGACTGCTAAAGACAGTCAAAAGAAGTAAACATGTTTTATTTAGATTTTTGTGATGTCACAAATATATGTATTAAAAGAAAATCAAGATTGGACAAGGTTGGCATGCATATTTAGAATCTTTCATTAATTTAATTAATTAGATTAATTAAGTTAAGAAATGATTAGAAATAATAATGAGGAATTTTGATCCCTAATTTACGTAACTTTCATCCACAAGGATTTTATTGAAATTCATTGACTTAATTAATATGATTAATTAAGAAAATGACAATTAATTAATAAATTAATAATATATATGTTGGAGATCACGAAGCAAAAGGAAGGTGAATATGGAAAAAGGCTTTGATTTGGCATGCAATATTTTAGAATATTTAATTGACTTAATAAAGTTAATTAATTAAGTAAATTGAATATTAGAAATAATAAAGAGAATTTGATTCTCTATTAACTGTAGGGCATCCGAAAGTTTCTGAGAAAAAAAAAAAAAAGAAAACTTTCGGCTCTTCCAATTGCAAGAAAAGTTTTGCTCTCAAAAGGTTTTTTAACCATCTTGTTTTCTTGATCTCAAATACAAAATCTTCTACAATTTCTAGTGCAAGTTAGAAGAGGAACAATTATTTCAGTCGTGGACTTGATTCGGAGATCGAAGAGAGTTCGTACGGATTTACAACAAGAGCTACATCCGCTAATACCGGAGTAGTTGGTGCAAAGTGAATTAATTCACTAAAGGTATAACTTTTCTAAACATCATATGTATGTTTTGTTAAAACCATACGAGTGTCCAAAATTATTTTGTTTTTCAAAATAAAATAAAAAATTTAAACTTCCGCTGCGTTTTGGGCACTTAGAAAACCGAGATCCAACAGTGGTATCAGAGCCAGGTTTTCTGATTCGTATGATTTTAAATTATATTGAATAATTTGTTTCTAACCACACAAGAAAATTTTCCGAAAAATTGATGCATCATAAAATTATTTTTTTTCTGAAAAACAAAAAAAAAAATTCGCGATCTGTCCGGAACTGTTCCGAGCAGACCGCGCGCAGGGCTGCGAGCAGCGCCCTGCGTGGAGAAGAGCGCGTCGTTCCGCACGATGTGCGCCGCTCTGCGCGGCGCAGCGTGCGGAGCGTCCGCACGCTATGCGCGCACAGGTAGCTGCCACTGCCCGAAACGTTCGGGCAGCGGGCGGGCAGCGGGGGCGACTGCCCGGGATCGTCTCGGGAAGCGTGCTGATTGATGGGCTTGAATTGTTTGGGCCCAGGGTGCAATTTTCTGATTTTTCAAAATTTTGGGCAAAATTGATATTTTTGAAAATTGGTTCAATTTTATTTTGGAAAATTAATAATTTTCTTGTAAAATAAATAATTAGAATATGATTTTAATTATTTATGGTAAAAATGAGTTTTATAATAAATCAATTATTATTGATTTAATTGAAAATTAAAAAAAGGAGTTTATTTAATTTATTAAATTTTTTAATACTTGTGGTGGTTAGTGATAATATTATTAGATATATAATTTATCAATTAATTAAATTGATTTTAATATTTGATATTAAATGCATGAAGGATGATCGAGAGCCTTGACCAATGTGTTAGGTGTATGTTAGGATATTTTACTGTTTTATTCGTTTTTAATATTTGATATTATTAAAGTGGGCCTGGTTTATGGCCCGTTACCACCCCATGAGATGTATCCCTTATATGCCATGGCTATTCAAATGTAATAACTAGAAATAGTGGGAGATCAAGACTGGAAGATGGTGGGCCCGATGATCAAGATGAAGACATGTACAATATTAGAAGCTTTTGTAATAAGTTGCATTTGCATCCCTGCATTCACCTAGGTTTGGACCTGGATCCATGTATGGCTCACATGGATCTAATAGTGTTAGCGATCGATCATCCTTATTTATTGTTGAATGTCATATTATGATATATGTGATATATAGTAGTATGCATGTATTTATATTATTAAATAATATAGTTGCATGAATCCGGCAAACATACAAACTCGTGGCACGCGATTTATAAATTAAAATGATGAGACAATTTTAAAATTAAAATCCCCCATTTTGAATAAGATTCAAAATTTATATCAAACCGAAAAAGTAAAAACTAAAAGAGTTTAATTTTTCCTTGCCTTACATCAATCGTGGTTGCATGTTGATCGCTACCCGCGGACAGTGTCTGGCTCATATTATTGGGGAGATCTGTACGCCGGAAAGCTGTGACTTCCACCGGACATATGATGTGAATTGAGTGGAACTCCCATGACTTCGGCTCATATTATTGGGGGAACTCATGGCGACCGTCCACTACAATTCAATATTGATGGGTTGGTTTGACACGTGAAAATAAATGACGTCATATTATTGTTGTGGGGACCCGGGCTCTAACTCAATTCTTTTTGGGATTAATTGGATCTTTGTTAGAAGATGTGGGTCAAAATTTTACTTTTAATATTAAAACAAATGTAAATAAACCTACACAAGTAATATCTCCATTTTATTTCAACAAACATAATCCATGTCTTATTTCAGTACATTCATACCAACTAGTGTTCAATACTAACTACAAACCAGATTGTAGTACACGTCTAGTAAGAAACCACTAGAAATCTTCTTCTACGCCCGTAATCTCCACGCTATCTCGATCTCTCATCTTTGTCTCGACCCTGATCCTGTCCCACCTGTGATCATGCACACATACAGACACAACCACAAGCGGATACTCTGATGAGAACAAATCCCAGTATAAAACATGGTACACATGCATATACACAATATAAATCATGAAGCATACTCTCATGAATAGAATCAATGGCAATAGGTTCCATAATCTATGCAACCAAATCAATATCAGCATGCAAATGAAATCGAAATCATATCTTGACTCGACTCGACTCTAACTCTAGGGATCCCGGTGTGAATAAGACGTCACAGTCTGCCACCTACCCTCCCAATCGGGGTGACGGTACGTCTTATTCCTAGACTTCGGTCATGTCTGTATCGAATGTCTACAATCGGAGTCAATTCTGCTCCTATGCGTCGATATCACCGAACGTCTAGCTTGGCAAGTCTGCCAATGACTCTCCTATCTTAAATGCTTGAATATAAATCTATAAACAAAGCATCAACATATAAAAAGGTAACAATCTAGTATGTGATTTTGGGAAACTCAAATCAGATCTAATTCGAGTTATATCTTCCCGAATCAACATGAATTATACCTTTCTTTCTGTCAATCTGATTCTGTCAAAGTCTCGAACTCAAAGCCTGTCAATACTCAATCTGGAAATGACAATATCGAGGAGTACAATATCAATACCCCGATCACTTCAATACTGGATATAATCAGGATTAAATCAAATTCTGTTTTCGACAGCATAACTGCACAATCTCAATATACCCAACAATACAAATATCAACAGATAGCAATCTCAACTCATAATCCGTAACAATACAAATCTGATATCAATTCTCATTCAATTTAACTCCGAAATTGATAACAATTCTATACGGTATCCGTTCTTCAATCCAGTTTCGATTATATGAGGTTTAACATATCAAGAACATCATATAGGAATCATATCAGATTCTGGCAATACCATAATTTCAAATCATCTCAAAACGTAGTAAAACTTACGTCCAGTTGAAGCCTGCGTCGATAGGAACACAGTACTAAAGTCGGATCGAAATTCTGACGGGCGGATCTTGCACAATCACAATTCTAAAAAACTCTTCTCGTTTCTTGTTTTGGGAGGAATGAATGAATTTCACTTTATATATATCAAGTTGCATGTCTTAAGTTACGTGTCCTCTTTTCACATATTTCAGGCGGCGCTCGGGCGGTTGAAATATACCACTCGGGCGCGGCATTCTCTGTCAGGATCTCAACTTTGTCCTACCCTGGCGCTCGAGCGGTTACAAACTACCGCTCGGGCGCGGAATGTTCTGTTCGAAGGCTACCCTTAGCATGCACTGGCGCTCGGGCGGTTGTTTCCTACCGCTCGGGCGCCAACTTTTCTGTCCGAGGCTTCTTGCCATTCCATTTCTTCACTTTTCATTTCCTTCCTCATGCCTTCATTAACAATAATAGTTCAAAAGAGTGATATCAAATTTCAGGCCTTACAATTGGGTCCTTATTAAACGTGAGGCAAAACACGCGGAGGTTGCATAGGGATGCAATTGGATTCTACCTTTTAGAAATTATAATTGGCTGATATTATTCGGGATTATAATTGGCTAATTGGACTCTACGTGCCTACTAAGGAAACACGATTTCCATTTTTTATCAGAGGGTGGTGGAAATGTCAAAATAGTGAGAGGGTAATTTATAAAATAAAAATCCATATTTTATATCTTAAAATTATTTTAAAATAATCAGTAACAATTATCTGTTTTTCTTTTCAGTATATTTGCAATGACGTCACGCAATCCACTTTCAATCATTCTCGATCAAAACAAGTTGACTTGCCCTAACTATAATGACTGGTTTCGAAATTTAAAAATTGTTCTGAGCTCAGAAAAGATTCTGTATGTGCTTGACAAGAAGCCACCGAAGGAGGCATCTTCGGAAATCAGTGAGACTGAATTAGCTAAGCTTGAGAAGTGGTGGGACCATGATCTCCAAGCTAAGAGCTACATGTTGGCTTCTATGTCGAATGAACTTCAGAGGAGGGTCGAGGAGGCTGTGAATGCTGCTGACATTCATCTTCATCTGAAAGAGTGGTATGGAGTACAGACTCGATCAGAGAGACATGCTACTGTGAAAGAACTCATGACTACGCGTCTGCGAGATGGGACTTCGGTCCATGAGCATGGTGTTAGGATGATTGGGCTCATCGAGAAATTGGTAGGACTCGACGTGGTTATTCCTGCTGAGCTCTCGGCTGATATTATCTTGCTGTCACTGCCCCCCTCGTTCGATGGATTTGTGGTTAATTTTAACATGAACAAGCTTGAGGCCACCCTTGAAGATTTGGTCAATATGCTTACCACTTATGAGGCCACAATCAAGAAAGAAAAGCATGTTCTTCTAGTGGGCTCATCGTCCGGTATGAAAAAAGGAGCCCAAAATAAAGGCAAGAAGCGTTCTGCCCCACCAAAGAAGAATAAGCCCAACAAAAAGCCATACGAGAAACCCACTTCGGGGCCCTCAAAGCCCGACAAGTCAGAGCATGTCTGTTTCCATTGCAACAAGCATGGACATTGGAGGCGTAACTGCACGGAGTATCTTGCCCCGAAGCGTTCTGGCCATGGTATGTTTTACATAGAAGTAAATGTCTCAATAAATTCCTTTTCCTGGGTATTGGATACCGGATGTGGTTCTCATCTATGCAATGATTTGCAGGTGATGGCAAGAAGCAGGAGACTTAGAGATGGCGAGACATTTCTATGATTGGGGAATGGAGCAAGGGTTGCTGCAACTGCTATTGGAGATGTTACTTTGATTTTGAACAATAATTTTAATTTACTTTTGAGAGACGTTTTATATGTTCCTGAATTGGTTAAAAACATAATTTCTATTTCTATGCTTGATAGAGATGATTATTCTTGTGTTTTTGCTAAAGGTGTTTGCAATATTTACAAGAATGAATGTTTGATAAGAACTGGCGAATTAATGAACGATCTCTATAACTTAAAATTGAAAGATATTCCGTGAACAATATCCAAGCACAAAAGAAAAAAACAACAAACAAAAGAAAGTTAGATGATCCAAACCCCGCACAGATATGGCACGCTAGACTAGATCACATTTCCCAAAGAAGGATGCACAATCTAGTGGGAGAAGGCATGTTTGACTTGTCAGACATAAATTCTCTACCTACTTGTGAGTCATGTCTAAAAGGAAAAATGACCAAGGCTCCCTTTAAGGGAAACGTGGAACGTTCACATGTTCTACTGGATTTGATCCACACAGACGTTTGTGGCCCGCTAAGCGTTAGCACAAAATATGGGCAATCCTACTTCGTTACCTTTACTGAACACTATTCGAGGTATGTGTATGTTTATTTGATGAAACACAAATCTGAAGCATTTGAAAAGTTCAAAGAATTCAGATGTGAAGTAGAAAATCAGTTAGAAAGAAGTATTAAGGCACTTCGATCTGATCGAGGTGAAGAATACTTAAGTGCTGAATTTTTGGGTTATCTAAATGAGAATGAGATTCTCTCACAGTGGACTCCGCCAGCAACACCACAATTGAATGGTGTTTCAGAACGTCGTAATCGAACGTTGATGGACATGGTTCGATCTATGATGGGATTCACTGAATTGTCTATATCATTTTGGGTATTTGCGCTTGAAACTGCGGCAATGTTGTTGAATAATGTCCATACCAAAGCAGTGAATAAAACACCATATGAGATATGGATGGGGAAACCTCCCAAGTATTCTTACTTGAGACTATGGGGATGTCCTGCTTATGTGAAGCAGACAGTGGGAGACAAATTGGATAGTAGATCCACTTTGTGCTACTTTGTAGGATATCCAAAGAATTCTGTTGGATATTATTTCTATCATCCTAGTGAAGCAAAAGTGTTTGTTTCAAGAAATACCACTTTTTTGGAAAAGGAATTTCTATTAGATGGAAAAGGCAAGATGATAAAACTTGAAGAAATTCAAGATACTCCCTCAACTATAGAAGTTGAACCCATTTCCCAACAACCAGTAGTTGAATTACAAGCTCCTAGAAGGTCTGATAGGGTTATTAGACCACCTGCAAGATATACGCTTCTTCATGAACAAGACCAGTATGAGTCTTGTATTGGATGTGATCCAATGACCTTTAAGGAAGCAATATCTGATACTGATTCAACCAAATGGCTTGAAGCCATGCAGTCAGAAATGGACTCAATGTATTCAAACCAAGTGTGGACATTAGTGGATCCACCTGAGGGAATCGTTCCCATAGGATGCAAATGGATCTACAAAAGAAAGCTTGGGGCGGATGGAAAGGTAGTGACCTTCAAGGCAAGACTGGTTGCAAAAGGTTATACTCAAAGGCAAGGAATTGACTATGAGGAAACTTTTTCACCAGTTGCTTTGTTTAAGTCCATTAGAATACTACTAGCCATAGCAGCATGGTACGACTATGAAATATGGCAAATGGATGTAAAGACTGCATTCCTCAATGGAGACATCAAAGAAGATATTTATATGTCTCAACCTGAGGGATACACATCAGTGGGAAGTGAGCATAAGGTATGAAAACTTCAGAGATCAATATATGGTCTCAAGCAGGCGTCGAGGAGTTGGAACCTCAGATTTGATAGCACTATCAAGGAATTTGGTTTTGCTAAGAATCCTAAGGAACCATGCGTGTACAAGAAAGTTAGTGGGAGTGCAGTGATATTCCTAGTACTTTATGTTGATGATATTCTACTCATTGAGAATGATGTAGGATTACTGCAATCAACTAAAGTATGGTTGGCAAGTAAATTCTCCATGAAAGACATGGGTGAAGCGTCCTATGTATTGGGAATACAAATCTATAGAGATAGATCGAAGAGGAAGCTGGGACTCACCCAAGCCACTTATATCGATACCATTCTGAAGCGATTCTGTATGGAAGAGTCAAAGAGAGGATACTTACCAATGTATGGTGTTACTCTATCTAAAGCCATGTGTCCCAAAACTGATGAAGAGATAGAGATGATGACACGTATTCCATATGCGTCAGCCATTGGTAGTATCATGTATGGTATGATATCGACACGTCCTGATATTGCTTACGCTCTGAGTGTTACAAAAAGATATCAGGCGAACCCTGGTCCAATGTATTGGAAGATCGTGAAAGATATTCTTAAGTACTTGAGAAGAACTAAGAAATTGTTCTTGGTCTACGGGGGTGGAGAATTGAAATTGGAAGGCTACACTGATTCTAGCTTCCAATGTGACGTAGATGATTCGAAATCGACCTCTGGTTTTGTATTCATGCTTAATGGTGCGGCTTTCTCTTGGAAGAGTTCCAAGCAAGACACCGTTGCGGATTCCACCACTGAAGCTGAATACGTTGCTGCATCAGCTGCAGCAAAAGAGGCAGTTTGGATGAGGAATTTTTCCAAGAGTTGGGCGTCATTCCTAATGGAGTTGATCCAGTCCCGGTGTACTGCGACAACACTGGTGCCGTTGCGCAAGCAAAGGAACCAAGGTCTCATTAAAGATCCAAACATATACTGAGGAAGTTCCATATCATCCGGGAGATTGTGGGAAGAGGAGATATATCAATTGACAGAGTCGCCTCTGCAGATAATGTTGCTGATCCACTTACGAAGCCCTTGCCCGGACCATTGTTTGAGAAGCATCGCGAAGCAATGGGATTAAATTTTATGGGTAGTTGGCTCTAGGGCAAGTGGGAGATTGTTAGAGTAGATGCCCTGCAAGCCAACTGTTGGCTAGGGATTTTATTGACTCAGTTGTAAAGAACAATCTTTATTTTAATATAATTCATTATTTAATGGTTTGTTATTTCTCTATCTGTATACCCATGTTATCAAACATTGATAAGGACCTTGATTATACTTTAATACAAATGAATCGTAATTCGATGTTGACTGCTGAAAAACTTCCAACTGATGAGCCAGCTCAAGTCTCAACTGATTTTCAAGAAGATGCATTAGCTCATGATCAATCAACTGAAGATCCTGCAGTCTCTCCTATTCAGCAGAAAAGTATCTTTGCTGATCATCATCAATCTTCACCTCCTACAGTCCAAGTGGCAGTAATTGAAACAGATGTTCCAGCACAGACTGTTTCTGAAACGATGATATCTGATAAGACCATGGTGGTCTTTGATCAAGTCTCAACGCAACCAGAAACGTCTTGTCAGTCTCCGCCTGATTTTTCTACAGATCTTGATAAAGTTCTTGAAGAAATTAAGGAAATTGAGCAGAATATGAATGAAATGATCAATCATGTATACAAGATTCAGCATACTCAATTAGAGCATTCTCTGAAACTGGAACATTCTGAAAAATTCAACTATCAGAAACTGACGACAATTCAAGATGCTTTAACATCTCTCTCTCGAACAGTGAATGATATTCAGAAGAATAAAGGTTTGGTTAAGAGTCTCTCAGTGACTCAAAACTCTATCAGCAAAAGAGTTGATGCTGTGGAGACACTTGTATCAAGAAAGATATATTTACTTCAAATCGCTTTAACCTCTGCTGTTGAAAACGTATCCAACTCTGTCAACTTTCTATCAACAGATGTTCGAAAATTATCCTTGAAGATGGAGTTGTTTGACAAAAAGGGGGAAGAAATCAAAGAGATTCTAGAACAACAGAAGAAATCTTCTCGTTGAAGAAAAATCTCTACAAGATATGAACCAAACACTAAATTCTGGAGTTTGACAAACTGATCAACCAACTGATACGCGCAATTATATTCAGCAACTGTACTTAACAACTGAAATCAGCAGATCTAATAAAGAAAACTAATCAGTTGTTGTTGGAAACGAAATTCCGGCGTTTGACAAAATATGAACCAAACTCTAAATTCTGGAGTTTGACAAACTGATCAACCAACTGATACGCGCAATTATATTCAGCAACTGGACTCAACAACTGAAATCAGCAGATCTAATAAAGAAAACTGATCAGTTGGAAATCGATCAGTTGATATATTCAGCCGTATGCTTCCTTCAACTAAACATGTCTCGGGAAAGAACATTCAACCGACAAAGAGACATAGCAGATTGCAACTGAATATGAAACGCCGCACTTCAATCAATACAGCTTAGAACAACGCATTTCGACTAAAGCAATTAAGACGCCGCATTACAATAAATGAAGCAAACAATGCCCAAGGAATGATGAAGTGGCAATCAACGGATACAAAGATTCAAACATATCTCAAGTTACCGTTGGAAGGGAAGCCTATAAATATGACAGAAGAACAGCTGAAAAAAAAATATACAGATCACTCTATTCAAAGCTTGCTGTTACTCTGTCAAAATCTTAGCTCACCCTTACTTGATTTATTCGTAGCAGTCAAGGCTACAATTTGAGCTCACTGGCACTTTGTAATAATCGTTAAATTCGATAGTGCTAAGATCAGTTACGTACTGAGAACAATTTGTAATACTAAGAGTTTCAGCTTTTGGCAGTGATAAGTCCAAACTGAAGTGGGTCAGTACAAATCTTGTATTCGATCAAAGTTTTTTAGTGGAAATCCTATCCTTGAGATAGAAGGGGTGACGTAGGAGTAATTGAAATCTCCGAACATCCTGAAACAATCCTTGTGTATTTTAATTCAGTTTTTTATTCTATCTTTTAGTCAGTTAATTTCCGCAACTACTTTAGTTTAACTGATTGTCATTGAACAGCAAGATTCCGAGAATCATTTTCTCACCAAACTGAACTCAAAACTCGAAAAGATCAGTTTTAATTGTGAGTGTTTATTCAACCCCCCTTCTAAACACTCTTGCTACATTAATCGATCCTATCAGCATCTACTCTAACAGGTTAGGTTCTAGGCTCGATGGACATGAGGGTTGGTTAGGGCTAGGGTTTGATAAATTGGTGCAGAAAAATTCAGCACGCTGTTAGGGTTGATCAAGGGTTCTAAAAATTGAATTCTATTGTGTAAGGAATGGTTAGGTGTTGTTAAGCTTTGGTTCAATTTTGGTAAAGTTTGGTGAAGTTTCGAGGCAATACGAGTCAAAACCGGGATTTACGTCTAAGTTAAAAAATGAATTGGGAAATTAGTCAAGGAGCTTAAGTTTACGTCTAAGAAATATTTATGGGTGTATTTTAAGATGTAATGTTAGGTTTAAATGGATTTGAGTCATCGTTTTAAGGTCTAAGGATAAATTGAGAAAGTTAGGGTTTCAGGGGCAAAACGGTCATTTTACATGTCAAAAATGTTAGACGTCCTGGCAATGCTCTGAATGCTGTAATAAATGTTAAAATGATTATTTTAAATGTGGAACGTCTGTTATTCGTTTTCTTAAATCGTTCTAAAAATATTTTTTTTCCTCCTTAATCTATATAATTCAAAATATACATCTATATACTTTAAAATACCTTGACACCATTTTTAAATCAAAGCAAAACATTTTGAATCATAAAATCGTCAAACATTTTACCAAACTTAAAAACATTATTTGAAAAGTATAGCCCGTACTATAACCTCTCAAAAACCACTCATAACATAAACAAAGTCATAAAAATATCTTTAACATAACTTAAAATCATAAATCATAATTAATACTGCAGAAAACTAGCGTCGGTCCTCGGGTTATGTGCACCATCAGTCCAGTCAGATCAACCATCAATACCTCTATCATTTTCATAATCACCTGCATCAATCACACCTAGTGAGTCTAAAGACTCAACACACCATAATCTTGATAACAAGTACTACATATAAATATCACATGCAACAGTGAAAATACGTATACTCAAAATATCGTTTTCATGAAGTTGCATAAACTTTAAATAAAACATTTTCATAATGATGCATCAACTTTAAACATAATCATTTTCATAAACTTATTCATATCCACATAAACATATTCATATCCATATCCATATTCGTATCCATATTCATATCCATATTCGTATCCATATTCATATTCATATTCATATTCATGTTCATATTCATGTTCGTGTTTGTTGAATTCAGATCGTGATTGTGACTCGTATTCTTAAACGTATTGGGCCATGGATCCATCTACATGTAGCCACAGTATTGGGCGGCGGGGACACCAGAGACACTCTCACCGGTCAACTGGGTCTTGGCCTATCTTTATAATATGTAAATACGATCGTCGGGCCTCCCTCGGGGGCCTTCTCCCATAGACGGGCTTCCTTTGGGGTCTTTTCCCACGCATGGGCTCCCTCTGGGGCCTTCTTCCGAAAATGGGCTCTCTCTGGGGCCTTTTCCCCTCACGTTATCCCAAAGGAAATACGATCGTCGAGCTCCCACTGGGACCATAACCCTCACGATATCTCCAACATAGCATCGTATTAGTCACAATCCCTTCACGTCCATCAACATGTTATCATCACTTAATAAAAATCATACATATACATATCATTTTAATTTTTCGAAACTTACCATGCAACATATCTTTTAATTTCCATATTAAATCATAAAAATTCATAATCAATTAAAAATTATAATTTAACATATAAAAATTCATAAACATTTAAAACCAACATTTTAACATATAAAAATCCATAAACATTTTAAAATAAACATTTTAACAAACACAAAATCCATAAACATTTTAAAATAAATATATTAACATATAAAAATCCATAACAGTCCATAAACGTTTTAAAATAAACATTTTAACATCATAAACCTTTAAAGTAAACATTTAAATCATACACATTTAAAATAAACGTTTTGGCATATTAAATCATGAAAACATCCATAAACATTTAAAATAATCATATTAGCATAAAAAACAGCATTCAGAACACTGCCATGACGTTTACTAATTTATAGGTGTAAAATGACTGTTTCACCCCTAGACGTAAAATTTTACCTTTTTAAATTTTTCTTAATTTCATTGACTCTAATATGTCCCAAATAATTATTAAAGCTTACATGAAGTTTCTCATATTTTTAGTTTAAATCGAGGACTTTTAAATTAATCTTTAAATATGAAACGTCTACCCTTTTTATTGCTTAAAAAGTACTAAATTTTTTTTTCTTTTCACTCAATATTTCAGCCATATACATATACTATATAAAAATATTTTTATAAAATATTTGCCCCCTTCAAATAAAACATCAACCAACTAGTATTTTAAAAATCGAGGGAAATAGTAATAAAATGATATCGTCAAATGTTTTACCAAACCTAAAAAGAAATTTATTTGAAAAGTATGGCCCATACTTAACCTCTCAAAATCTCTCTAAAACGTAAATAAATAGTCTTAAAATATTTAACGTGACTTATTAATCATAAATCATAAATGCGGAAGAAGTAGAAGCGCTAGTCCTCGGGTTGTGTGCACTGACAGTCCAGCAAAATCAACCATCAAGACCTCCCATAAAGTTATTTTTATTGAATAGCTCACGTAGAGAACTGTCATGACGTTTACTAATTTCTTGGTGTAAAATGACCGTTTTACCCCTAGACGTGACATTTTACGTTTTTACTTTTTCTTGATTTCATTAACTCTAACATGTCCTAAATAATTATTTAAGCTTAAATTAAAATTCTCATAATTTTATTTAGCTTAAAATGAGACTTTTTAATTTATCTTTAATTAATCGTTTTGGACGGTGTTTTATTCCCGAAAAATCCAAAACTTTAATATAAAATACCTAACCTCAAAAATTAGTCTTTTTATATTATTTTAGCACTTATGAACCATGACTCAACCCCCGTGAGCCGTTTTTCGATTAATTTAACCAAGAACAAAACCCTAGACCTACGTTTAAGTCACCAACGAGGCATGTTGGATTTTCGTCGAGCCAATCTCGAGCCATCAAGAGCCAACCCCTTCCCAGCCCCCTTAGGAACCTCCTTGACTCTTGCTAACCCCTAGGACTTGAACCTAAGTTGAAAGCCGTATCACTCCAACCAGCACACAAGCTGGCCGAGACTCCTAGTGCATGAGAACTCCAAGTTTGTGAGCCTAGGACTCTAGCCTTCGACCCAACCCATGAACCAGCATGCCGTGCACCAACCTAGGACCCTTTAACCCTTGACCTAGCCCATCTCGAGCCCCATAAACCAGACCATGGCTCACTGTGTGCTGCTGCACTAAAGCCGCGCATCATGCACTTCTCGGATGGGAGTCCTAGGGTGGCTAGGACTCCTTCCCCAGCCCTTATCTCGAGTCCTAGCATGGATAGGACTCTAACCTTGACCCTTTCCGGACCCTGTCCATGCCCCGACCCCATCGAATCCAAGCCGAGCTCACATGACCCCAATACCGAACCAACTTCAACACATGACAGGGGACTTTCATACCAGCTTGTTTCTGTTATTTTACAGCATATGTGGTGTGTCTTAGGACCCTTTAAAACATGTATAAACAACATTTGATCACCCTAACATCATGGCAGCCCATTAACCATATTAAAACATGAATTTAAATCAGAGAATCATGAGTTTACCCCTTGTGCATGCCATAATCCAAAAATATTGATATAAACACATGAATTTCATACAAACGTATTTAAAAACAGTACTATGATGTGATAGATGAGACAAAGAGATGTATTGCGTGCCTTTGCATTTTAAACACACGATTAAACATTGACGATGCGAGGAACTTCGACTAGGAGACTCTAGGACAAATTTTTTCTTTAAACCTTGGTTGCTTCCCTTGAGAGTGGCGTGTGTGTATCGTGTATGATGAAGGGAGTAGAGTGTTTTGATTGTTTTGGGGTGTGGGTGTAGAGCGCAATTTCAGTACACGTAAAACCCATGTAATTATTTAATTGTTAAATCATTTATTTAATTTTAAAATGATTTTAGCGATGCATGTTTTACAAAATTGCATTATTCTAAATTATTTATGTTTACGTGATGCACGTTAAAAATATTTTCTCGAGTTTCATGTTTCAGGCGATTATTCGATGCGGGATCGAGGAAAGAGACCGATGACGATATTGGCAAATTTTAAATGTTGTATTTTATTTTTAAGTTAAGGTTGTGGCATATTAATTAATTTAATAAGTTTCAGCATTTTAAAGCCTAAATTATGTATTTAGTGAGCTTAGAATTTTAAAACTTCTAAAGTTCGCTTGGTGCATTTTATTTTGTTAAAAAAGGAGAATTTTATAAAAAAATCAGTGTGTATTTATTTTAATTGAGGAGTTTGGTTAAATTAGTGTGGGTTAACCTTTTTATTAGTATTATAATTAGTTAAATTAGCACTATTTTTCTCCTAATTAAAAACACGCACTCTTACACGTATTCCACCGTTTTCACACACTAATACACGACACAACACACACACACATATTTCAATCCAGTTTTTCATTTTCTTTGACAGAAAAGTCTAGGGTTCCTTGAAGAAAGAACAGCCGCCCCTCTCTTTTTATTTCTCCAGCAATTTTTCGTGAGTTTTTTTGCAAGAATATCGTTGCACGATATTCCCGGATCAACCATCGCTCCGTTTCCACTTCGGTATCGTCGGTTCGGTAAATTTTAACATCATAAAGCACGTATATTCTGTTTTTCCTACGTCGATCTTGTCATAGTATTAATTCTAATGTGTTTGGTATGAAAAATTGTGTATGTTATGTAGTTTTTTGAGTAGAAAATTTATTGGATGTGTTTTGAATAAAAATTTTTTAGATCTAAAACTCAAAATTGCTGTCCTTTTTGAAAGCTGCGATTTTTTGGTCGAGAATTAGGGAAAACTTTCAATATATGGAACGTAGAAATTTTTGATACCCTCGATTTGATATAAAATTCAAAATTTTTGGATGAAAAATGAGTGATTTATGATCGGTTTTGTGGGACTGCTCAAACTGCGTTTTCTGAAAAATTACGTTATTGACGTGTTCTTGAAGTTTTATTGTTGCAGGCATTGTTGGGGATCGACGGGTGATCGTTGCTGCATTTAGGTATGTTTAGTATGAGGTTTGGTGGTATTTGGTTGCCGGCTTGTGTCGATAGGCACTTGAATCCATTAGAAGTCGTAGGAAACGAGTTGGTGTCAATTTCTGTGTTTTTGAGTTGTATTGTGTCGTAGGTTGAATGTCGTTGTTATGGGTGTTTGTACGGGTTTGGAACAAGGTAATAGCGTCCTAGGATGAGTCTTGAGGTGTCGGTTCATAGTCCGTACAATCGAGTTTAGAATGTTAAGCAACACATATATTGAATTTTCATGGGTTTACAATTACCACGGGTACACGGACCCGGGGATGGACCCTTACACGGGGTCCGTTCCTTTATTTCCTTCATAGTATCAGTTTTGTGAGCCTACACGGACCCTCACACGGACCCTAGCATGGGTCCGTGCCCTTCTGTCTTTTGAGTATGCCCTTACAGTATGTACACGTACCCTTACACGGACCCAGGCACGGGGTCTGTGTACTGTGTTTTTGGGAATATCTTAGTCTTCACTTCTAGGTTTGATTCGGGGTTCGAGATCAAGGTTAGTAGGATGATTAAAAGAGGTCAAGTACCGAGCGAACTAGAATGTCATAATCTGTTTATCCACCTCGGTGGTCAGTTCGAGTACCTACGTCTAAGTTATGCAAGTTAAGTGTTTGAATTCATGTTATTATGTGCAGCAGTGGCCCCAAGCGAGATCCAACGAATCCCTCAACGCCAAGTAAGTATGTTTTACGTGCAAAGGAAAATCTTTTAAGTTCTTGAGGTATGCTAAATGTCTTGTGACCAAATTATGTATGGGATTGGAAAGCGGTAAAGCATGACCAGGGACCAATCTACCCTGTTAAAGCATGAATGGGTTTAGATCAGGATTGGAAAGCAGAAAAGCATGACCAGAAACCAATCCACCAGTTAAAGCATGAACGGAGATCTCATGTATGTGGCAGTGGATCTTCCCTGTCAGCCCAGTACTGTGGTTTAGTCTGATCAGGCGCTTAAATATATGGGTCACTTGTTTTGAAACTTGCCTCTACGCAAAATGATGTTATGTATGAAAGATTTCAGAGGATGGATCCAAACGAGTTTTCGGGAAATACCAACCCGATGGTGGCTGAGGGATGGATTAAATCCATCGAGGTGATTTTTGACTTTATGGAGCTGCAGGATGCAGACTGGGTTAGATGTGCCACTTTCTTTCTGTCAGGTGACGCCAGTCTTTGGTGGGAAAGTGCAACAGTATCAGTTAACGTGCAAACTTTGACTTGGAACGGTTTTAAAGAAGTTTTCTACTCCAAGTACTTCTCTGAGTAAGTATGATCCAGGTTGACCAGGGAGTTCATGGCGCTACGGCAGGGAGAAAAAGTGTAGCAGAGTTTGTGAGATACTTTGAGATGGGGTGTTACTTTGTACTCCTGATAGCTAATGATGCCCCGGAGAAGCTGAGGCCTTTCATGGATGGATTGCGGCCGATTTTTTGCACCGTGATGTCCGAGTTGCTGGTCCTACTACTTGCGCAGTTGTCGTGTCTTGAGCTTTGGCGGCAAAACATGATCAGAGGTGTAATATCCAAGCTTGGTGAACGGTACGGTTTAAGATTTCATATGTTTATTGACTACTTGGTCAAGTTTAAGTATAGCGTTGATGTTAAGAATTTCGATCTGTGATTCATAGTATTGTTGATAGATGATGTGTAGTTATATTGTAGCGGCATTACGATTAAATTCATGATAATTTGTATGTTGAGCCAATTTGTATGAGGCCAATTGGAGTGGTTAGATAAGACATAAATGTGTAACTTTCATGTTTTGAGTTTTGTTCAAATCTTTGTGGAAGACAAGCCAATAGTGCCATGAAGTTGTCGTGGGTGTGTCGTCGTTCCTCCAGTGACACATGTTGGGAGATTGAGCATAACTCCTTTCTCAGACCTTCAAATGACATGAGGTTAATTGGAGATGCAAGCTAAGACATAGAGCTACAACCTTTATGTTTTCCACTTTTTCAAATTATGACGGGAAGAGGCGTTTCGGAGGCGATCTTTGAGGAGGCTGTGGGCAGAGCGGCGCCCGAGCGGTAAGAAATGACCACCCGAGAGCCACTGGTTCTGAAAATTTAGTCTTGGACAGTATGGTCCGCGCTAGGGCGGTAGTTTATGACCGCCCGAGCGCCCAGCACAGTACAAAAACGTCTTTTGGGTATTTGAAGGCTTATAATTGGTTGAGACACAAATTTTCCCTCATTCTTCTCCATTCTTCTCGTTTCTTCAGTTCAAGGGAAAGCTAGGGTTCTCATTTCTTTCTTTTGTCCCTTTGATTCAATCTTCTAGTTGGGTTATTGAAGTGAGAACAAGATAATTTTGGATTTAAGGAGCTAAGGTAATCTTGTGGTTTTAGTTATTTTTGGATTGTGGTGTTGGGGGAAATTATGGAATTTATGATTGTGTTGGTTTTATGGGTTTTATGGTATGGTTATTTGATTATTAAGTTGTTGATGGTTCAATACATGGTTTATTGTTGTAGGATTTATGTCAAGAGATTAGAATGAAGCTTTCCATTGGTAGTAAGTGGAATTCATTCCTTGTGCTCACATGAAGTATATGTATTGTATTTCTATGGTTTTAACGTGCTATTCCCTTCCACTTGATTCATGTTATGTATGGATACACTTTGTTGTATATTAGAGGCTTTTATATGTCTTTATTATATAAAAGGGAATGCCAAAGAAAAGAGTACTCAAAGTGTTTGTTTTAATGTCCAAAAGAGAGGTCAAATGATTTATTGGATTGATAAATAGATAGTCAGAGATTGCATGCAATTAGTTGATCAACGACCATAGACTTATATCCCAACAGAGTAATCGATTTATATCGATGGGATATAGGTACAAAGACAGAGTTACTATTTAGATATCAATACAACAGAGAAAAGAGAAATACCATCGTTATATTCATGTTATACTATGTTATTCTATGTTTCAAGAGTTAGATGGTATTTAATGATTTCAAAGTCATGTTTTAAAGAGTATGATATTTATAGATTGTTATGTAAGAGTTCCACTTGCTGTGTTTTATACTCATTCCAATTATTTCATGTGATGCAGATAAGTGTGACAAGCCGGAACGTTGATTGGAGCCGAGGTCATATGTACAAAAAGATGGAAGGAAGAAAGATATTTTGTTAGCATTTTGACATGATCAATACAAAATGATATTTTGTATTTTGATACAACACTTTATTGATCATGTATATACTTTTGGATATATATATGAAAAATGTATTTATGTCAAGAGAATTTTTAAATCCTTCTTTTCTTTAAGTAAATTTTAAATTCCGCTGTTATTTTATGAAATCAGTCAAGGGTGTTACATTAAGTGGTATCAGAGCAATGTTCTTTGGACCAATGCATATGACCTCGTCTACTTTCAACAGTCTGGGTATGTCTTTTCCTACATCTATTTATTGTTATTGGTTGATATGTATTATGTGAGCACGTTATAGGATTTAATGCCTCCCAAGAGAAAGGTTTCAGAGGGTGAGGATAGCTCTTCATCGAGAGTTGTCGATGAGTTCGGCAAATTACTGAAAGAGCAAGCCAAGGTTCATAGTGAATAGATTCAACAGTTGCTCCGTTTGCAAGGTTCAGGTCGTGGTAGAGGCCAAGGGAGAGGCCAAGTGGTTCAAGCAGTTGGGACTGATGGGATCTTTACTGCTTTTAAGAGGATGGATCCGCCTGAGTTTGAAGGAAGTACTGATCCATTGGTGGCTGTAGAGTGGATTAAAGCACTTGAGGCGATATTTTATCATCTCAAGTATGAAGACAAGGATAGAGTTGGTAGTGCAGTATTCATGCTAGTCAAAGCTGCACGTATTTGGTGGAATGCCACTAAGGTAGGTGTTGATGTTCCGGCATTAAAGTGGATAGATTTCACGGATCTCTTTTACGACAAGTATTTCCAGGATGCACTTCGAGCCCGGAAGGTGACCGAGTTTTTAGAGCTTCGCCAGGGAGATATGAATGTTGGCGAGTACATCTTGAAGTTTGAGGAGGGTTGTCTGTTTTGCCCCATATATCGCCTCAAAATGACAAAGACAAGGGTGCTCATTTTATTAGAGGACTTCGAGCAGAGATCAGAAGGGACATCAATATGTCTAAGGTGGTGACATTTAAAGAGATTGTGGCTAAAGCATTGTTAGCCGAGCAAGATGAAAAGGATATTGCTAGAGAGAGATAGGCAAGGCAGTAGGCTATTGCTCAAAGAGGTCAGGGTCCGAGCCAAAGAGGAAAAGGCAGTTACAAGGGGAAAGGCAAGATAGAGCCGAGTTCTAAAGTACCGGAAGTCCCATTTGATTCAGAGAAGCCGTTGTGTCCTAAGTGCAGTAAGCCTCATAGGGGTGAGTGTGGGTTTGGTACTCACACGTGCTACCGGTGTGGTACTGCAGGCCATATCGCCAAGGACTGTCCGAGAGGATCGAGTAAAGAGAAGGTCCAGGGTCGCATCTTCACCATGACGAAGGAAGGTATAAACCCTGATTCTTCTGTGATCTCTAGCACTATCTTAATTTCAAGCAAAGTAGCTACAACATTGATTGATACAGGTGCTACTCATTCTTTTATGTCTGAATTATTTTTGAGATCTTTGGGTTTAGTTCCTTCTGTTCTTCCCCTCCAATGTAATGTTGTATTGCCTTCTGGAGATGTGTTATGCCCGACGTCTATTATGTATGCGTGTTCTGTTCAAATTGATGAGCGAGTGGTTTATGCCGATTTGATTGTTATTCCGATGGTTGCGTTTGATATTATACTTAGAATGGATTGGCTATCAATTTATCGTGCAGTGATTGATTGCGTTGCCAAGACGGTGACATTTGCAGATGATGAAAATAAGGAAGGTATGCTCGCCAGTGCAGGTACTTCGCGGGTCCTTCCTTTTATTTCATGTCTTGAGGCTAAGAAGTTGTTTAGAGGTTGTGATGGGTTTTTGGCTTCGATTGTTGACAAGAATAGAATTGTGAAGTTGAATATTGATGATATTGATGTTGTGAGAGAGTTTCCTGATGCATTTGAGGATGATGTGCCGGGTTTACCGCCGGACTGAGATGTAGAGTTTACAAGCTATCTAGTCCCCGGAACGGTTCCTATTTCCAAAGCTCCGTACAAAATGGCCCCGACAGAGATGAAAGAATTGAAGACGCAGTTGCAGGATCTATTAGATAAAGGTTTTATACGGCATAGTTCTTCGCCTTGGGGAGCTCCGGTTCTCTTTGTCAAAAAGAAAGACGGGTCTTTGCGGCTGTGTATTGATTACAGAGAAATCAATAAATTGACGATCAAGAATAAATATCCGTTGCCACGGATAGACGATCTTTTTGACCAACTGCAGGGGGCTACAGTGTTTTCGAAGATTGATCTGCGATCTGGCTATTACCAGTGGAAAGTTAGGGAGTCTGATATCCCTAAGACGGCGTTCCGTACCAGGTATGGTCATTACGAATTTCTTGTTATGTCGTTTGGTCTGACTAATGCTCCTTCAGTCTTCATGGATCTTATGAACCGGGTCTTCAAGCCGTATTTGGATAGCTTTGTCATTGTTTTCATCGATGATATATTGATCTATTCCAAGACCAGAGAGCTTCATGCAGAGCACCTCAGAGTAGTTCTTCAGTTGTTGAGAGAGAAAAGGTTGTATGCTAAGTTGAAGAAATGTGAGTTCTGGTTGGAGCAGATTTCTTTCTTGAGCCATATTGTCTCGATGGATGGTATAGCTGTTGATCCAGCAAAAATAGAGGTGATACAGAAGTGGCCTATCCCTACCACTATATCAGAGGTACGCAGTTTTCTTGGTTTGGCGGGTTATTATCGTCGTTTTATTTCAGTTTTTTCTAAAATTGCCCTGCCATTAACCAATTTGACGAGGAAGACTGTGAAGTTTGAGTGGTCCAATGAATGCCAAAGTGGGTTCAGGAGTTGAAGGATAGGTTGACGACGGCTCCGGTACTTGCACTGCCCTGTGGTGCAGAGGACTTTATTGTTTATACCGATGCGTTGAAGAAGGGCCTTGGTGCAGTACTGATGCAACATGGTAAGGTTATAGCTTATGATTCTCTTCAGTTGAAAGACTACGAGAAAAATTATCCTACGCATGATCTGGAACTGGCAGCTGTGGTATTCGCCCTGAAAATCTGGAGACACTATTTGTATGGCAAAAAGTGTGAAATTTTCACGGACCACAAGAGTTTAAGGTATTTGTTTTCCCATAAAGAACTCAATATGCGACAGAGACGGTGGTTAGAGCTTGTCAAAGATTTTGATGTGACGATTAGTTACTACCCTGGGAAAACGAATGTTGTAGCGGATGCATTGAGCCGTAAGTCAAGTTCCTCTTTGAGTTCTATGATCCAGAAGTCGTTGTTAGACTTGCAACGAGAAGAGATAGGTTTGGTAGTATCGGGAACCATTGCTCGCTTTTCAGCGTTGATCATTTGGGCTACTTTGACGGACATGATTCGTAGACAGCAAGCCAATGATGTACAATTGACAGAGATGAGAGCTAGAGCAGAGGAGAGAAGTAATTCAGAGTTTGGGATGAATAGAGATGGTTTGATGACATTCAGAGGCCGTATATGCATTCCTACTCGTGATGATATTCGGCGAGACGTTTTGATAGAGGCACATACCGCGCCATACTCGATACATCCAGGTAATACCAAGATGTATCAGGATCTTCGAAAACTCTATTGGTGGCCAGGTATGAAGAAGGACATTGACATGTTTATTTCTCAGTGTTTAACTTGTCAGCAGGTGAAAATCGAACACCAGAGACCTGCTGGGACATTGCAGTCATTGCCAATTCCTCAATGGAAATGGGAGCACATTACAATGGACTTCGTGATTGGACTTCCAAGAACGCAGAAAAGCTATAACTGTATTTGGGTTATCGTTGATCGGTTAACCAAGTCAACGCATTTTCTCCCAGTCAAGACGACGTATTCCATGAACCAGTATGCCGAAGAGTACATAGCTGAGATTGTCAGACTTCATGGTGTTCCTGTGTTGATCGTGTCTGATCGTGACCCTAGATTTACTTCAGAGTTTTGGAAGAGTTTACACAGAGACTTGGGTACACGGTTAGCGTTCAGTACAACATATAATCCTCAGAGCGACGTTCAATCAGAGAGAGTTATTCAGATTTTTGAGGATATGCGCAGAGCTTGTACTATCGACTATCCTGGTAACTGGGATTCCAAACTGCCTCTTGTTGAGTTCACATACAATAACAGCTACCAGGAGACGATTGGCATGGCACCGTATGAAGAACTTTATGGCAGAAAATATAGATCCCCCTTGTATTGGGACAAGATTGGTGAGAGAAAAATGTTGGGTCCAGAGTTGGTCCAACAAACAGCTGATGTTGTTGTTGTTATTCAAGAAAGGATGAAGATAGCACAGTCAAGATAGAAGAGTTATGCTGATGTAAGACGAAGACCGTTGCAGTTTGAGATTGGCGATCACGTGTTCTTGAAGATTGCACCTCTTAAAGGTGTGATGCGGTTTGGCAAAAAGGGACAGTTGAGTCCAAGATTCATTGGCCCATTTGAGATCTTGGACAGAGTCGGTGATCGAGCTTACAGGTTAGTCTTACCGCCAGATCTTGATAGAGTTCATAATGTTTTTCATGTCTCCATGCTCAGTAGGTATATTGCGAATCCTTCCTATGTTCTTCGTCACGAGCCATTGGATTTGACGCCGAATTTGACGTATCAAGAGATTCCAGTCTAGATTCTGGATCACAAAGTTAAAGTATTGAGAAACAAAGAGATCCGCATTGTTAAAGTCCTTTGGAGGAATCAATTGATTGAAGAAGCCACGTGGGAACCAGAGGATGAGATGAAAGAAAAGTATCCTGAACTTTTTGCTTAGTGACGTCAATTTCGGGGACGAAATTTCTTTAAGGAGGGGAGATTGTAATATCCAAGCTTGGTGAACGGTACGGTTTAAGATTTCATATGTTTATTGACTACTTGGTCAAGTTTAAGTATAGTGTTGATGCTAAGAATTTCGATCTGTGATTCATAGTATTGTTGATAGATGATGTGTAGTTATATTGTAGCGGCGTTACGATTAAATTCATGATAATTTGTATGCTGAGCCAATTGGTATGAGGCTAATTGGAGTGGTTAGATAAGACATAAAGGTGTAACTTTCATGTTTTGAGTTTTGTTCAAATCATTGTGGAAGACAAGCCAATAGCGCCCCGTAGTTGTCATGGGTGTGTCGTCGTTCCTCCAGTGACACATGTTCGGAGATTGAGCATAACTCTTTACTCAGACCTTCAAATGACATGAGGCTAATTGGAGATGAAAGCTAAGACATAGAGCTACAACTTTTATGTTTGCCACTTTTTCAAATTATGACGGGAAGAGGTGTTTCGGAGGCGATCTTTGAGGCGGCTGTGCGCAGAGCGGCGCCCGAGCGGTAAGAAATGACCGCCCGAGCGCCACTGGTTCTGAAAATTTGGTCTTGGATAGTATGTCCGCGCTAGGGCGGTAGTTTATGACCGCCCGAGCGCCCAGCACAGTACAAAAACGTGTTTTGAGTATTTGAAGGCTTATAATTGGTTGAGACATAAATTTTCCCTCATTATTCTCCATTCTTCTCGTTTCTTCAGTTCAAGGGAAAGCTAGGGTTCTCATTTCTTTCTTTTGTCCCTTTGATTCAAGCTTCTAGTTGGGTTATTGAAGTGAGAACAAGATCATTTTGGATTTAAGGAGCTAAGGTAATATTGTGGTTTTAGTTATTTTTGGATTTTGGTGTTGGGGGAAATTATGGAATTTATGATTGTGTTGGTTTTATTGTTTTATGGTATGGTTATTTGATTATTAAGTTGTTGATGGTTCAATATATTGTTTATTGTTGTCAGATTTATATCAAGAGATTTGAATCAAGCTTTCCATTGGTAGTAAGTGGAATTCATTCCTTGTGCTCACATGAAGTATATGTATTGTATTTCAATGGTTTTAACGTGCTATTCCCTTCCACTTGATTCATGTTATGTATGGATACACTTTGTTGTATATTAGAGGCTTTTATATGTCTCAATTATATAAAAGGGAATGCCCAAGAAAAGAGTACTCAAAGTGTTTGTTTTAATGTCCAAAAGAGAGTTCAAATGATTTATTGGATTGATAAATTGGTAGTCAGATATTGCATACAATTAGTTGATCAACGACCATAGGCTTATATCCCAACAGAGTAATCGATTTATATCGATGGAATATAGGTACAGAGACAGAGTTACTATTTAGATATCAATCCACCAGAGAAAAGAGAAATACCATCGTTATAGTCATGTTATACTATGTTATTCTATGTTTCAAGAGTTAGATGGTATTTAATGATTTCAAAGTCATGTTTTAAAGTGTATGATATTTATAGATTGTTATGTAAGAGTTCCACTTGCTGAGTTTTATACTCATTCCAGTTATTTCATGTAATGCAGATAAGAGTGACAAGCCGGAACGTTGATTGGAGCCGAGGTCATATATACAAAAAGATGGAAGGAAGAAATATATTTTGTTAGCATTTTGACATGATCAATACAAAATGATATTTTGTATTTTGATACAACACTTTATTGATCATGTATATACTTTTGGATATATATATATTGAAAATGTATTTATGTCAAGAGAATTTTTAAATCCTTCTTTTCTTTAAGTAAATTTTAAATTCCGCTGTTATTTCATGAAATCAGTCAAGGGTGTTACAAGAGGGACATCGAGAACGATAGACAGGGCAAGAGGCCCTACCAGGCACCATAGCAGCAGCAACTGATAAGTGCATTTTGTGCACTTAAATTATCCTTATAATTCAGTTAGATTGTTAGTTTTCTTGGGCAGAATTATGCGTTTTTTGTTAGTTTTCGTGTGATTGCAGGAATCTAGGTAAGACGATGCATGGGCATGAAAAGGAATGAAAGAAGGCGCTGAGAAGAAGATTTTGAGCAAGAGCCCACCTTTGGAGGCAGTGAGACCCGCGCATATGCGCGAGTTGGAGGCGCACATATGCGTGCTGTGGGGACCCGGGCTCTAACTCGATTATCTTGGGATTAATTGGATCGTTACTAGAAATTGTGGGTCAAAATTTTTTTCTTTTAACATTTATTCAAATGTATATAAACAAGCACAAGACATCATATAAAAATACTGTCATCTTATTTAACTCCAAATAACATTCACATGTTCAACTACAATTAACATACTAGTGTTTAGAAATTCAGTACATGTCTAGTAAGAAACAACTAGTGATCTTCTACGCCCGTAATCTCCACGCTATCTCGATCTCTCATCCTCTGCGTGACCCTGATCCTGCCCCACCTGTTGTTATGCACACATACAGACACAACAACAGCCGGAAAATCCGGTGAGAACAAATCCCAGTATAAGACATGTATACATGCATGTCATGCAATTCAATACATAATCATAAAACATGCCATCATGAATAAAATTCAATAACAATATGTTCCATAGTCTATGAAACAAGATCAATGCAACATAACTCAAACTCATGTCTTGACTCAACTCGACTCTAACTCTAGGGATCCCAGTGTGAATAAGACGTCACAGTCTGCCACCTACCCTCCCAATCGGGGTGACGGTACGTCTTATTCCTAGACTTCGGTCCTGTCTGTATCGAATGTCTACAATCGGAGGAAATCTGCTCCTATGCGTCGATACCACCGAACATCTAGAAATTTGACAATTCTGCCAATGACTCTCCTATCTTAAATGCTTGAATATAAATCAATAGACAAAGCGTAAACATATAAAAAGGTAAACAGTCTAGTATGTGATTTTGGGAAACTCGAATCAAGTCTAATTCGAGTTGTATCTTCCCGCATTCACATGAATTATACCTTTCTTTCTGTCAATCTGATTCTGTCAAAGTCTCGAACTCAAAGCCTGTCAATACTCAATCTGGCAATGACAATATCGAGGAGTACAATATCAATACACCGATCAATTCAATACTGGATATAATCAGAATTAAATCAAATTCTGTTTCGACAGCATAACTGCACAATCTCAATATACCCAACAATACAAATATCAACAGATAGCAATCTCAACTCATAATCCGTTCTCGCAACTCATAATCAATAACAATACAAATCAGATATCAATTCTCATTCAATTTAACTCCGCAATTCATAACAATTCTATACGGTATCCGTTCTTCAATCCAGTTTCGATTATATGAGGTCTAACATATCAAGAACATCATATAGGAATCATACCAGATTCTGGCAATACCATAATTTCAAATCATCTCAAAACGTAGTAAAACTTACGTCCAGTTGTAGCCTGCGTCGATAGGAACACAGTACTAAAGTCGGATCGAAATTCTGACGGGTGGATCTTGCACAATCACAAATCTAAAATATGAAAAGGCGTAAGGATTTCCGTAGCTTTCTCGTTTCCTTCTTTCCAAATGAATCTGAATGCAGCAGCTTGTGTATATATATCTCAAGTTGCATGTAAGTGAAACGTGGCTCATTTCATACAAATCAGGCGGCGCTCGGGCGGTCACAAATTACCGCTCGAGCGCCGAACACTCTGTACGGTACCTTAACGTGTTGCAATGGCGCTCGGGCGGTCATTTTCTACCGCTCGGGCGCCAGATGTTCTGTCCAAATGATCATCGTATTGAACATTGGCGCTCGGGCGGTCATTTTCCACCGCTCGGGCGCCAATAGTTTTGTCCAAAAAATTGCATAATCATATGCTTTGCCCAATCTAGTCTCGGAATGGTCCGTCTATAATTACATCAATTCAAAATCAATACTCTCAACTTAACATGATAAAAATCTTGGGCATTACACGTGCAATATGCAAGAAAAGGCCAGAGAACACCGCGCATATGCGTCGGACGAGGTGCGCATATGCGCGAGAGAAGAAATTCCCGATGTGCAAAACAGAAGACTCCGCGCACATGCGCGGAGCAAGGGCGCGCATGTGAGCCCAAAAGAGCAAGACTGCCCAACACAACAGAAGGACCCGCGCATATGCGCGCGGCGCGATTTCTCGGAATTAAATAGGTTTCAGCGTGGGTTTTGAAGGGAGGGGGAAATTTTTACAACAGCAGCCGACATAGCAGAGAAAAGGTGCGAAAAAGTGAGATCCAACGGAGGACGGACGCAAAGAACGGAGATAAAAGACGTTGAATCCGGACACGGAGACGCACTTTCATCTCTTCTCAACACGTTTCCAATTCGGTTCTTTACTTTTACGTTTTTAATGATCATAAACAGGTTTTGTATTAATTTAAATTCGAGTATGAACTAATTTTAATTTCTAGAGATTGATGTAGTCGGTGTCGAACCTATGTTATTGACGTTTTGAATATTCATTTAATTAATTCATCGTGTTTATTTATGATTTCTTGTTCTTAATGCTTTTGAATTATTGGCCATAATTCGATTGATTAAATAATTGAGATCTAACACTCGACAGAGGGGATTGAGATTAGGACAGAGGGAATCGCATTGTCAGATGTTTATAACATGCAAAAGGCGTATAACTCTGGTGAATCCATAAGAAAAGAATATTGGTTGCATTCATTACGTGTTACGTGATTTTAAATAGACATATTAAAATCAGTAATAGGTGGTACATTTCTATTTATCACTTGAAAAAGGGAATAGGAAAATTGCGAGTTCTTGGTTAGTAAACATGATGCAATTTAATAATATGTTATTCAATTTTAATTTAGCATAGGAGAAAACAGAAGAAATCATATCTCTAGATTTATTCATTCATTGAATTTCTACTGTGTGCTAGAATTACAGAATTCATTGTTTCTCTGAATTGATTATAAAATCACTCTTTGATTTTCTAAATAAAGTTGAGCTATGTCAATTATGGTACTTAATATACAATTTTAAATAATTACTCTTTACGGGATCGATATCTGTACTTAAACCAGTACTAAAACTTGACACCGTATACTTGCGGTAGTGAAATCACACAACAAGTTTTTGGCGCCGTTGCCGGGGAGTAAACTATTTAATTGCATATTAATATCGTTACTAATTAGTCTTGACTTTAATTTAGAGTTTATTTTATTTATTTATCTTTTTAATTATATAATCTTCTCTGTTTTGCAGTGCATGCGAAAATATCAAAATCCCGACTTGCTGATTTTTGATCCGGAAATCGAAAAAACTGCCAGGAGATTAAGGAAGGCAAGGAGAGAGGAAATTAAAGCAATGGCTGAAAACAGAGAAAATCAAAATGAACTCCCGAGAGAGGTGCCAATCCGAGAACATTTCCGTCCTGTCATTAACGCTCACTACTCTGGAATAGCTTGCGGAACCATAGCTGCTAACAACTTTGAGCTAAAGCCTGCACTCATTAACATGGTTCAACAGAACCAATTTGGAGGAGCAGTCACTGCAGATCCTCATCTTCACCTCAGAACTTTTTCAGAGATCACGGACACGGTAAAAATTAACGGTGTTTCTGATGAAATTATTCGATTGCTCTTGTTTCCGTTTTCTCTTAGGGATCAAGCAAGGAGTTGGCTCCATTCTCTACCTTTGGGAAGTATTACTACATGGGCGGATTTGGTTACGAAATTCCTGTCAAAGTTTTTTCCTCCTGCCAAGTCTGCTCAGCTGAAAATAGAGATCACCAATTTCAGGCAGAGGGAACTCGAAGTGTTATATGAGGCTTGGGAGCGATACAAGGAATTGCTGAGGAAGTGTCCGAATCATGGTTATGTAGACTGGGTACAAATCGAGTTATTTTACAATGGTTTGGATGAGCCAACTAGAGGGAACGTGGATGCAGCCGCCGGAGGTACTATTTTTTTCTAAAACACCTGATGAGGCTTATGAACTGCTTGAACAGCTGACCATTAACAGTTATCAGTGGCCGAATGAGAGATCTGGATCAAGGAAACCTGCCGGATTGTATGCCGTAGACCCGATCACATCACTTACCGCACAGGTTTCGGCATTGACCGCACAGATTGCAGCGATGAACAAGCCAAGCCATTCTACGTCTGATGTAGCATTGGTGACTGTTGAGGAAGAGCCAGTCGTAGAGGAAGCTCAGTACATCAATAACAATCGTGGCTATGGAGGTTATCGAGGTAATCCTCCCCCTAATACATATCATCCAGGTTTGAGGAATCACGAGAATTTCTCCTATGCAAACAACAAGAATGTGTTGAATCCACCACCGGGGTTCAACACACAACAGAGTGAAGGAAAGCCATCTTTTGAGGATCTGGTTGGGACGTTTGTGACCGAGTCTGGGAAAAGAATGGCTAGAACCGAGTCTCGTCTGGATAACATGGAAACACACATGGGAAATATGGGTGCGACGATGAAATCCTTGGAAACAAAGATTGGGCAACTAGCTAATGCTTTAAAGATCAGAACAGAGGACAGTTTCCCAGCAATACGGAGGTGAATCCTAGAGAGCAATGCAAAGCTGTCACATTGAGGAGAGGCAAGGAAATTGGAATCCCAGAGCCGGCTGAAGAGAGTCTAGAGACTCTTGTTGAGGAAGATGATGGAAAGGGTGTAAGTGTTAGAGAAGAGAAAGTGGAGGAACCCAAGAAAGTGCTTGAATAGCAACCTCTGCCAAAGGTGAATCTTCCATATCCACAGAGGTTCAAGAAGAAAGTGCTGGATGATCAGTTTGCGAAGTTCCTGGAAATCTTTAAGAAAATACACATCAACATCCTATTTGCCGATGCATTGGAGTAAATGCCCAATTATGCTAAGTTCATCAAGGATGTGATGTCCAAGAAGAGGAAACTTCACGAATTTGAAACCGTGAAGCTAACCGAAGAGTGCAGTGCCATACTCCAAAGGAAACTACCGCAAAAACTCAAAGATCCAGGGAGTTTTACTATTCCTTGTGTTATTGGTGGTTCTAGAGTAAATAGAGCTTTGTGTGATTTAGGTGCCAGTATTAATTTAATGCCTTTTTCTATTTACAAAACCTTGGAGCTTGGCGAGGTGTAACCTAGCACTATTACTCTGCAGCTGGCGGACAGATCACTTACATATTCACGAGGGATAGTGGAGGATGTGCTGGTAAAGGTAGACAAGTTCTTATTCCCTGCTGATTTTGTCATTTTAGACATGGAAGAAGACCAGGACACGCCACTTATCTTTGGAAGGCCATTCTTGGCTACCGGAAAAGCTTTGATTGATGTGCACAAGGGCGAGCTCACATTGAGAGTAGGTGGAGAGGAAGTCATGTTCAACATCTACAACACCATCAAAGGACCAAATGAGGTAAGTACTTGTAATAGTATTGATATAATTGATTCATGTGTATCTCATGTTGGTGCAGGTAGGATGACAAAAGACTCTTTAGAGAGATGCTTGTTGGAA
The DNA here is from genome assembly GCF_012295235.1 of Primulina huaijiensis. NCBI lineage: Eukaryota > Viridiplantae > Streptophyta > Magnoliopsida > Lamiales > Gesneriaceae > Primulina > Primulina huaijiensis. The sequence continues at coordinate 11,439,303 of NC_133315.1, read as the reverse complement.
TCAGCTTCTACAGTGAATGAAGAGGACTGGAATGTGCGAGAGGAGTTACTTGCTCTCAATACATTGCCTAAAGTAAAGTTTGATGCTCAGCATGAAGAGTTACTTGAAGACGCAAGCAAAGAGGTGCCAAAAGCGTCCCCTGAATTGAAGGATTTACCGAGCCACTTGTGCTATGCATTCCTAGATGAGAGTTCATCTTATCCGGTAATTATATCTTCTGCTCTTACTATTGATGAAAAAGATAGGTTGTTGAGGGTGTTGGGAGAATTTAAATCTGCTTTGGGATGGACAATTTCTGATATAAAGGGGATTAGCCCTACTGTTTGTATGCATAAAATCTTGATGCATGATTCTTATTCCCCCTATGTTGATCATCAGCGGAGGCTTAATCCAGCTATGAAGGAGGTTGTGAGAGCTGAGGTATTAAAATTATTAAATGCTGGTGTTATTTATGCTATATCTGACAGTTCTTGGGTTTCACCAGTACAAGTAGTGCCTAAGAAGGGGGGTATAACTGTGGTGAAAAATGAGAATAACGAATTGATTTCAACTCGTCCAGTGACCAGTTGGCGAGTGTGTATATACTACAGGAAATTGAATGATGCGACTAGGAAAGATCACTTCCCCCTCCCCTTTATTGACCATATGCTTGATAGAGTAGGTGGTTATCATTATTATTGCTTTCTAGATGGTTATTCAGGTTACAATCAAATTGTCATAGCACCGGAGGATCAAGAGAAGACTACCTTCACTTATCCCTACGGTACATTTGCTTTCAGGAGGAAATAATAGAGGTTTTTGTGGATGATATATCTGTCTTTGGTTCATCATTTGATCATTGTTTGCAGAATTTGACGCTTGTTTTGCAGAGATGTCGAGAGAAGAATTTAGTGCTGAATTGGGAAAAATGTCACTTCATGGTACCAGAAGGTATTGTGCTTGGGCATAAGATTTCGACTAGAGGAATAGAAGTGGACAGAGCCAAAGTTGTGGCTATTGAAAATCTCCCACCGCCGAAGAATGTGAAAGGGATCAGAAGTTTCTTGGGACATGCTGGGTTCTATCGTCGGTATATTAAAGATTTCTCTAAAATTACTAGACCTTTATGTAATTTGTTAGAGAAAGATTCTACATTTATTTTTGACGATGATTGTTTGCAGGCGTTTAACAGGATCAAAACAGCACTAATTTCTGCACCCATCATGATAGTGCCTGACTGGAAGGAGCCCTTTGAGCTCATGTGCGATGCTAGCGACTATGCTGTGGGAGCAGCATTGGGACAAAGGCGAGATAAGATGTTCAAGGCTATCTACTATGGAAGTCGTACACTCAATGCAGCCCAACAGAATTACACAACTACTGAGAAAGAGATGCTAGCCGTGGTGTTTGCATTCGATAAGTTCAGAACATATCTCATTAGCACCAAGGTAACTGTTTTCACTGACCATGCAGCTCTTCGTTAATTGTTTGGAAAAAAGGATGCAAAGCCCAGGTTGATACGATGGATACTCCTACTTCAAGAATTTGACTTGGAAGTCAAAGACAAGAAAGGTTGTGAAAATCAGGTAGCAGATCACTTGTCACGCCTGGAGCTGGAAGAAAGAACTGAAGGTGGAGTGATCAGTGAGTCGTTCCCAGACGAACAACTCTTCAAGGTAACTGTTACACATCCCTGGTTTGCAGATATAGCCAAATTTCTTGCTGCAGGAGAGCTACCATCGGATTTAACTTATCACCAAAAGAAGAAATTTCTTCATGATGCCAAGTTTTATCTGTGGGATGATCCTTTCTTGTTCAAGAGATGCGCTGATCAGATATTTCGACGATGCGTAGCAGAGGAAGAAGCAGGTGCGATTCTTGAGCAGTGTCATTCCTCACCATACGGTGGACACTTTGGAGCATCTAGAACGGCAGCTAAGGTATTACAGTCAGGTTTCTATTGGCCTAATCTATTTAAAGGCAGTTATACTTTAGTCAAGTCATGTGATAAATGCCAAAGAGTTGGCAATATTTCTAGATGTCACCAATTACCACTAACAAACATTTTGGAGGTGGAACTTTTTGATTTCTGGGGTATTGACTTTATGGGTCCATTCCCATCCTCGTTTTGTCAATCTTACATTTTACTTGCTGTTGATTATGTGTCCAAATGGGTGGAATCAATCGCCACTAGCACTAATGATGCTCGAGTTGTTGTTAAGTTTGTTCACAGGAACATCTTCATAAGATTTGGAACATCTAGAGCCATAATCAGTGATGAAGGTGCGCATTTCTGTAACAAAATTTTTAACTCACTGTTGGCTAAATATGATGTGAAGCACAGGGTGACACTGGCATACCACCCGCAAGCTAATGGGCAAGCAGAAAGATCCAGCCGGGAGATCAAGCAAATTTTAGAAAAAACAGTGAAGACAAACCGGAAGGATTGGGCAATTAAGCTAGATGATGCTCTGTGGGCGTACAGGACTGCATACAAGACACCTATCGGGATGTCACCGTACAGGTTGGTCTTTGGGAAAGCTTGCCATCTACCTTTGTAACTAGAGCACAGGGCTTTTTGGGCTGTGAAAAAGCTTAATTTTGATATGGGAGCATAAGGTGAGCAACGACTGTTGCAGTTGAATGAGATGGAGGAATTCAGGAATGATGCATACGAGAATGCAAAGATATACAAGGAGAAAACCAAGAGATGGCACGACAAGCAGATTCTTTGACGAGACTTCGAACCAGGACAACAGGTGTTGTTGTTCAATTCTCGACTGAGGTTGTTTCTTGGTAAGTTAAAATCACGATGGTCTGGACCATTCACAGTGGAAACAGTGTATCCACATGGTGCAATTGAGTTAAAGTGCAACAATGGTCAGACATTTAAAGTCAATGGTCAGAGGATCAAGCATTATTTTTGCAATGAAGTGAGGCACATGGACAACCTTCCCCTGGGAGAACCAAAGTAGACAAGAGAATGTCAGGCTGATGACATTAAACCAAGCGCTGTGTGGGAGGCAACCCACATTTATTTATTTTTTAGCATTCGTGTTGTTTTTTTATTATCGTATTTTAATTTCTTAGTTATTAATTTCAATTTTCTCTGTTCAAATTTTAATTTTAGTTTTTATTTTTTCAGGTGATTTAAAAAAAAAATTCGAAAAATTGATGGACAGAAGGTGCCGCGCATATGCGCCATTCTATGCGCGCATATGCGCGAGATGACAAGCAGCCCCACTCGGATGGCAGAGACCTTTGCGCATATGCGTCACTTCGGGCGCGCATATGCGCGCAACATGCATTGGCGACCGATTTGGGCAGAGACTTGCGCGCATATGAGCCGGCTTATGACGCGCATATGCGCGCAATCTGTTATAAAAAAACTGCGAACCCTTCATCAGAATTTCAAAGCACCGCCTTCCTCTCTCACAAACACCCACCGCCACGCCTAACTCCTCCGAACCACCGACAGCAGCCGCTCCTATCTACGCGCCGCCGACCGAAGCTCCAACCACACTCCGATTCCGGTCATCTTCTATTTCGAGTAAGGTTGTCTCCAGATTTCTTTAAATTTTCAGAATTATTAGAAATTTGTTCAAGCAATTTGGGGAACTTTTGATATGGTGCATCGGGTATTTATCTTTGATCTGAGTAAATTTGTTCTTGGGTGGTATATTGTATTGCTAACCGGAGTAGTTGGTGGGAGAGATTATATCTGCTACAAACGTTGGTGTGCTTATCTGTGATTTGTGAGTTTCACTTGTTGAATTTATTGTTGGGTGTGAGCTTTGCATATTTGATTTATATGGCGCCGAAAAAGAAGTCGAAAAAGGGTGCCTCATCCTCGTCGAGCTATGATTCGTATAGGTTTGGAATGAGGAAGCCCAACAGGTATATGAGAGCTCCATGACTAGATCGATTATCCCGGAAAGGGGATTTAACTTGTCAACCCCCCAGGGTGTTATTGTGGACGAACTTGAACGCCGAGAATGGGTTGAATTTGCTCGACCTCCTATAGATGCTGTGATTTCAGTTGTGCGAGAGTTCTATGCTAATATGCGGATACGCCACGACGAGTCGAAAGTAGTGGTGCAAGGTAAATTGGTATCGTTTGATTCTCAAACGATAAACATGATCTATCAGATGCCTAGCTTCGACCAAGACGAATATCATGCATTTCTCGAAGATGGCGTCGATTATACAGAGGTCATTCCACCTTATGTCTAGAAGGTGCCGCCTGGAAAACGAGCTCAAGCGGTCCTATTTCTTTGAAGAAATCAGACATGGGCCCTAATGCAAGTGCTTGAACATCCTTTGTGTTGGCCCGAATTCTCCCGTCCTTGCACTACCACGATGTGACCAAAGACAAGGTTGCCCTTGTCTTTGTTATTATAATGGGCAAATCTGTTGATTTGGCGAAGATTATTTTTGGATCGATTCTGAGAGCCGGCATAGGATTAGCCACGGTCGCTCTTCCATGCCCCCACATTGTTACCGAGCTCTGCCGACAGGCCGGCGTGACATGGTCATCTGACGAGCAGGTTCTTAAGCCGAAGGCGCCCATTGCTGCCTTATTTGGAGTGGCCTCTTATGTTCTTCATGAGTTTCCGGATGAAGAGGAGTTTCCACAGCCACAGTTACCACCACCACTACCACCACCTACAGCAGCCAGACAGCGCAGGGGAGACAGATTTCAGCGGTTCAAAAACGAGATGCAGGACCAGCGGAGATTACTAGTTGAGCAGCGCCAGGTGCTGGATTGGCTTCAGTACCGCACAGACTATTTCATGGGCTACATGATGGATTTCACTGCTGTGCTTGCTCAGCGGTTTCCACCCATCGGTCCCGAGGATCCGATGTTTCCCCAGCCACCTGCATGGCCACCACAGTACCCTGGAGCTCCTTACCAGGCCCCACCCCAGCACATGGATGAAGATGATGACGATGGTGACGGCGAGCACTGACGCTCGTCGTGGGAGGTATGATTGTCACGGGCTTTCTTGTTTATACATTGAGGACAATGCATACTTTAAGTTTGGGGGGGTGATTTGATTTAATTTTGATGTTATGATGATTTAATTGTGATGTTTTAGCGGTTGTTAATTTTGAAAATAAAAAAAAAATTTACTTTAGTCTTTATGTACATTTTTAGTCGTTAACTTGTTTTAGAATTGTGGAATTAAGGTAATAACCAAACAATGATGAGAGTTGACCCGAAACACATGTTGTCCCTAGATTACGAATCTAAATGCATGCTATCTTTACTTAACCGTTTACACACTAAATCACGATTGCTATGATTGTTGATACATCCGATGTCAAGAAATTGTTCATGTAATTTGCGATTTGGAATGTATCAATGGACTCCAAAACCCGACCTGCATGTTGATTACTTGTTGTCGAGTTACGTGCTCACTAACACAAAAATGATTCAGGCAATCTTTGAATTGTGTTGGGCCTGTTTTTCCTTGAAAAATCTGTCAATTGTTAGCCCTTTGAGCCTAAATGAGAATGAGATGTGTGATTTGTTTTGTTTGAACACCCGAAAACATGATCTATCTGTGTTTGTTGAATGGTAAATTGAAAGTAGTGTAGAACTTGGTTTGACACTCTTCGAGGCGAGATACGGGTATTGTGCGACTTAGGGATGATTTAGGCGATTTTTTTGGAATGTTTGAGCCTTTCAAGCCTACCCATAACATCGTATTAGACACTAGTTTACCATGTTTGAGCTTAATAAAAATCGAATGGAGTGTGCCAAGGCACCCAAGAGCCCCCATTCGTATCATTTCTGCATCCCCACGTCAACTACCAAATTTTGAGCATATACACCAGTACCTACCGAAAATTGTGAGAAAACGAATCTTTTTATCACTACGAAAGATTGTCTCACTGGTGCGTGTATAAGTTATTTGTGAAAAAAAAAAAAAAAAAAAAAAAAAAGAATGAAGAAGTTGAATAACGAATAAAGTAGTATGACGTGTTGATATGAAAAAGAAAAAACAATGGTAGAGATGTTGTGATGATCCAATTGGAGGTGAAACATAAGAAATGGGAGATAGGTGTTAAAAAAATAAATTGGTTTTTTTCTCTCACGGTTGATTCCCTATCCTCATTTGTAGCCATTAGCCGTAGCCTGACTTTATAAGCTTAAAAGACCTATTAACCGAGTCACACATACCCAATATACTAGTGGAGAAGAGTTGCCAAAGTTAAAGCCTATGGACACTTGAAAAATGCCGTCGATAGACATAAAATTCGATTGTGTACATGTGCACATCTCATGATAATGGACTGTGTTTGGTTAATTATTGTCTTCATATTGCCATTTTGTTGAGCCAAATGTTACCCTATAAGTCCTGTTGATTTGTGAAGGTGAGTGTGTGCCTCAATGGTTTTGTTAATTGCATGTGTGTCGAGGAGCCCAGAACTTTATGAGAAAAAAAGAAAAAGAAGGTTATAAACTTATCTTGGCATTTGGTTTCGGTAAACGAGAATAGCAAAACACACACGCACGTGAGCTGTGAGTAATGTGGCATGTGTTTAATTCAATATGATGGGGACTGTAATCTCTGAGGCTAGTGGTTATCCTTTTGTTCCACTATTCTTGTTCATTCTATTTTTTTTTTTTAGGATGTGTTGAGTCTAGTTTAGTTAATGTTTTATTTTATCTTATTTTGCTCGGGACTAGCAAAAGTTTAAGTTTGGGGGGATTTGATAAGTGCATTTTGTGCACTTAAATTATCCTTATAATTCAGTTAGATTGTTAGTTTTTTTGGGCAGAATTATGCGTTTTTTGTTAGTTTTGGTGTGATTGCAGGAATCTAGGTAAGACGATGCATGGGCATGAAAAAGAATGAAAGATGGCGCTGAGAAGATGATTTTGAGCAAGAGCCCACCTTTGGAGGCAGTGAGACCCGCGCATATGCACGAGTTGGAGGCGCGCATATGCGCGCAATATGCAAGAAAAGGCCAGAGAACACCGCGCATATGCGCCGGATGAGGCGCGCATATGCGCGAGAGAAGAAATTCCCGATGTGCAAAACAGAAGACTCCGCGCACATGCGCGGAGCCAGGGCGCGCATGTGCGCCCAAAAGAGCAAGACTGCCCAACACAACAGAAGGACCCGCGCATATGCGCGAGTCTTGGTCGCGCATATGCGCGCGGCGCGATTTCTCGGAATTAAATAGGTTTCAGCGTGGGTTTTGAAGGGAGGGGGAAATTTTTACAACAGCAGCCGACATAGCAGAGAAAAGGTGCGAAAAAGTGAGATCCAACGGAGGACGGAATGCGAAGAACGGAGATAAAAGACGCTGAATCCGGAAACGGAGACGCACTTTCATCTCTTCTCAACACGTTTCTAATTCGGTTCTTTACTTTAACGTTTTTAATGATCATAAACAGGTTTTGTATTAATTTAAATTCGAGTATGAACTAATTTCAATTTCTAGAGATTGATGTAATCGGTGTCGAACCGATGTTATGGACGTTTTGAATTTTCATTTAATTAATTCATCGTGTTTATTTGTGCTTTCTTGTTCTTAATGCTTTTGAATTATTGGCCATAATTCGATTGATTAAATAATTGAGATCTAACACTCGACAGAGGGGATTGAGATTAGGACAGAGGGAATCGCATTGTCAGATGTTTATAACATGCAAAAGACGTATAAATCTGGTGAATCCATAAGTAAAGAACCTTGGTTGCATTCATTACGTGTTACGTGATTTTAAATAGACATATTAAAATCAGTAATAGGTGGTATATTTCTATTTATCACTTGAAAAAGGGAATAGGAAAATTGCGAGTTCTTGGTTAGTAAACATGATGCAATTTAATAATCTGTTATTCAATTTTAATTTAGCATAGGGGAAACCAGACGAAATCATATCTCTAGATTTATTCATTCATTGAATATCTACTGTGTGCTAGAATTACAGAATTCATTGTTTCTCTGAATTGATTATAAAATCACTCTTCGATTTTCTAAATAAAGTTGAGCTATGTCAATTATGGTACTTAATATACAATTTTAAATAATTACTCTTCGTGGGATCGATATATGTACTTAAACCAGTGCTAAAACTTGACACCGTACACTTGCGGTAGTGAAATCACGCAACAGCAATAGCGACCTCAGTTTAAAAGGTCGTTCCAGGGGCAGCTAGGAAAGAAGCATTTTCAGGGATCATAGAAAGGCAATGGTCCTATTCCTCAGCAAAAGGTTCCCCAGTAGCCCGGTGATTATCCAACGTGCCTGAAGTGCCACCGCCAACATCCAGGGAAATGTTTATATGGGTCAGGCAAATGTTTCAAATGTGGAGCAAGTGACCACATGTTAAAGGACTGCGCACAGTGGAGGCAGCCGACTCAGGGAAGAGTGTTCGCCATGCACGCTCAGGAGGCGAACCCAGACACGACTCTTTTGACTGGTAACCTATTTAATTCAACACCACGTTATTTTAATATGCATGTTTCGGTAACTGTTTTGTTATTATTAGCGTGCTAGTTGCATTTTAGTGAATTTGTGTAGAGATTTTCTGATATGCATGAGTTTAAGATTAGTGTTTTGGGATGTAAGTTTTGTGTGTTGTGCTAACGTCTCTCAGGAAATATTTTCATAAAGAGAGCAACCACGAAGGCCCTGATAGATTCAGGAGCCACTCACTCTTTTATCTCGAAAACATTCGTTAATTATTTGGACCTCAAATCCATTGGGCTCGACGTGAGCTATTCAGTAACAGTCCCATCAGGGGAAGAGCTATCAGCTACTAGTGTGGTCCGAGATATTGATCTAGAATTGCAGGGCCACCTGGTATATGCCGATCTAATAGTGTTGCTGATGCCATAATTTGATGTTATTCTGGGAATGGATTGGCTGACGAAGAACAGAGTTCTTATTGATTTCCAGAAAAGGTTAGTGTTAGTAAGACCTTTGGGTATGGAGCAGTTTCTCTTTGAGCCAGCTAGATGGAAGAGTTTCCCTCGCATGATCTCTTGCATGCAGGTGCAGAAACTCATTCACAAAGGGTGTCAGGGTTTCTTGGCCAGCATTATTTCCGCACCTGACGTACTCTCTCCGTCCATATCTGAGGTACCAATGGTCAGATAATTTCCTAACGTCTTTCCAGATGACGTCACAGGCCTTCCATTAGAGAGAGAGGTAGAGTTCGCCATTGATATTATGCTATGCACCGTGCCAATCTCTAAGGCACCGTACCGATTAGCTCCAACTAAGATGTTAGAACTCAAACAGCAGATTCAGGAGCTCCTAGACAAATAATTCATCCGCCTTAGTTTCTCACCATGGGGTGCACCATTACTCTTCGTAAAGATGAAGGATGGGAGCATGAGGTTGTGTATCGATTACCGAGAACTGAACAAGGTAACGATCAAGAATAAATACCCACTTCCAAGGATCGAGGACTTGTTCGATCAGTTGCAAGGAGCTACAGTGTTCTCTAAAATAGATCTTCAATCGGGGTATCATCAGCTGAAGGTGAAAGACACAGATGTTCACAAGACAACCTTCAGAACCAGGTATGGGTATTACGGGTTCTTAGTGATGCCATTCGGAGTGACAAACGCTCCAGCAATTTTCATGGACTTGATGAATTTAGTATTTCGGCCCTACCTAGATCAGTTCGTCATAGTATTCATTGACAACATTTTTATCTACTCTAAGAGCCATCAGGAGCACGATCAGTACTTTGGTACAGTTTTGCAGGTCTTGCAGAGTCGCAAGTTATTTGCGAAATTCCGTAAGTGTGAATTTTTGTTGGAGAAGGTAACATTTTTGGGCCATATAATATCTAGCAGTGGCATTGAGGTGGATCCAGCAAAGGTGGCAGACGTTAAAGAATGGGTTGAGTCGAAGAATGCGTCAGAGATCCGTAGTTTTCTGGGCTTAGCCGGCTACTACCGTAAGTTTATTCAGGGATTTTCTTAGATAGCAGTGCCACTCACTTCATTGACCAAGAAGAATGCTAAATTCGAGTGGAGTGAAAAGTGTCAGAAGAGCATTGATACTTTAAAGCAAGCACTTATTTCAGTGTCAGTTCTAGCCATTCCATCAGGGCAAGGCAATTTGTGTTATACATCAATGCATCTAAGCTCGGGTTAGGCGCAGTGTTGATGCAGCACGGTCGAGTTATATCTTATGCTTCCAGGCAGTTGAAGGTGCACGAGAAGAATTAACTGACTCATGATCTAGAATTAGTCGCCGTTGTCTTTGCATTGAACATTTGGACACACTACTTGTATGGCGACAAATGCCAGATATTTACTGATCTCAAGAGTCTCAAGTATTTATTCAGGCCAAAAGAGCTAAATATAAGACAGAGACGGTGGTAAGAATTGGTGAAAGACTACGATTGCGAGATTAGGTACCATCCGGGGAAAGCTAATGTTGTGGGAGATGCCTTGAGCCGAAAGGTTGCAGTTGTAGCACAGTTTTCAGTGCAGAGACCTTTTCAATATGAGATTCAGAGGTTTGGTCTAGAGATCTATCGTAAGGGCAGAGCTCCTAGGATGTCTAATCTGACAGTCAAGACTGATTTACTAGACCGAATCCATAGAGGACAACCTTCGCTGAACAATTGCAGAGAGGATACTCTGACAGAGGCACATGCATCTCCGTATTCCATCCACCCAGGAGGTACCAAGATGTACAAGGATCTACAGATTTTGTAATGGTTGCCAGGGATGAAGCGAGACATCCGGCGATTTGTGTCAGAATGTCTCACTTGTCAGCAGGTGAAGGCAGAGCATCAGAGGCCAGCAGGGATGTTTAAGCCACTCCCTATCCCCGAGTAGAAATGGGAGAATATCACCATGGAGTTCATTGTTTGTTTGCCGAGGTCAGTCAGGGGATCCAATGCTATTTGGGTTATATTGGATGGACTTACTAAGTCGGCACACTTCTTACCAGTGAAGACGACTTTCTCCATGACGCAGTATGCAGAGCTCTATATCAGAGAGATATTTCAATTGCACGGGATCCCAGTTTCGATTGTGTCCGACAGGGACCCGAGGTTTACATCGTCTTTTTGGAAGAGTTTACAAGCAGCCATGGGGACGAAGTTTCTATTCAGTACAGCTTTTCACCCGCAGACAGATGGCATGTCTGAACGAGGGATTCAGGTTTTGGAGTATTTATTGCGAGCCTGTATGATCGATTTCCATGGGACTTGGGAATCGAAGCTACCTCTAGTGGAGTTTACATACAATAACAGATTCCAATCATCTATTGGTATGGCTCCATACGAGGCGTTGTATGGAAGGTAGTGCAGATCGCCGATTCATTGGGATGAAGTTGGTGATAGAGTAGAACTTGGTCCAGAGATTTTTCAGCAGACTGCAGATGTGGTGGTCAAGATTCGTGACAGAATGAAAACCGCACAGAGTCGTCAAAAGAGTTATGCTGATAAGAGGAGAATGGATTTCGAGTTTGCCGTAGGTAATCACGTTTTTGTAAAAATAGCACCTATGAAGGGTGTTATGAGATTTGGGAAAAGACGCAAGCTGAGTTCGAGGGTTATTGGACCGTTTGAGATTCTTGACAGAGTTGGGACACAAGCTTATCGTGTTGCCCTCCCGCCGAATCTTTCCGGGGTATACAATGTGTTCCACATCTCGATGCTGAGGAAGTATCTAGCAAACCCTTCGCACGTGTTGAGTTATGAACCATTACAGTTGGCTCCAGATCTGTCATATGAGGAAAGACCTGTCCAAATCCTAGACAGACAGGAGCGGAGACTTTGGAACAATGTGACCAAGTTGGTCAAAGTCCGGTGGTTGAATCAATCAGTACAGGAGGCCACTTGGGAGACTGAACCAGATATGAGGTTTCGTTATCCTGAGTTGTTTGGTAAGAGTTAATTTCGAGGGCGAAATTTATATAAGTGGGGGAAGAACTGTAGAGCCCAATTTCAGTACACGTAAAACCCATGCAATTATTTAATTGTTAAATCATTAATTTAATTTTAAAATGATTTTAGCGATGCATGTTGTACGAAATTGCATTATTTTAAATTATTTACGTTTACGTGATGCACGTTAAAAATATTTTCTCGAGTTTCATGTTTCAGGTGATTATTCGATGCAGGATCGAGGAAAGAGACCGGTGACGATATTGGAAACTTTTACATGTGGTATTTTTTTTTTTAAGTTAAGGTTGTGGCATATTAATTAATTTAATAAGTTTCAGCATTTTAAAGCCAAAATTATGTATTTAGTGAGCTTAGAATTTTAAAACTTCTAGAGTTCGCTTGGTGCATTTTATTTTGTTAAAAAAAATGAATTTTATAAAAAAATCAGTGTCTATTTATTTTAATTGAGGAGTTTGGTTAAATTAGTGTAGGTTAACCTTTTTATTAGAATTTTAATTAGTTAAATTAGCAATAATTTTCTCCTAATTAAAAACACACACTTACACGTATTACACCCTTTTCACAAACTAATACACGACACAAAACACACATACATTTTTCAATTCAATTTTTCATTTTCTTTGAGAGAAAAGTCTAGGGTTCCTTGAAGCAAGAACAGCCACCCCTCCCTTTTTATTTCTCCAGCAATTTTTCGTGAGTTTTGTTGCAAGAAAATCGTTGCACGATCGTCCCGGATCCACCCTCACTCCGTTTCCGCTTCGGTATCGTCGGTTCGGTAAATTTTAACATCATAAGGCACGTATATTATGTTTTTCCTGCGTTGATCTTGTCATAGTATTAATTCCAATGTGTTTGGTATGAAAATTTGTGTATGTTATGTAGTAGTTTGAGTAGAAAATTTATTGGATGTGTTTTGAAGAAAATTTTTTTAGATCTAAAACTCAAAATTGCTGTCCTTTTTGAAAACTGCGATTTTTTGGTCAAGAATTTAGGAAAACTTTCAACATGTGAAACATAGAACTTTTTGATATCTTCGATTTGATATAAAATTCGAAATTTGCGGATGAAAAATGCGTGATTTATGATCGTTTTTGTGGGAGTGCTCAAACTGCGTTTTCTGAAAAATTACGTTATTGATGTGTTCTTGAAGTTTTATTGTTGCAGGCTTCGTTGGGGATCGACGGGTGATTGTTGCTGCATTTAGATATGTTTAGTATCAGGTTGGGTGGTATTTGGTTGCCGGTTTGTGTCCATAGGCACTTGAATCCATTTGAAGTCGTAGGTAATGAGTTGGTGTCAATTTCCGTGTTTTTGAGTTGTATTGTGTCGTAGGTTGAATGTTGTTGTTTAGAGGTGTTTGTACGGGTTTGGAACAACATAATAGCATCTTAGGATGAGTCTCGAGGTGTCGGTTCATAGTCCGTACAATCGAGTTTAGAATGTTAAGCAACACATGTATTGAATTTTCGTGGGTTTGCAACTACCGCGGGTACACGGACCCGTGGACGGACCCTTACACTGGGTCCTTGCCTTTATTTCCTTCATAGTATTAGTTTTGCGAGCCAACAAGGACCCTGGCACGGGGTCCGTGCCCTTCTTTCTTTCTGAGTATGCCCTTACAGTATGTACGCGGACCCAGGCACGGGGTCCGTGTACTGTGTTTTGGGGAATATCTTAGGCTTCCCTTCTAGGTTTGATTCGGGGTTCGAGATCATGGTTAGTAGGATGATTAAAAGATGTCAAGTCCCGAGCGAACTAGAATGTCATAAGCTATTTATCCACCTCGGTGGTGAGTGCGAGTACCTACGTCTAAGTTATGCAAGTTCAGTGCTTGAATTCATGTTAGTATGTGCAGCAGTGGCCCCAAGTGAGATCCAACGAATCCCTCAACGCCAAGTAAGTATGTTCGACGTGCAAAGGAAAATCTTTTAAGTTTTTGAGGTATGCTAAATTTCTTGTGACCAAATTATGTATGAGATTGGAAAGCAGTAAAGCATGACCAGGGACCAATCCACCCCGTTAAAGCATGAACGGGTTTACATAAGGATTGGAAAGCGGTGAAGCATGACAAGGGACCAATCCACCAGTTAAAGCATGAACGGGGATCTCATGTATGTGGCAATGGATCTTTCCTGTCAGCCCAGTACTATGGTTTATTCTGATCATACGCTTTTATTTAGCGGTCACTTGCTTTGAAACATGTCTCTACGCAAAATGATGTGTTATATGCTCAAGTATGTATGAAGCAAGCATGTTTACGAAAAGTTTTACGTTGATGGCACGTCTATGTATGTATGTATGTATGTTCAAGTTTTCGTATGCATGTTCGAGTTGTAAGTATGTTCGTCCTATTTTGAAGATGCATGTGGTTTTATTATGTAGTACTTGCTACCTTCCAGTTTATACGTGTTGAGTCTTTAGACTTATTAGACTTGATCGATGCAGGTGAGGATGATGTCGAGGAGACGAGGGGTGAGGACCATTGAGCTGGCTTGGACTGAGCGGGAGGCTAACCCGAGGACCGCAATGTTTTAAGTTTTTATGAATGTTCAAAATACTCTGATTTATGTTACTGGTTATGTATTTTAAACAAATACTTTTGGCAAACTTTACTTTGAGATCTTTTGTGCTACTACTTTGGAATGAACAGTTTGTTTTATCGAATTTTGAAGGTTCACGATTTATTTATGAAAATTTTTATTATTCCGCAAATTTTAAAAAGTTGAAGGTACGGTACGTTACAGTGTGGCGTGTGAGTGAGTATAAGTTGGGAAGGGTTTCATAAATTATATACTAACTAAGGCTTAGGCCTAATAAGCTTGCCAAGTAGGCCCATTAGTCTTAATTAGAATTCAATTAAAATATAAAAATAGTTTTGGTAAGATAAGTTTGTGAATTTATTCGCCGGGTTGCCAAAAAGTTCGTATTTTTGTTGAAAAACTAACACCGATAAAATTTACGTCCCGGCGTATAAAATCAACTCAAATCTCCTTATTTTCAAAAATAAGAAAAAAAATCACTCATATTTTAAGTAATTAAATTAATTATTTTATAAAAATATTTTACGTTTTTCAGCCCTCAGTCTCCGTTCCACGATCGCAACTTGAATAATCCTAAAAAATACAGTTTTATGCATAATGATAATAAAATCCTATTTAACATGTAGTCATGTATGTCACATAATCAATTAATTAGCCATTTTCTCATATTTCCTAGATTTGCATGCAGTTGGATTACGTCATCTTAATTTTGGACCTTACAAAATAAGACATATTAACGCGTTTTAATCCCGAATTAAACCAAAATTTAATATAAAATTCCCAAATTAAAAACTTAGACTTTTAATAATTATTTAAGCTTAAACATAATTTTTCATAATTTTATAAAGCTTAAAACTAGGCTTTTCGTTAAATTCATCGATTCGTTTTTAAACTTAGACGTACACCCTGGTTTTGACTCGTATGGACTCGAAACTTAACCAAAACTTACCAAACTTGGACCAAAGCTTAATAACACCTAACTAACCAATATACAACAAAATTTCATCCCATTAAGTCCCTTAAACATGCCTAGAAAGCAATTGAATTTTTCTGCACAAGAGTCCTAGTCCTAATATGATTCGAACATAGGCTAGCTTCGCCTCCAGCCCTTAACCACCATGTCCATCCTATACCCATCCCTCCTATGCATCCCACTTCAGTCTAGTGGACCCTCCCTAATTGCAGCTAGCAGTCGGGACCCTCAAAGACTCCTGGTCGAAGAGTCATTTCTCTTAAGGAGTCTATTTTCGTTTTTATTCCTTCTCTATTTTTTTCAGCCTTTAAACATACACCTAGGGACCCTTAAACATGTGAAAAAACATACCTTCAAGTACCCCTAACATGGCAGCCCCTTTGTGCATCATTATGAGGAGTTTTAAAAGATGAAAACACTAGTTTTGTGCATGTATAGCCATAAAAACGAAAATATAAAAGTTGCATCATGTTTTTCATGGAATCATGTATCAAACACATAATAAGGTGTGAAAGATGAGAAAAAAGAGATTAAGGCGTGCCTTTGCATTTTAAACGCACGATTTTACGTTGACAAATCGAAGAACGACGAAGAACGATCATGGCTTGAATTTCCTTGAAGAACCTTGATGCTTTTCCCCTTAATTTTCCCTGTGTGTGCGTGTTTTGCTTGGTGGGGGAGCGTTTGCAAATTGTTGGGGAGATTTGAGAAAGTGGCGTGAGTTTATGAAATAATGGGGAGGGTTTTGAGTATTTTATAGTTTAATTAATCACTAATTAGGCTTAGGCCCATTTATTAGGTAATTTAGGCCCATTATAGTGCTTAATTAGAATTTTAAAAATAGTTTTGTTTAAATAAGTTTGTGAATTTATTAGCCGGGTTGTCAAAACATTCATATTTTTGTTGAAAAACAAACACCGATAAAATTTACGTCTCGGCATATAAAATCACCTCAAAACCCCTTATTTTCAAAAATAAGAAAAAACATCACCATTACTTTAAATAATCAAAACAATTATTTTAATAAAAACGTTTTACAATTTTAAGTCCTCGGTCTCCGTTACTCGATCGCAACTCAAATAATCCTTAAAAATACATTTTAATGCAACCATGTAGAAAAATATATTTTTAAACAAGTCAATATGCACTACATAATTAATTAATGCAATTAAAATATTTAATTAAAATACAAAAGAATTTAATAACTCGTTCATGTGGTTCGCGTGGACTTTTTAAATTTTCGGGGCGTTACAATCTTCCCCCCTTAAATTGAATTTCGTCCTCGAAATTCGCTTATCCTTGATAACCCAAAGTTTAGTCTCACTTCTAATATCCCAAAAATCCACGCTTCCGTTCCGCTGCGCTACTCTGATAAAACTTAATTTCTAGAATATCCTTATGTCTCCTTGATCCCAATTGATTTTACCTTCTAAATCCTTATTTGTGAATTGTAACTTAAAAAGACCCATAATGACTTAGTGTTGTTACTATTATAACCCCGAATTTCAACTTTTCATAAAATTCCCAATATAAAAATATGGATGACCACGCATATTGTACAATACTTTCCTTGTATTATACCCAAAAATGTTCATCAACCTATTAAATTTCAATCTTAAAATCTCAAATGCATCCGCTAACGCTTAGATTTTTCAAGTTTGGTATTGATTCATCGTTAAAAACCCTTGATTAACATCCCTTATAACATTATAACCGAAATATCTCAATGTTCCAAATATTCTTAATAGTTTAAATCATCGAAAATTCTTATTATTTAACCCATTCAATTATCACTTATTGCTAAATTAGTCCCCAAATTCCTTAAAATTTGCAAAATAAATTCTTAATTTCTTAAAAAAATATCCTAATTGGTCCTTAATTTCAAAATTCCTACTGTTAACCCATAAGCTCTTGGCATTCTTAATTTCCTTCTACAGGTTCCCCATAACATAATTTCGATAAATTGTAACATATTTACCCAAAAATCAATTCCTATAACCAATCTTACATTTCATCAAACTTAAAATCTCAATTTATACATTTTCTTACTTCCAAAGATAATCGCAGTCCTCGAATCATTATTACTTATGAGTAATTTCAAAAAATTAATTCAACTAGTAACCACGAATCAGAAATATTTTCTTATAAAATATACATGTCCCAAAAGCATTCATAATATTCACGATTAACTTATTGCCCAAAAAGTAGAACATTAATATTAAAACCCAAAAATCAACATTGTCCAATTCCACCACGAAGACAAAATGTGTTGAAATCAAATAATTTCTTATTTCATATCGTATCACGTATGAAAATTCTAAAGCATATAAATCATATATTGTCATAAAGCTATTAAACATGTGACGTGAACATATAATTTATGTACTTATGTAGGTAACATCATAAAATCATATAAAAGATGTAAACTTACAAGTTTGAGGCTTGACGATTGAGCTTCCCAGCACTGATGGTGGCACAACCCTTTACAGAACCATTGTTCTGATACCAACAAGAACGTCTGCTTTTCGTTTTCTTAAATCGTGCTAGAAATTTTTTTTTCCTCCTTAATCTATATAATTCAAATATACAAATATATACTTTAAAATACATTGACACCATTTTTAAATCAAAGGAAAATAGTTTGAATCATAAAATCGTCAAACGTTTTACCAAACTTAAAAATATTATTTGAAAAGTATAGCCCATACTATAACCTCTCAAAAACCACTCATAACATAAACAAAGTCATAAAAATATCTTTAACATAACTTAAAATCATAAATCATAACTAGAGCGGAAAACTAGCGTCGGTCCTCGGGTTATGTGCACCTTCATTCCAGTCAGATCAACCATCAATACCTCCATCATTTTCATAATCACTTGCATCAATCACACCTAGTGAGTCTAAAGACTCAACACACCATAATCTTGATAAAAAATACTACATATACAGATCACATGCAACAGTGAAAATACTTGTATTTAAAATATTGTTTTCATGAAGATGCATCAACTTTAAACATAAAAATTTTCATAAACCTATTCATATCCACATAAACACATTCATATTCATATCCATATCCACATTCGTATCCATATTCATATTCATATTCATATCCATATCCATATCCATATCCATATCCATATTGATATTCATATTCGTGTTCGTGTTTGTTGAATTCAGTTCATGATTATGACTCGTATTCTTAAACGTATTGGGCCATAGATCCATCTACATGTAACCACAGTACTGGCCGGCGAGGACACCAGCGACACTCTCACCGGTCAACTCAGCCTTGGCCGATCCTCATAATATGAAAATACGATCGTCGGGGCTCCCTCGAGGGCCTTCTCCCATAGACGGGCTCCCTCTGAGGCCTTTTCCCACGTATGGGCTCCCTCTGGGCCTTCTCCCGAAATGGGCTCCCTCTGAGGCCTTTTCCCCTCACGTTATCCCAAAGCATATCATCATATACATATACATACCCGTATCCCAAGAAATACGATCGTCGGGCTCCCACTGGGACCATAACCCTCACGATATCTCTAACATATCATCGTATTAGTCACAATCCCTTCACGTTTTTCAACATGTTATCATCACTTAATAAAAATCATGCATATACGTATCATTTTGATTTTTCGTAACCAAGCATGCAACATGTCTTTTAATTTCCTTATTAAATTATAAAAATCCATAAACATTTAAACATCATAATTTAACATATAAAAATTCATAAATATTTAAACCAACATTTTAACATATAAAAATCCATAAACATTTTAAAATAAACATTTTAACATACCCAAAATCCATTAACATTTTAAAATAAACATTTTAACATATAAAAATCTATAACAAGCCATAAACGTTTTAAAATAAACATTTTAACATCATAAACCTTTAAAAAACATTTAGATCATACACATTTAAAATAAACGTTTTAACATATTAAATCATGAAAACATCCATAAACATTTAAAATAATCATATTAGCATAAAAAATAGCATTCAAGACACTGCCATGACGTTTACTAATTTCTAAGTATAAAATGATCGTTTTATCCCTGGACGTAAAATTTAATATTTTTGACTTTTTCTTAATTTCATTGACTTTAATATGTCCCAAATAATTATTTAAGCTTACATGAATTTTCCAATATTTTTAGCTTAAATCGAGGACTTTTAAATTAATCTTTAAATAAGACATATTAACGTGTTTTAATCTCGAATTAAACCAAACATTATTATAAAATTCCCAAATTAAAAACTTAGACTTTTAATAATTATTTAAGCATAAAATTAATTTTACAAAATTTTATAAAGCTTAAAACTAGGCTTTTCGTTAAATTCATCGATTCGTTTTTAAACTTAGACGTACACCCTGGTTTTGACTCGTATGGACTCGAAACTTAACCAAAACTTACCGAACTTGGGCCAAAGCTTAATAACACCTAACTAACCCATATACAACTATATTCCAGCCCATTAAGTCCCTTGAACATGCCTAGGAAGCTACTGAATTTTTCTGCACAAGAGTCCTAGTCCTAATAAGATTCGAACCTAGGCTAGCTTCGCCACCAGCCCTTAAACACCATGTACAGCCTCTACCCATCCCTCTATGCAGCCCACTTAAGTCTAGTGGAGCCTCCCTAATCGTAGCTAGCAGCCGTGACCCTCAAAGACTCTTAGTCGAAGAGTCCTTTCCCTTAAGGAGTCTAATTTCGTTTTTATTCCTTCTCTATTTTTTTCAGCCTTTAAACATACACCTAGGGACCCTTAAATATGTGGAAAAATATCCTTTCAAGTACACCTACCATGGCATCCCCTTTGTGCATCATTATGAGGAGTTTTAAAAGATGAAAACTCTAGTTTTGTGCATGTATTGCTATAAAAACGAAATTATAAAAGTTGCATCATGTTTTTCATGAAATCATGTATCAAACACATAATATGGTGTGAAAGATGAGAAAAAAGAGATTAAGGCGTGCCTTTGCGTTTTAAATGCACGATTTTACGTTGACAAATCGAAGAACGACGACGAACGATCATGGCTTGAATTTCCTTGAAGAACCTTGATGCTTTTCTTCTTAATTTTCCTTGTGTGTGCGTGTGTTTTGCTTGGTGGGGGAGGGTTTACAAATTGTTAGAGAGATTTGAGAAAGTGGCGTGAGTTTATGAATTAATGGGGAGGGTTTTTGAGTATTTTATAGTTTAATTAATAACTAATTAGGCTTAGGCCAATTTATAAGTAGGTAATTTAGGCCCATTAGTGCTTAATTAGAATTTTAAAAATTGTTTTGTTTAAATAAGTTTGTGAATTTATTAGCTGGGTTGCCAAAACATTCGTATTTTTGTTGAAAAATCAACACCGATAAAATTTACGTCCCGACGTATAAAATCACCTCAAAACACCTTATCAGTCATTCGAGGGATTGTTAAAATGTTTTAAGGCCTATGACTAGAAATTAAGCAAATGAAAGATGAAAAACTCAAACGATTGTTACATACGTTAGAGAAGACGCTATGAAACATCTGCCATTTCTTTTTGTTTAAAATGTACTAGAAATTTTTTTTAAAGCTCTTCAAAAATTCGGCCGATACATATACATATATATACAAAATATTTTTGCACCATTTTAAAATGAAACCAACCAAATAGTATTTGAAAAATCCAAAGAATAGTTCAAAACGTCAAATCATCTAACATTTTACCAAACCTAAAAAGCAATAAATTTGAAAAGTATAGCCCATACTAAACCTCTCAAAAATCTCTCAAAAGCATAAATAAGTAATCTTAAAAATATTTAACGTGAATCATAAACGTAAATCATAAGTGCAGAAAAGTAGAAGCGCTGGTCCAAGGGTCATATACACCTTCAGTCCAGTCTGGTCAACCATCAAGACCTCCATCAAACTCACCTTCATCCATCACACCTAGTGAGTCTAAAGACTCAACACTCCATAATCTTTATAATAAATATTACGTATAAAATCACATGCAACAGTGAAAATACTTTTTACGTAAAAAGAACATTTTTCATGACATGCATAACATAAACCTCAACATTTATCTTTTCCTCATTTCATAACATGTATCCTTTTATCATGATCATAAACATTTTCCTTTTATTGAATTCAGATCGTTAATTGTGACTTTCCTCATTCTAAAAAAGTCGATGGATCCATCTACATGTAACCACAATACTGGGCGGCGGGGACATCAGTGACAATCTCTCGTCAACTGAGCCTCGGCCTATCCTCAGCGAATGGTAATACGATTGTCGGGCTCCATCGGGGCCTTCTCCCATAAATGGGCTCTCTCTGGGGCCTTTTCCCTCACGATATCCCCATTCTTATCCTCATATCCTCAATAATCACAATTCTTTCACTTCCTTCAACGTTTCACATTTTCATCACTTTAATAAAATCATGAATTTAATATCCTTTTTCGTTTTTTAAAAACAAGCATGCAACATGTCCTTTTACTTTATCGTTACGTCACAATTTCCATGAATAAATCATAAAATTTCATAAACCATTCGCATGACCATTTTAGCATATAAAAATCTTTAAACATTTAAAATGATCATAATAACATATATAACAGTATTCGAAGCACTGTCATGACGATTACTATTTTCTAGGTGTAAAAAACCGTTTTACCCCTACACGTAAAATTTCCCGTTTTTTTACTTTTTCTTAAAATTCCTTGACTCTAATATGTCCCAAATAATTATTTAAGCATAAATTAATTTTTCCATAATTTTATTTAGCTTAAATAATAGACTTTTAAATTAATCTTTAATTATTCGTTTTTAAGGCGTTTTAATCCCGAATAATTTCAAACCTTAATATAAAATTCCCAAATTTAATTTTAGACCTTACAATTCCTCCCCCCTTAAATAAAAATTCGTCCCCAAAATTAGAACTTACCGAATAGCTCAGGATAGTGACTCTTCAAGTCCCTCTCGGTTTCCCAAGTAGCTTCCTCTTCCGAGTGTTTCACTCACTTGATCTTGACCATTGGAATGCCTTTGTTTTAGAGTCTTCTTTCCTGCCTTGCCAAGATTTGGACAAGTCTTTCTTCATATGTCATATTTGAAGTCAATTGTAGAGGTTCATAATTTAGTGCATGTGAAAGATTCGACATGTACTTTCGCAGCATTGAAATATGGAACACATTGTGAACTCCAGAAAGCATTGGTGGCAATGCCACTCTTTAAGCTAGCCTCCCAATCCTCTCCAAAATCTCAAACGGACCAATAAATCTTGGACTAAGCTTGCCCTTCTTACCAAAACGCATAACACCTTTCATAGGTGCTATTTTCACAAACACATGGTTTCCCACTGAAAACTCTAAGTCTCTTCGTCTCTTATCAGCATAACTCTTTTGTCGGCTTTTTGAGGTCTTCATTCCCTCACGAATTTTGACTACAAGCTCGGTAGTCTCTTCAATAACATCCGGACCAATCTCTCTTCTTTCCCCAGCCTCGTCCAAATGAATTGGATATCTACATTTTTTTCCATAAAGTTCCTCAAACGGAGCCATCCCGATAGATGATTGAAAACTATTATTGTATGTGAACTCCACTAGAGGTAATTTCGGTTCCCAAATGCCTTGGAAATCGTTCACACAAACTCGCAGTAGATCTTCCAAAATTTGAATAACTCTTTCGGACTGACCATCGGTTTGAGGATGGAATGCTGCACTGAACAATAACTTGTTCCCCATCGCTGCATGCAGACTCTTCCAAAAAGATGACGTGAATCTCGGATCTCTGTCAGAAACGATAGATACAGGAATCCCATGCAGACGAACTATCTCTCAAATATATAACTCTGCATACTGAATCATGGTGAAGGTCGTCTTTGTTGGATCTCGGTTTTCTACACGCCCAAATGCAGCGGAAGTTTTAAAATTTTTATTTTATTTTGACAATCAAAATATATTTGTTTTAGGCACTCGTATGGTTTTATAATTAAACATTCATAGGACGTTGGAATTTTATACCTTTGGTGAATTAAATCACTTGACTCCAACTAATCCGGTTTAGGCGGATATAGCTCTTGATGAATCCCTACGAACTTTCTTCGAAAACTCCTTTCTTTATTCTTCTAATCAGGTCCACGACTAGATGATTTGTTCCTCTTCTAATTTGCACTACAAAAATTAGAAGAAGTTTTTACATTGGAGATTGAAAACGAGAGACAACTCAAACTTCTCCTTCAAAAGGAAGTGGCCAAAATTTTGTGGAAAGAAGGAGGAGGATTTTCGAAAAATTGTAAATGAATTGTGTTTAACCTTAAGCCTAAAACACATATATATAAGCTTAGGGCCCATTAATAAAATTAAATACTTAATGGGCTTAATCAATTAATTATTCTAGTCCAACTAGTTTAATTAATTAATTAATCCTTTAAAGTCCAATTAAGAACCTTAATATGTATGTTGGTCTTGTACTCCTACAACTCCATTATACATATACCCATTACTTTTAATTTAAATCTCTTATAAATTCAACATTTGAGTTTAATATTTAAATTATAAATTCAACTCTTTGAATTTATTACCTCCAAAATTTAATATTTAATAAATTAAATCCATCATAAATTCAACATTTGAATTTAACATTTAAATTATAAATTCAACTCCTTGAATTTATTACCTCCAAAATTTAATATTTAATAAACTCAACATTTGAGTTTAATAAATTAAATTCTCAAATTTTATAAATTCAACTCCTTGAATTTTTTCTCTCCAAATTTCATAAATTCAACTTTTTGAATTTACTATCTCGTAATTTAATTATCATAAATTCAACTCCTTGAATTTACTATATCATAATATAAATTCAACTCCTTGAATTTATTCTCTCAACTGGAACAAACGATCCAGTGCTTGTCTGACCCTTAATGGTTCAGGGATACAGCTAGCCGTGGGTTCACAACTCTTTATGATTCAGAATAACATTTATTCTTATTCGGGCTTACCCTAGGTAGCCCCATTCATTTCATCAACACCTTGATCAAGAATGTCAGAACTCATTTCTGATCGCACCGATCGGATCATGGTAAGAGCGTCTAGTAGCATCGCCCCATGATCCCCTAGGTATCACTGATAGTGCCTACAAGAACCAGTCGATTATGATTAACGTACAGTATGGTCCCTTCATCTCATATATCCTGATCGAATCTGCAACCATTGATTCATCGAGGGTTGCATATTAATTCGATAACTATGTGATAACTATAATAGTGGAATCGCATGTACTGTTGGAGAACTCTTTCTCTAACGTACATCTCATATTCTTGCCAAAGATTCCACGCACTATAATTTCATTAGATCACATAGGATATCCACACCCGCAGGTGAGCGGTGAATTCCTGACTACAATGCACTGGCTCCTATATGTGTCGCAACTGTACTCAACCTCGCCACCTGATGACTCTCCTGGAGCCGGTAAACGAATCAAAGCACAGCCCTAGCATATAGAGCCTTAGTTTTGTTCCGGGTCATAAGGACTAATGGTGTACAAACATAACCACGGACTTATCCTCTCGATGAATTATAACCACTCAGAAAGTCTGAGGAAGGGTTGTTCGGTATAATCATCATGTGAGAACCCGGATGTTTCTAAGCAAAGCACCTCAAAAAGGCTCGGAAAGTAGCTCAAAAAGAAGCCGGGGTAATGCAAAACCTTGAGAATCGAGGGTACGTCACTCGAAGGAGGAAACCCTTAGCTCACAAACTAAAACCCTCAGCTCAACGAAGCTCCAAGATTGTTGGAAAAGAAACCCTCAGCTCATAAGCTAAAACCCTCAGCTCAAGGAAGCTAATTGATTGTCGGGGAGGATATCCCTAGCTCATGAATTTAATATCCTAGCTCAAAGAAGCTCAACCATGCCTGCCCTAAAAAGACCACGAATGGAGCTAAAAGATGAGCTGAAGGTTTGGACAAATTAAGTGTGCAAGAAATGACCTTTGAGTTAACCCATGAAGGAGCTAAGGGAGGAGCTAAAGGACTAAGACACATTAATAATGCAGGAAATGACCCTATAGAAAACCAAGGTCACTTGAAGAATGCATGAGATTTTGGACCACATTTATGGCTTTCTTGGAGCTCAAGTTGGCGCCACTTTAGGGTAGGAGAAGAGTCACAAATTCACCTATAAATACCACCTCAAGGTTGAATGAAAAGTGCACCAAAAATACCTCTCAAATTTCGGCCAAGGGAGAGCAAGGAAAGGAGAAAAATTCTTGCAGTGCAGGCGATCAAAAATTCACGTCGAAGTGCTGCTGGATTGAAGACAGTATTTGTTAAAGTTACATCGAAGTGCTGCCAAATTTTCGGAAGGAAACTTTGTGCCAAAATCTACAATTTCGAGTCTATCCTCAAAAATTCTGTAAGTGGGCTTTTGTTAAGTATTTCATTGTATTTTGCTCTTTGCATAAAAATATCATGACATGCTAATGTATGTCACTATTTTCGAAAATTACTGTGCAATACGTTAAAAATTTCGATCGATTATGTGTTCTCTTATATGCTTTGAAATTCTTGGTTCCGCTGTGTCTGTATGAAAACTCTGAAATCTGAACATCTGAAAAGTTCTGTCTGTGACTTCTGAATTTTGTTGCACTGTTACAATTCGAATTTGAAATGGGACGAGAATTGTAATTCTGTCTGGCCCCCATTGGTGGGTATAAAACCATGTTCTGTCTGGCCTCCATTGGTGGGTATAAAACCATGTTCTGTTCTGGCCCCCATTGGTGGGTATAAAACCATGTTCTGGCCTCACCCCTTAGAGGACTAACATATTGGGACAATTTGACCATGGAAATGAGATGAGTAACAGTGTTATGTCCGATCTGTTCTGTTTTGTTTTGAATTGATTTGATCTGTTTCTGAAATGCTCTGAATCATCTGTTAACTTCTGTCTCATATTCGATTCGTTTCTATAAGTTAAAAGTAATAAGTTTTGAAAGTTTGTTAAAGAAATGCTTTAAAGATTAAGTTCTATATGTATCTTTGGAAATCGATCGAACCCCCCTTGCTGAGTGTTTCCCAAAACACTCACCCCTTACAAATTTCAGATAAAAATGAAGAACAGATGAATGAGGAGAAGCAGGAAGCGTTCTGGGGATGGTGATCGAAAGTCAAGCCCAAGAATTGAGATTTTTATTCTTTTCTTTTATTTCGTTTCCGCAAAACTCTGATGTAATTGTTGTTCTATTGTCATTGTAAATACAATGTTTTATTTATGAAAAAAGAATGGTTTTTGGCAATTCGATACGAGGCTTAATTGTTTTCAAGTAGTTGTAAAACAATTCCGGATGTCACTGACGCTTCGGACACGGGGCGTGACATTTAAGTGGTATCAGAGCCGCCAGGTTCATAATCCCGCTGGGATTTTGACAGACAAAATTTGACAAAGTTAAATTTTGGCAAAAGCTTAGTGCATTCCTATCTGAATTAAACTCACCCATCGGATTCATTCACGTCTTATGTCGACGTCATTTCCTTCGAAATTCAAAGTCTATCTCCTTCAATGATTAAGAAATTTCTAGTATAAAAAGTTCCACGAAAACTTTGTTTCAATTCAAATTTTCTGCCTTTCTACCTTTTACTTTGATACCATTCTGAAATTTTACCTCAATTTATGGTCTTGTACTCGTGCTCAAGCCGCACTTTGCATGCGTCAACGTACTAGAGGAAAACAAGATAAACAAGAACTCACGAGGATTAAGAATCTGCTTCAAACTGATATACAGGATTTCAACCATCACCTTGATCGAGCGAAGAGCCAGCTCGCCCTAACACTACATAACCCATCTCATGTGCTACGACTAGTTTCCCATAATCAAAAGTTGATGGTAAGGATTGAAACTGAGAAGAATCTTTCTAACCGCTCTCGTCATCAACATGAAGACCTTTCAAGCAAGCAAGAACGTTAAATCTCCAATCTTCATGGCGCAATGGATAGAATGCGCACCTTGTCGTGGAAAACGTGGAAGAAGAAGAAGAAGAAGCACCTATAGATGTAGTGGAAAAAGAACAATAATATTGAGAGATGATAAGGTAGGCTAGACTGGTATTATGGTTATATGATACGATAAGAAAGAAGTGTAATATTTCTTTGGGAATTTACAAAAATAAATTGAATTATATTTTTGGGAATACACCTATATGATATAAGTTAACTTACATTTTTGGTAATTTACCTATCGAAGATAAGCTTCCGACTTAAGATGAAATGTTTGACTTGGGGATAATAAATTATTTATGAAAATATGAGTTAAGAATTATATAATTTTGATATTGAGACATAGAAGTTGATTTTTGTGTCAATAATTAACGATATGGACTTAATTTGGGATGATAAGCAATAAATTTAAATATGTAGGATTTTGGAATATTTAATGAAGGTAAGAAACAATAACTTAAGAAATTAAGGTCATTACCTGAGGTAAATAAAGAGAGTTAAGAGATATTTGTGGACATCGAGGAAAATGTAACACGTATAATAAGTGCTGACTCTTCTTATAGTATAAAAAAAATAGGGGGAAGATTTGAGGAGAAAAACATCCAAAGAAACTTGTTTATGTTAAAGCATGCTAGGCTCATAATCTTGATTAAAGAAAAATTTAGTAAAAGAAGAATTGTTTGAGGAATTAGTTACTTCCGTATAAGGTTGAAAGAAATTTTAACTATGTTATAATTATTGGGACTTAAGTCAATAGGCTGATAAGGAATTATGTTCTAAGATTCTATATTGGTTTGAAGTTTGGAGATAGCAATCGTGATAATTTAGAATAAAAATAAGTATGGATACACATATATTCAGTGTCGATTTTATTTAGTGTACTATGGTAAATTTCAATGTCATTCTTAGAATTGGTTGGTTGGACAAGAATCATGCAGTGGTAGATAGTCGAGGTAAGCATGCCAAACTCCAATCCAAGAATAAATTGTATTTTATGGCAAGGATAAGGAACATAAATCCATCCTTCCTGCTTCTCAGACCTAGAAAGCCATGGAGTATGGTTAAGAAGTCTAACTAACAATAATGAGAGAAGCAAAAGAAGGAATTGAGCTCAAGATATAAAATATTCCTGTGGTACGGGAGCTCCGGAAACGTTACTTTGAGTTATCGCAGACTGTGAAGCAGAATTCGAAAGTAACTTGATAGCTCGTGCTACACTAAAATCTAAGGAACCCTAGTGAATGGCTTCAGTTGAACTCAAGGAGCTAAAAATTCGATTCCAAGATTTGTTAGACAAAAACAAATCAGACCAAGTGCCTCTCCTTAGGGAGTTTCAATCTTATTGGTACAGAAGAATGGTGAAAGTACAAGATAGTGTGTCATTCTACAAAGAACTCAATAAGATCAAGAACAAATGTCATCTTTCAAGAATGGATGATTTTTTTTCAATCAGTTAAAAGGAGCTAAGATTTTTTTCAAAACTTTATCTAAGGTCAGACTACCACAATTGAAGGCCAAGGCAGAGAATATTCCTAGAACAGCCTTAAAAAAAATACATGGACACTATGAGTTCATAATAATTTCTTTTGAGCAATACTCCAACAACATACATAGAACTCATGAACACAGTGTTCGAGAAATTCCTCGGCAAGTTTGTGGAAGCATTTATTGATGACTTTCTTGAATATTCAACAAGTGAGGAAGACCGCAAGGAAGATCTTCGTCCTGCTCTACAGATGCTCAGAGAAAAATAACTATATACTAAATTTAGGAAAAGTGAATTTTGACCAAAAAGTATCACATTCTTGGGTCATATAATCTTTGAAATGGGCATATCAGTGGGTCACAAGAAGGTGGAGGCAATCATGGACTGGCCTTGACCGAAAACTAGAATAGAAGTTCGAAGCTTTCTGGGATTAGTTGGTTATTAAGAAAATGTGTTGAAAAATTTTCTTATGCTCACCAAGCTCACTCAAAAGAACTCTAAACTCAATTAGAGTGAAGAATGTGAGAAGAGTTTTAGATCCTGAAAAAGAAACTTGCTTCTACGCCATTATTAGTACTTCCCGAATAAACCAAGAATTTCACCATTTACAATGATGCATCAAAAGAGGATTTTGATGTGTTCTCATTCAATAGGGCAAGTAATTGCCTATGCATCGATGAAATTAAAATCATGTGAGCAAAATTATCCAACACATGATATTGAATTAGCCACAATTGTATTTGTGCCAAAGATCCATAGAATCAAATTCTTTGGTGTCATATGTGAGATATTTACCGATCACCAAAGCATCAAATACCGTTCATACAAAAGGAATTAAACATGAGGCAAAGACGGTGGATCAAACTATTGAAAGATTTTGACCTAAGGCTGACAAGATAGCTGATGCGCTAAGCCAAAAGGACTACATAGTGTTACGGCAAGCAATTTAATCCAATAGAGACCCAAAGTTCTTTCCGACTTTGGAAAATGTTTTCAAGAAGCGATGAGTACCAAGATCACTCTCAGCATGGATTTTCAATCCCAAAGAGATGGACAAACTGAGAATAAAAATACAGGCCCTTGAAGATATTCTTAGGGCATGTATCATAGACTTCAGAGGGCATTAAAGTAAACACCCCCTTTTGATTGAATCTGTCGATAACAATAACTATCGTGAAACTATTGAAATCAGAGAGAAAGCTATCAGCGTACCTGGTTGCTCAACTAACTGTTGATAAAGTAGCCGTTATCAAGAAAAAGAAAAAAAAATCATGGCAGCTCAATATCGACAAAAGAGCTGGTCTGATTTAAAACGAAGAACGTTGGAGTTTGAAATCGGTGAGAAAGATTATGTTAAAGTTTCCCTTATGACAGGAGTGGTTCGATGCAACAAATCTAGAAAGCTAACTCCAAGGTATGTCGGACCCTTCGAAATACTCGAAAAAGTGGGAAACCTAGCTTATCGGCTGGCTTTACCACTAGGCATGTCAAGGATTGACAACGTCTTCCACTTCTCATAGCTAAGGAGGTATGTCTCATATTCAAGTAGCATTCTTGAAGTTGAACCGCTACTAATCAAAGGAAATGTGAACGAGGAAATGAAATATGAAAAAGTCCCTATTCGAGTAATGGACACCAAATACCAAGTGTTGAGATGCCGAACAATTCCATATGTCAAGATACAATGGTCAAATCATATGGAACGAGAAGAAACTTGGGAATTTAAAGAAGGTATGCGCGCTTGGCACCCTCACCTCTTTAAAGACTGTAATGCCCAAGAATTGTAGGTTGATAAGATGAGATTATGAAGTTTGCATGAAAGGACACCGCCCCCGCGCCCCAGTTTCTACCACACCCGCGGTGTAAGGGCAGAAAGTAGAGTTTTGAATACAAGAGAGACCGCACCCGCGGTCCAAGACATACCGCACCCGCGGTTGAGTGGCAGTAGGGTACGTTTTTGGCATTCAGATGACACTGCACCCGCGGTTAGAAGTGAGCGCACCCGCGGTGTTGCTACAGTTTGGTCAGCGCACCCGCGGTACATGACTGAGCGCACCCGCGGTTGTCGATTTTGAAAAGTTGAAGGATTGCCGTAGCTTGAGCGCACCCGCGGTGTAGAGGTAGCGCACCCGCGGTGCTCTGTGCGAGAAATCCACCTTTCCTTCTCAAGTTGACACATGGCATGATATATATATATAGACTTGGTGCTGATTCAATTCTTCCTCCTTCAGCAGACCAGCAACGAGAGCTCCACTTTTCCTCTTTTCTTCAACACTTGGTTGTGACAAATCCGTTTAATCAAATTACGATCCGAGATTAGATTTGTGCTCCTCTCTTCAATAGCTTCGTAAGGATGTAAGTCTTGTGTATTTCCTACCTGAAGTGAAGTTTAGATGTTGGGAGAATTTGATATGATTGAGATTATGTGTTCTTATGATTATGGTGATAGTATATTTGAAACCGGATCGAAGTAATGATACCGTATGCGATTATTACGATTTTCCAGTATATATGTGTATGAAATTATGCATATTATCAGAGTTTGAAATGTTTATGATATTGATTATGATTTGTGATTTAGTATCGATTGTTGTTGAGTTGATCGGTATCGCAAGATTACGCCGTTATGCCGTCGAATTGTATCGAGATTGGATATTGAACCGTACTAGTATTGGTTGGAGTTGGAGATTGATCTTGTGATATTTGACATTGCCAATTCAGATTTATATTGACAAGATTCGACTTCAAGATTTCGATCACGATAAAGACTGAAAAACGGAAGGTATAATTCATGTTGATTCGGGGAGATATAACTCGAATTAGATCTGATTTGAGTTTCCCAAAATCACATACTAGATTGTTACCTTTTTATATGTTGATGCTTTGTTTATAGATTTATATTCAAGCATTTAAGATAGGAGAGTCATTGGCAGACTTGCCAAGCTAGACGTTCGGTGATATCGACGCATAGGAGCAGAATTGACTCCGATTGTAGACATTCGATACAGACATGACCGAAGTCTAGGAATAAGACGTACCGTCACCCCGATTGGGAGGGTAGGTGGCAGACTGTGACGTCTTATTCACACCGGGATCCCTAGAGTTAGAGTCGAGTCGAGTCAAGATATGATTTCGATTTCATTTGCATGCTGATATTGATTTGGTTTCATAGACTATGGAACCTATTGCCATTGATTCTATTCATGATAGCATGCTTCATGATTTATATTGTGTATATGCATGTGTACCATGTTTTATACTGGGATTTGTTCTCACCGGAGTATCCGGCTGTTGTTGTGTCTGTATGTGTGCATAACAACAGGTGGGGCAGGATCAGGGTCGAGACGAGGATGATTGAGAGGTGATAGCGTGGTGATCAAGGGCGTAGCAGAAGAAACTAGTTGTTGTATTAGACATGTATTAATACTTTTAAACACTAGTTTGATTGTATGAACGAAACGAGACATGTATTTGCTTTTAAGGAAATGAAATAAATTTTATGTATGTGTGTTATGTTAAAAGCAAATTTTTGACCCACATTTTCTAGCAAAGATCCATTTAATCCCAATGATAATCGAGTTAGAGCCCGGGTTCCCACAAAGACTTAGCTAACTCAAGTTTCAAGGACGAAACTTCCAATAAGGAGGGTGGGATGGGAGAACCCAGATTTTTCTAAGCAAAGCACCTCAAAAAGGCTCGAAAAGTAGCTCAAAAAGAAGCCGGGGTAATGCAAAACCTTGAGAATCGAGGGTACGTCACTCGGAGGAGGAAACCCTTAGCTCACAAACTAAAACCCTCAGCTCAAGGAAGCTCCAAGATTGTTGGAAAAGAAACCCTCAGCTCATAAGCTAAAACCCTCAGCTCAAGGAAGCTCATTGATTGTCGGGGAGGATATCCTTAGCTCATGAATTTAAAATGGGACGAGAATTGTAATTCTGTCTAGCCCCCATTGGTGGGTATAAAACCATGTTCTGTCTGGACCCCCTTGGTGGGTATAAAACCATGTTCTGTTCTGGCCCCCATTGGTGGGTATAAAACCATGTTCTGGCCTCACCCCTTAGAGGACTAACATATTGGGGACAATTTGACCATGGAAATGAGATGAGTAATAGTGTTCTGTCCGACCTGTTCTGTTCTGAATTGATTTGATCTGTTTCTGAAATGCTCCGAATCATCTGTTAACTTCTGTCTCATATTCGATTCGTTTCTGTAAGTTAAAAGTAATAAGTTTTGAAAGTTTGTTAAAGAAATGTTTTAAAGATTAAGTTCTATATGTATCTTTGGAAATCGATCGACCCTCCACTTACTGAGTGTTTCCCAAAAGACTCACCCCTTACAAATTTCAGATAAAAATGAAGAACAGATGAATGAGGAGGAGCAAGAAGCGTTCTGGGGATGGTG
Organism: Primulina huaijiensis; assembly: GCF_012295235.1. Lineage (NCBI taxonomy): Eukaryota > Viridiplantae > Streptophyta > Magnoliopsida > Lamiales > Gesneriaceae > Primulina > Primulina huaijiensis. The sequence goes on along the minus strand of NC_133315.1, from coordinate 11,406,039 downwards.
ATCGAAAGTCAAGCCCAAGAATTGAGATTTTTATTCTTTTCTTTTATTTCGTTTCCGCAAAACTCTGATGTAATTTTTGTTTTATTGTCATTGTAAAGACAATGTTTTATTTATGAAAAAAGACTGGTTTTTGGCAATTCGATACGAGGCTTAATTGTTTTCAAGTAGTTGTTAAACATTGCCGGATGTCACTGACGCTTCGGACACGGGGTGTGACACATCATATGACTACCCATCTGCATGTTTGGACATCTCTATGCCCTTACCAAGAAACGCGGCACATAACATCACAGATGTTAGTCTCGAGCTCAAGCGACCTTTTTCCTGTTTTAGGCGGCTGAATCGACTAGGAACGAATTTAGAATATGCGGTGTTTACAAATGAGTTTAAACATCGAATTACGATTTATTTGTATTAAAGCATAATCAAGGACTTTATCTATGCTGCTTGCATGGGCATACAGATAAAGTATAACGAAACCATTAAAAAGTAAATTATATTAAAATAAAGATTGTTTATTACACTTGAGTCAATAAATTCCCCAGCCAACAGTTGGCTTACAGGGCATCTACTCTAACAATCTCCCACTTGCCCTAGAGTCAACTACCCATAAACTTTAATCCCATTGTTTCGCGATGCTTTTCAAACAATGGTCTTGGCAAAGGCTTTGTAAGTGGATCAACAACATTATCCGCAGATGAGACTCTTTCAACCGATATATCTCCTTTTCCCACAATCTCCCGTGTGATGTGGAACTTCCTCAGTACATGTTTGGATCGCTGATGAGACCTTGGTTCCTTTGCTTGCGCAATAGCACCAGTGTTGTCTCAGTACAACGGGACTGGATCAACTCCATTAGGAATAACGCCCAACTTTTGGACAAAATTCCTCATCCAAACTGCCTCATTGGCTGCAGCAGATGTAGCAATGTACTCAGCTTCAGTGGTGGAATCCGCAACGGTGTCTTAGTTAGAGGTCGATTTCGAATCATTTACGTCACATTGGAAGCTAGAATCAGTGTAGCCTTCCAATTTTAATTCTCCACCCCTATAGACCATGAACAAATTCTTAGTCCTTGTCAAGTACTTAAGAATATCTTTCACGGCCTTCCAATGCATTGGACCAGGGTTTGCCTGATATCTGCTTGTAACACTCAGGGCGTAAGCAACACCGGGACGTGTTGATATCATACCATACATGATACTACCAAGGCTGATGCATATGGAATACGTGTCATCATCCTTATCCCTTCATCAGTTTTGGGACACATAGCTTTAGATAGAGTAATACCATGACACATTGATAAGTATCCTCTCTTGGACTCTTCCATAGAGAATCTCTTTATAATGGTATCGATATAAGTGGCTTGGGTGAGCCCCAACATCCTTTTGATCTATCTCTAAAGATTTGTATTCCCAATACATAGGAAGCTTCACCCATGTCTTTCATGGAGAATTTACTTGCTAACCATACTTTAGTTGATTGCAGTAATCCTACATCATTCCCAATGAGTAGAATGCCATCAACATAAAGTATAAGGAATGTCACTGCACTCCCACTAACTTTCTTGTACACAGATGGTTCCTCGGGATTCTTAGCAAAACCAAACTCTTTGACTGTGCTATCAAATCTGAGGTTCCAACTCCTTGACGCCTGCTTGAGACCATATATAGATCTCTGAAGTTTGCATACCTTATGCTCACTACCTACTGATGTGTATCCCTCAGGATGAGACATATAAATTTCTTCTTTGATGTCTCCATTGAATAATGCAGTCTTTACATTCATTTGCCATATCTCATAGTCATACCATGCTGTTATGGCTAGTAGTATTCTAATGGACTTAAACATAGCAAATTGTGAAAAAGTTTCCTCATAGTCAACTCCTTGCCTTTGAGTATAACCTTTTACAACCAGTCTTGCATTGAAAGTCAATACCTTCCCATCCGCCCCAAGCTTTCTTTTGTAGATCCATTTGCATCATATGGGGAACGATTCCCTTAGGTAGATCCACTAATATCTAGACTTGGTTTGTATACATAGAGTCCATCCCAGACTGCATGGCTTCAAGCCATATGGATGAATCAGTATAAGATAATGCTTTTTTGAAGTTCATTGGATCACATCCAACACAAGACTCATCATGGTCTCGTTCATGAAGAAGCGTATATCTAGCAGGTGGTCTAATAACCCTATCAGACCTTCTAGGAGCTTGTACTTCAACTACTGGTTGTTGGGAAATAGGTTCAACTTCTATAGTTGAGGGAGTTTCTTTAATTTAATACTTCTTTCTAGCTGGTTTTCTACTTCAGATCTGAATTCTTTGAACTTTTCAAATGTTTCAGATTTGTGTTTCAATAAACATACCCATACCTCGAATGGTCATCAGTAAAGGTAATGAAGTAGGATTGCCCAAATATTGTGCTAACACTTAGCGGGCCACAAACGTCCGTGTAGATTAAATCTAGTAGCCATGTGCACGTTCCACGTTTCCACTGAATGGAGTTTTAGTCATTTTTCCTTTTAGACACGACTCACAAGTTGGTAGAAAATTTATGTCTAACAGGTCAAACATGCCTTCTCCCACTAGCTTGTGCATCCTTCTTTGGTAAATATGACCTAGTCTAGCGTGCCATATTTGTGTGGGATTTGGATCATCTAACTTTTTTTTGTTTGTTGTTAAAATCCTGTTTACTTGGACATTCACTTATCATTTTCAGAACTTTTTTGACGTATATAATTTCTTATGTCCAGACTTCTTGCAGTGAAATAAATATGTTCTGACTTATCGAGCTTTGTAGGCTCTTTAAGTGTCCTTCGGAGTTTGCCTCTTTTTGGGTTTGTTTTTTTTCTGAGGGACAGAACATTTCTTTCCCTTACTTTTTGGGCCATTTTTCGTCTGACGAGAGGCCCATTAGAAAAACAACATTTTTTTCTTTTATGGTGATCTCATAAGTCATAAGCGTATTGACTAGCTCTTCAAAGCTATCATCTATCTTATTCAAATTGAAGTTCACCATAACACCGTCAAATAAGGAAGACAGAAACAACAAATTGATGTTATCTAGTAACTCGTTAGAAATCACACTCTAGGCCCACCACATTCTCAATAAGCCCAGTCATACGTACACCACGCTCATGGGCCAAAGCCCCATCTTGCATATGTGTAATCATGAGCTTCTTGAAAGTGGTGTGCATCATTATATGAGTTTCATGCACCATGCAACTCTTGCAAGTGCATTCGAATGTCAACAGCATTCAACATTTCCTCAAACTGTCCCTACAGTTCATTTGACATAAAACCGAGCATGTTACACTTTAGATTGCATACTATGGTCCTACCATCTTGCCTGCTTTGTCAGTTCAACAGGACTGACATTAGTGTGTATGCATTTTCTCCGAATTCAGAACAATTTCTCAACCAGTCTTGAAAGTTTGGTTCGGTTAGCTTGTTAATAACAAAAATGCATTACGTGACGAAATCGAAAATATACTTATATAGAAACAGAATAATTGTTGCTGATTATTTTAAAATAATTTTAAGATATAAAATATGGATTTTTATTTTATAAATTCTCTCTCATTATTTTGACATTTCCACAACCCTCTGATGAAAAAGGAAAATCGTATTTCCTTAGTGGGCACGTAGAATCCAATTAGCCAATTATAATCCCGAATAATATCATCCAATTATAATTTCTAAAAGGTAGAATCCAATTGCATCCCTATGCAACCTCCGCGTGTTTTGCCTCACGTTTAATTAGGACCCAATAATATGACGCCGTTTATTTTCACGTGTCAAACCGACCCATCAATATTGAATTGTAGTAGACGGTTGCCATGAGTTCTCCCAATAATATGAGCCAAAGTCATATGAGTTCCAATCAATTCATATCATATGTCCAGTGGAAGTCACAGCTTTCCGGCGTCCAGGCCTCCCCAATAATATGAGTCAGACACTGTCCGCGGGTAGCGATCAACATGCAACCTTGGTTGATGGAAAGCAAGAAAAAATTAAACTCTTTTAATTTTTACTTTTTCGGTTTGATATAAATTTTGAATCATATTCAAAATGAGGGATTTTAATTTTAAAATTGTCTCATCATTTTAATTTAAAATCGTGTGCCACGAGTTTGTATGTTTGCCGGATTCATGCAACTATATTATCTAATAATATACATACATGCATACTACTATATATCGCATATATATCATAATATGACATTCAACAATAAATAAGGATGATCGATTGCCAATACTATTAGATCCATGTGAGCCATACATGGATCTAGGTCCAAAACGTAGGTGAATGCAGGGATGCAAATGCAACTATTACAAGAGCTTCCAATATTTTACATGTCTCTATCTTGTGCATCGAGTCCACCATCTTCCAGTCTTGATCTCCCACTATTTCTAATAATTACATTTAAATAGCCATGACACATAAGGGATACATCTCATGGGGATGGGAACGGGCCATAAACCAGGCCCACTTTAATAATATCAAATATTAACAAAATGAATAAAACAGTAAAATATCCTAACATACACCAAACACATTGGTCAAGGCTCTCAATCATCCTTCATGCATTTAATATCAAATATTAACATCAATTAATTAAACAAATTTAATTAACTGATAAATCATATATCTAATAATTTTATCACTAACCACCACAATTATTAAAGAATTTAATAAATTAAATAAACACCTTTATTTAATTTCCAATTAAATCAATAATAACTGATTTTTTTGTAAAAACACATTTTTACTATAAATAATTAAAATCATTTTCTAATTATTTATTTTAAAAGAAAATTATTAATTTTCCAAAAGAAAAATTGAACCAATTTTCAAAAAAATCAATTTTTGCCCAAAAAATTTAAAAAATCAGAAAATTGCACCCTCGGCACAAACAATTCAAACCCAATATCCAGCACGGTTCCCGAGACACTAGCGCCGCCCGTCGGCTGACCGATCGTATCGGGCACCGGTAGGCGCGCCTGCTCGCACAGGCGCTGGCGCGCAGCGCGCCGCGCGTGATAGACGCCGCTTGCGCGCGCTGCGTGCACGGACTGCCCGGAACAGTTCCGGGCAAATTCAAATTTTTTTTTAATTTCTGGAAAAAAAAAATTAATTTTATGGTGCTACAATTTTCTGAAAAATTTTCTTGTGTGGTTAGAAACAAATTATTCAACATCAAAACCATACGATTCAGAAAAAACCTTGGCTCTGATACCACTTTTGGATCTCGGTTTCCTACACGCCCAAACGCAGCGGAAGTTTTAAAATTTTTATTTTATTTTGACAATCAAAATATATTTGTTTTAGGCACTCGTATGATTTTATAATTAAACATTCATAGGACGTTGGAATTTTATACCTTTGGTGAATTAAATCACTTGCTCCAACTAATCCGGTTTAGGCAGATATAGCTCTTGACGAATCCCTACGAACTTTTCTCGAAACTCCTTTCTTTATTCTTCTAATCAGGTCCACGACTAGATGATTTGTTCCTCTTCTAATTTACACTAGAAAAATTAGAAGAAGTTTTTACATTGGAGATTGAAAACGAGAGAGGGCTCAAACTTCTCCTTCAAAAAGAAGTGGCTAAAATTTTGTGGAGAGAAGGAGGAGGATTTTCGAAATATTGTGAATGAATTGTGTTTAACCTTAAGCCTAAAATACATATATATAAGCATTGGGCCCATTAATAAAATTAAATACTTAATGGGCTTAAACAATTAATTATTCTAGTCCAACTAGTTTAATTAATTAATTAATCTTTTAAAGTCCAATTAAGAACTTTAATATGTATTTTGGTCTTGTACTCCTACAAGTCCATTATACATATACCCATTACTTTTAATTTAAATCTCTTTTAAATTCAACTTTGAGTTTAATATTTAAATTATAAATTCAACTCTTTGAATTTATTACCTCCAAAATTTATTATTTAATAAAATCAACTTTTGAGCTTAATAAATTAAATTCATCATAAATTCAACATTTGAATTTAACATTTAAATTATAAATTCAACTTCTTGAATTTATTACCTCCGAAATTTAATATTTAATAAACTCAACATTTGAGTTTAATAAATTAAATTCTCAAATTTTATAAATTCAACTCCTTAAATTTATTCTCTCCAAATTTCATAAATTCAACTTCTTGAATTTACTATCTCATAATTTAATTATCATAAATTCAACTCCTTGAATTTACTATATCATAATATAAATTCAACTCCTTGAATTTATTCTCTCAACGGGAACAAACGATTCAGTGCTTGTGTGACCCTCAATGGTTCAGGGATACAGCTAGCCGTGGGTTCACAACTCCTTGTGATTCAGAATAACATTTATTCTTATTCGGGCTTACCCTGGTTAGCCACATTCTTTTTATCAACACCTTGATCAAGAATGTCAGAACTCCTTTATGATTGCACCCATCGGATCAAGGTAAGAGCGTCTAGTAGCATCGCCCCATGATCCCCTAGGTATCACTGATAGGGCCTACAAGAACTAGTCGATTATGATTAACGTGCAGTATTGTCCCTTCAACTCATATATCCCGATCGAATCTGCAACCATTGATTCATCGAGGGTTGCATATTAATTCGATAACTATGTGATAACTATAATAGTGGCATCGCATGTACTGTTGGAGAACTCCTTCTCTAACGTACATCTCATACTCTGGCCAGAGATTCCACGCACTATAATTTCATTAGATCACATAGGATATCCACACCTGCAGATGAGCGGTGAATCCCCGACTACAATGCACTGGCTCCTATATGTGTCGTAATTGTACTCAACCTCGCCACCTGATGACTCTCCTGGAGCCGGTAAACGAATCAAAGCACAGCCCTAGCATATAGAGCCTCAGTGTTGTCCCGGGTCATAAGGACAAATGGTGTACAATCATAACCACGGACTTATCCTCTCGATGAATGATAACCACTTGGAAAGTCCGAGGGAGGGTTGTTCGGTATAATCATCATATGACTACCCATCTGCATGTTTGGACATCTCTATGCCCTTACCAAGAAACGCGGTACATAACATCACAAATGCTAGTCTCGAGCTCAAGCGACCTTTATCCATGTTTTAGGCGGTTGAATCGACTAGGAACGAATTTAGAATATGCAGTGTTTACAAATGAGTTTAAACATCGAATTACGATTCATTTGTATTAAAGCATAATCAAGGACTTTATCTATGCTGCTTGCATGGGTATACAGATAAAGTATAACGAAACCATTAAAAAGTAAATTATATTAAAATAAAGATTGTTTATTACACTTGAGTCAATAAATTCCCCAGCCAACAGTTGGCTTACAGGGCATCTACTCTAACAGTCTTGATAGATAGAAAATGTGCTGATTTTGTAAGACGATCCAGTATCACCCATATAGCATTGAATCCCTTAATAGTCTTCGGCAATTTCACAACAAAGTCCATCGTAATATTTTCACATTTCCACTCGGGAATTGGAAGTGGCTTATGCTTCCCTGCTGGGCACTGATGCTCTGCCTTAACTTACTGACACGTTAAACACTCGGATACAAATCTCAGAATGTCTCTCTTCATGCTTGGCCACCAGTATAACAACTGCAAATCTTTGCACATTTTCGTGCTTCCCGGATGAATGGAATATGGTGTGTAATGAGCTTCCCTCATAATGAGATCTCTCAATCATCACTAGGAACCCATAAATGATCTCGATAACGAACTATACCATCCACCTTGGAATATAACTTCCGGCCCTTGGTTTCATCTCTAGCTCTCCATTTTTGCAACTGCTCATCGGTAGACTGCTCATCATGGATTTTATCTATCAAGGTCGATTGTACTGATAATGTGGAAATATTAGGAGCCTCGCCCCTTGCATAAAATGTAAGCTCAAACCGTTGTATCTCGGACTGCAACGGTTTTTTGAGTGATAATTGAGTGATAACTGCGGCTTTTCTACTCAATGCATCTGCCACAACATTAGCTTTTCCCGGATGATAGCTAATCTCACAGTCGTAGTCCTTTACTAATTAGAGCCATCTTCGCTGTCTCATATTAAATTCCTTTTTGGTGAAGAAGTATTTCAGACTTTTATAATCGGTGAATATTTTACACTTCTCCCCATAAAGGTAATGTCTCTAAATCTTCAATGCAAAAACTACTGCTGCAAGCTCAAGATCATGAGTAGGGTAGTTCTTCTCCTGAATTTTCTACTGTCTCGATGCATAAGCTATGACTCGGTCGTTTGCATCAGAACTGCGCCCAAACCAAGTTAAGAAGCGTCGGTATATATAACATACTCCCCTTGCCTTGATGGCATAGATAACACTTGATATGAATCTAGCCAGCCACTATGCGTTCCAAGAACCAATCCCGAGAGGACGCTTGACGATGTTGAATGTTTTCCTTCACCCAACCAATGAAAGCTTGGAAACAAGGCTCGAGGGGTTCGGGTTGCATAACAATCAATTAGAGGATGAATTGGAATCTTGCGTCTTAGCGTGTTGCGGGAAGCGCCTCGCGCCCGAGCGGTCACATTCTACCGCCCGAGCGTGAATAGTACAGAACTCTCGGTGCTCGAGCAGGCAAATCCTACCGCCCGAGTGCGAGCATTTTCGAGAAATATTATAATTTCTTATTTTAGAGCTTTAATTATTTTTGCAACTAGATATTGTTATCTTTAAATATGCAATTTTCTATATCTAGGTTTTAGTTATCTATATTTAAACTAAAATACCATGTAAACAATTTAACTTTTGTTCATTATTGATTTGATAGCAAATTGTGAGATTCTCTCAACTGAAAGCGAGAGCTTTTATACACTTCGGTGTTTTCAAAATCGTACTTTCAAAGGCGGATTCTTTTGTTCGTTCGTCTATCGATTTTCACGAGGGTTGCCAAGGACGGGTTCTTTGGAGGTTCTCTTGAACGCGATTGTTTCTATCGTTGATTAATTGTTGCTAGACCGCGTGATCTGGAGGCGATTATCACACCTGTCGATTACTTGTTTCAAAGATCGAGACAAATCAAAGATCTCGTGGACGGGATCGTATCAACACTAGCGCTAAAATCAAGGCTTGCTTCAACTTGTCAAAACTGTCTTGAAACTCGGGTCCCCATACAAACTTTGTATTCTTCTTTATCAAAGCGGTCATGGGTACCGCTATAGATGAGAACCCCTGAATAAACTTGCGATAATAGCCAGCTAGTCCAAAGAAATTGCGAATATCGGTAACACTCTTCGGTACTGGCCACTCTTTCACTGCCTCAACTTTGCTTGGATCAACTTCAGCGCCATCACTAGAAATAAAGTGGCCTAAGAAAGCCACTCTATCAAGCCAAAACTTGCACTTGCTGAATTTTGCATAAAGGTTTCTGTCTTGTAGTACTTGCAGTGTTGTCCTCAAATGACGACTATGCTCCTCTTTATTCATCGAATATATCAATATATCATCAATGAAGACTATAATAAACTGATTTAAATACGGCTGAAATACGCGATTCATGAGATCCATAAAGATCGCTGGCGCATTAGTCAGACCAAATGGAATGACCATAAACTCGTAGTGCCTATATCTAGTACGAAATGCTGTCTTGTGAACATCCGGCTCTTTCACATTTAACTGATGGTACCCAGATCGAAGATCAATCTTAGAGAAAATCGATGCTCCTTGCAATTGATCAAATAAATCTTCAATTCTTGGCAGTGGATACTTATTCTTTATAGTGACCCTATTAAGCTCTCGATAATCAATGAAAAACGCATACTACCATCCTTCTTCTTCACAAATAATACCAGTGTGCCCCATGGAGAATAAAAAGGGCAAATAAAACCCTTGTCTAGCAGTTCTTGGATTTGATCTTTTAATTATTTCATTTCAGCGGGTGCTAGACGATAAGGTGCTTTAGATATAATAACGGTGCACGACATTAGCCCAATAGATAATTCCACTTTACGATCGGGTGGAATGCCAGAAACGTCTTTGGAAAAGACTCTGGGATAATATCTGACAATATCAACATCTTTTAATTTCTGACTAATAGGGCATGTGCGCTAGTGACACATGCTAGAAAAGCTTGGCATCCACGTTTAATAAGCATCCTCGCACATAGGCAAGAGATAATGTGCGGCATTTGCTTGTTTCTCGCCGCCTCAAAGACAAAAGATTTACCACTAGGGGGTCGAATAGACACTGATCTCCGACGAAAATCAATCGAAGCTCCATTCGCTGATAACCAATCTATCCGAAGTATAATATCGAATTCAGGCATAGGAAAAATAATAAGATCTGCCCGAACCACATCCTTGAATAACAAAGCTCCAGATTCTTGACAATTTTAGACGTGAGCATTTGATCACCTGAAGGAATAGAGACTTTGAAACCCAAACCCATATCCTGAGGAGAAATATTAAGTCTTTTGATGAAGGTTTCAGATATGAATGAATGTGTAGCTCCTGAATCTAGCAGTGCATAGGTAGCTACCCCTTGAATGATAATCCTCCCTGTGGCGAAAACGTCTTTTCAATCTTTTCGTGTTGGAGCTTAAGGATTTTCTATCATTAATTTCCCAAAGTTATGTGAAGATTGCGCGTTGAACTTAAGCATTTTTTTAAAGATTGCATTTTAGCCCCTCAATTTTCTCAAAATTTGCATAATTGGCCCTTCAATTTTCGAAAATTGCACTATTGGTCCGTAAGAATTCTGTAATTGCATTAAAGCCGCTTATCTCTTGGTTAATTGCAAATAGGTCTTTTAATTTTTGGTATTTACATTTTTGACCCCCAAAATTTTCGAATATTGCATTTAGGCCCCTAAAAATTCTTAAGGTAGGTCGTAGACCATCCATGAAGTGTCTAAGCTTCTCTACAGGATCCCCCACTATAAGGGGTACAAAGTGACAACCTCTATCAAATTTTTTCACAAACTCAGCAACAGTTGAGTCTCCTTGACGGAGGCTCATAAACTCCCTCTTCAGTCGCCCTCTAACATCAGCAGTAAAGTATTTTTCATAGAATATCTCCTTGAAATGATCCCAAGTAAGTGTAGCAAGGTTAACACCATGTTCGACTGCCTCACACCATAAAAAAGCGTCATCCCTAAATAGATAAGTGGTACACCTCACACGGTCCGCGTCCCTCATATCCAGATAATGAAAGTGTACCTCGAGTGAACGAATCCAACTCTCAGCAGCAAAGGGATCGGTGGTGCCAGAAAATTTCTTCGGCCCTAGCCTCCGGAACTGATCATATATGTCATGCTGTGGCCTAGGTGCCTGCTATAACTATTGTAACTGCTATTGCAACTGCTGCTGCTGTAACTGTTGTTGCTGTAACTGTTGCTCAAAGGAACAAGCCATCCCCTCTAACGCACGAGTAGCATCATCCCCTGGAGGAGATGGTGGGGGTGGTGCATTCCCTTGATGGTTCAAACTGGTCTCGGCTTGATTTTCATTAATAGGGGCACGTCTAGGAGGCATTTTATCTGAACGTTTTCCAAATTCTAACGTATGCATTTAAATCTAAGTTTTCTAATCATGTGACATATCCTTACTCATTTAGCAATTTAAGCATGCAAAGCATATATGCTCAAAAAGCTAGTAAACATGTATCGTAAACATTTTATTCATGTCATCATGCTAGTAAAATCATATTAAATCTTATAAAGCATGTAAAACTTACAAATTTGAGGCTTGATGACTAACTGATGGTGGCACAACCATTTGCAAGACCTTTGCTCTCATACCAACTGAAACGTCTGCCATTTTTTTTTGTTAAAATGTACTAGAAAATTTTTTTTTAAAGCTCTTCATAAATTCGGTCGATACATATACATATATATACAAAATATTTTCACACCATTTTAAAATGAAACCAACCAACTAGTATTTGAAAAATCCAAAGAATAGTTCAAAACGTCAAATCATCTAACATTTTACCAAACCTAAAAAGAAAAAAAATTTAAAAAGTATTGCCCATACTAAACCTCTCAAAAATCTCTCAAAAGCATAAATAAGTAATCTTAAAAATATTTAACGTGAATCATAAACGTAAATCATAAGTGCGGAAAAGTAGAGGCGCTGGTCCTCGGGTCATGTGCACCTTCAGTCCAGTCAGGTCAACCTTCAAGACCTCCACCAAACTCATATGCATCCACCACACCTAGTGAGTCTAAAGACTCAACACTCCATAATATTTATAACAAATATTACGTATAAAATCACATGCAACAGTGAAAATATTTTTTACGTAAAAATAACATTTTTCATGACATGCATAACATAAATCTCAACATTTTCATTTTCTTCATTTTATAACATGTATCCTTTTATCATGTTCATAAACATTTCCTTTTTATTGAATTCAGATCGTTAATTGTGACTTTCCTCATCGTTAATTGTGACTTTCCTCATCGTGAAAAAGTCGATGGATCCATCTACATGTAACCACAGTACTGGGCGGCGGGGACATCAGCGACAATCTCTCGTCAACTGAGCCTTGGCCTATCCTCATCGAATGGTAATACGATCGTCGGGCTCCCTCTGCGGCCTTCTCACATAAATGGGCTTCCTCTAGAGCCTTTTCCCTCACGAAATCCCCATTCTTATCCTCATATCCTCAGTAGTCAAAATTCTTTCACTTCCTTCAACGTTTCACATTTTCATCACTTTAATAAAATCATGCATTGAATATCCTTTTTACTTTTTTAAAAACAAGCATGCAACATGTCTTTTTACTTTATCGTTAAGTCACAATTTCAATGAATAAATCAAAAAATTTCATAAACCATTCACATGACCATTTTAGCATATAAAAATCATTAAACATTTAAAATGATCATAATAGCATATAGAACAACATTCAGAGCACTGCCATGACGATTACTATTTTCTAGGTGTAAAAAGACCGTTTTACCCATAGACGTAAAATTTCCCATTTTTGAATTTTACTTAAACTCCTTGACTCTAACATGTCCCAAATAATTATTTAAGCATAAATTAATGTTCCCATAATTTATTTAGGTTAATAATAGACTTTTCAATTAATTTTTAATTATTCGTTTTTAAGGCGTTTTAATCCCGAATAATTTCAAACTTTAATATAAAAGTCCCAAATTTAATACTTAGAATTTTTACATTATTTTAGTCCTCGTGAACCATGGCTCGACCCCCCGTGAGCCATCAACGAGCCAAATCAATTTTCCATCGGGCCAAGCTCAAGCCACCCCGAGCCAACCCTCGACCAGACCCTCTAGACACCCTCTTCGACCCTTAAAACCCAGCCCTGGCCCACAGCAAAGCGTCCTGCACAAGCAAGTTCTGCAACCGAGTAACCAAAAACCCCTAGGCTTCACGCTAACTCGCTAGGACCCTAAAAAACCGAGCCCTCTCACCCTGGACCACACTGAACCCCCTTGTGACCACGCCTAGACCAGCTTGCCCTCGACTAAACCCTCCATGAAGTTGCCCCCCTGCAGTCCGCAACAACCTGCTCGGGAAGAGTCCTAGCGATCGCGGACTCTTCCCTACAGCTAGCCACGGGTCCTAGCATGGCTAGGACCCTTCCAGCCCCTTAACCCTTGTCCTCACCGAGCCCCCAGGCCGCCCTGGCCAAGTTCTCGGTGAAAAGCCCTATAGCCGAACCCTCAAGACCCCATGACAGCAACTTTCGCACCAGCTTGTTCCTTCGGTTGTGTGGTGAGTGTGTGTGTGTTCTTAGGACTCTTAAAATCGTACAAAAACATCTCTTTGTCATAGCCTAGCCATGGCAGCCTCATAAGAACACAATAAACAAGTTTTGGAACCTTAAATCATAAGTTGTACATATGTGCATGCAATATTTCGAAAATAATCATAAGGCAACATTCTTTTCATACAAACGTTATTTAAAACCGCAATACGAACGATGTGACAGATGAGAAAAGGAAATGTATGACGTGCCTTTGCGTTTTAAACGCACGAATATTCGATAGCGATTGAAGAACGGCGACGAGGAAAAACCCTAGGCTGAAATCCTTGAAGCTTCTTCGAATTTTTCTTCACAATATTGTGTGTGTGTTGTCGCGTGTTTTGGAGTGTTTTTGGGAGAGAAAATTTCAGAAAAGAGGCGTGTGATTTGTGTGTTAATGGGGAGGGTTTTGAGTATTATATACTAATTAATTCACTAATCAAGGCTTAGACCCAATAAGAATACAAATTATACCCATTAATCTTTAATTAAATAATAAAAATTATTTCGTTTAAATAAGTTTGTGAATTTAGTAGCCGGGTTGTCAAAAAGTTCGTATTTTTGTTGAAAAACCAACACTGATAAAATTTACATCCCTGCGTATAAATTCACCTCAAAACCCCTTATTTTCAAAAATATGAAAAACCATCAACCATATTTTAAATAATTAAAAACAATTATTTTATAAAAACATTTTATGTTTTTCAGCCTTCGGTCTACTTTCCTTGATCGCAACTTGAATATCCTTTAAAAATACAGTTTTATGCATGATGACAATAAAATCCTATTTAACATATATTCATCAATGTCACATTCTCAATTAAGCAATTAAAATAAATTAATTAACCATTTATCATATTTCCTAAATTTGCATGCAGTCGGATTACGTCCTCATAATTTCGGACCTTACACACTGAGGCGTATGGAGGCACCTCAAATTCGGCCTAGAACAATCTAAGCTGTAGGGGAGGCGCCTAAGCTCCCTTATGTGCCCTAAAATTTCCAAAATTGTGAGGGAGGCACACAGGCGCCTGATGACACTTTTTGACAAGAGTTGCGAGTTTTCGTGAATCTTTGCCATTAAAAAATGTCTGTTGGTCATATTTTCGATATTTGTGTTTTATATATCAATCTTTATGAATGAATAAATATACACGAGAGACAAAATAACATCAACTTTGAGAGGATTAAACAAAAGAAGATCATTTGTATTCATGTTGAACATCTTCTTCTTCTTTCTTCTCAAAAGGGAGTTTATCTCATTTTTGATTATGGAACTCGTGATTTGTAGTGCTATTCACAAGTTAAAATTCATATCTTGATAAAAGATTGTTATATCATGTGAACACTATATGCGAGACAAATTCGTCTTAAAAACAAATGGTGACTTCGAATTTGTGGGGACCCGGACGCTAACTCATTTTCTTCAATTCATCATTGGGATTAAATGGATCAATTAAATAAACTAGGTCTAATATTTTTTTTTTAAGTCGAGCACCTCATAAAAAATTGGTGAAATACTAAAACAAATTATGCTCCATCTTATTCAATTTACAAGATCAAGTTCAATATCTACAACATGATTAAAGGTACACAACTTGTTCAAAATAAAGTCATAACAACTAGTGTTTATCAACCACATAGCAAATGGTGAACAACTAGATCTATGTCTAAGCCCGGATCACCACTCTAACCTCGATCTTTCATTCTCTTCTCGACCCTGATCCTGTCTCACCTGTTTTCATGCACACATACAAACACAACAACAGCCGGATAACTCGATACAAAGTATACATGCATTTCATACAAGCATAAACAAAAGCATAAAACATTTGTCAAACAACATGTATCATAGTCTAAGAAAACATTAATCGATACAAAGTTTTAAATCAAACTCCTTAACTCTTAATCTTTGACTCGACTCTTATCTAGGGATCCCGGTTTGAATAAGAACGTAACAAGTCTCCCACCTACTCTCCTATTCGAGGTGGTGGTACGTCCCTATTCCAGGACTTCGGCCCAGTATATCGAGTGTCTACCATAGGAGTCGATCTTTCTCCTAAGCGCATCGATATAAACCAAACGTCCAGTGACTTGGCACCTCTACCAAATACTCATTCAAGATGTCTATCTCATAATACATGCTTTTCTATAACTCGATAGACTAAGTATATTAATCTCAAGAATTTCAAACACATCAAAGCAATAACAATTTAGTATGTGGTTTTAGGAACTCAAGTTATATCTTACTCGAGTTATCTATCCCATTTTAACATTGATTTATACCTTTCTTTTCTTGGTTTTTGGTTTCACGCAACCAATCTCAATCTTGCTTTGCTCGTTCTTCTATCGGTTTCGAAGTTGAAATCTCGAGTTCGAAGCCTTCAATACCACATCTGGAATGACATTTTCAAGAGGCACAACATCAATATACAACTCAAATCAAGACATGGCATGATCAATCTCAATATAATTACGTTTCGACGGCATAACGACACAATTTCGAGATACCCTGCAACTTAAACAACAATAGATGAATGTCACGACTCATAACCATCAATAAATATCAACCACAACTCCAAAATCTGCACAAACCCATTCCAACATAGGCTGGAAAATAATAACAATTGCATACGCTGTCCGTTCTTCGATCCGGTTTTGATTATACACTTACCATAATCTCAAGAACACATAATATCAATCAAATCATGATTTCTCCAACACCAAATGTTCGAACCATGCAGGAAAGTAAGAAAACTTACATCCCTTCGAAGCTCTTGACGAGAGAAGCACGGAACTATGCTCGGATCGAAAATCGGATGGCCGGATTTTGAAAAATCAACATTCTAAGATAGGAAGAAACTTGAGGATGTCCAAGCGGTCTCGGTTTCTTCAGTGAAAATTCTGAAAGGAATGAAGTTGTTACATGTTAATATGCATGGCAAGACATGTGTCACATTTTTCATTCAGCACCTCTCGCGCATATGCGCGTTCTCTGTCTCGGCGCTTGGAAATCCACCTGCTCGCACATATGCGCGCCTCGTCTCGCGTATATGCGCGAGGTCTTCTTCCTCCACATGCATCTTCTCGCGCATATGCGCGCCTCGTCTCCGCGCATGTGCGCGAGGTCTTTTGGCCTCCACACTCACATGCTTTATTACGCCTTCCTCAGGGCTTGGCCTTCCATGATCGCATCAATTCGTCAATTAATAATCTCGTATTACAATGATATAATCTCGAGCCTTACAGAATTTGCTAGCAGTGTTTCTTTAGTTTTGTTATCTTCAAGTTGTAGATTTCGTGAAGATGTTCTGAAGAAATCCTTACCATTATGAATTATAGGTCTATGTGAGACTTGAATTCTTGCAAAATTCAGAAAGCCTCTAATCAATCAATTCAACTGACGGAGAGATTTCAAAATTTTGTTTTTAAGAACTAACTTCAAATTTATTTGATTTCAAAAAACGAAAACAAAATATGCAATTAATCAATGAATTTAAAAAAAAAATCTCATTTTGAATTATTCACAATCCCCACATTATTTATCAAGAATTAGTCCAATAATTATTTTTGAATGGATTGATCACAAAAGATATAGTGTGGTGTGTATCGAAATTTCAAACAAATCGATCTCAAGGTTCTGATCAAACCTATACATGACATGAAATATGAAACATCCACTACTCGTTTTTTTTAAAAAGTACTAGAATTTTTTTTCTAATTCATTCGGCCGAAACACTAAGCATTTAAAATATGAATATTTTGTACCATGTAAAAATAAACCAACCAACTATTATTTGAAAATCCAAAAGAAAGTAATTCAAAGCATAAAATCGTAAAACGTCAACCAACCTAAACTAACATTGTTTCAAAAATAAACTTAACTCTAACATTCTCGCAAAACCTCTCAAAATGAAACTTCTTCTAATTAAAATGCTACTAGAATTTTTTTAAGTTCATTTTTCTAAAATTATATTTTTAAGCATGCATACAATAAATGCTGAAAATTTTCATATTTTAAAATAAATGTAATCAAATGACAGATGAAAATACTGCAGTTTAAAAATCGCCAAATCGTCAACCCAAGACTTACATTAAAAATAAAACAAATATGAAACGAGTAAAAATCCTGACAACCATCAACATAGTAAAAATGAACGAGTATGAAAATATCCGTCCACTCCTAACTCTAAACATGATTTGCGGAAAATACGGTCGTCGGGTTAGCGTGCGCACATCCAACTCCGCCTACTCAGTCTTCGGCACCTCCATTCTCCTGATCAAAATTGTAACGTACTGTACTTTCAACTATTTAAAATTTGCAGAAAAATTAAAGATTTTCTTGAGTAAGTCGTGAACCTTCAAAATCCGAAATAAATGAACCGTACGTTACTAAAGTAGTTGCAACAAAAACTCTAGGAATAAACTTTGACAAAAGTATTTGCTTAAAATCTCATAACTAGTAGCTGAAATCAGAGTATTTGACATTTCATAAAAAATTAAAAACTTGGGCGGTCCTCGGGTTTAGCCTCCTACTCAGTCCAAGCCTGCTCTTTGGTCCCCACCCCTAGTCTCCTCGAAATCATCCTCACCTGCATCGATCAAGTCTAGTGAGTCAAAAGACTCAACACGTATAAACTGGAAGGTAGCAAGTACTACGTAATAAAACCACATGCAACTTAAAAATAGGACGTACATACTTAAAACTTTAACATGCAATCAAACTTGAACATACATACATAACATAGACGTGCCATAACGAAAACTTTTCATAAACATGCTTGCATACTTGTACATACATAACTTCATCATTTTGCGTAGAGGCGTGTTTCAAAGCTAGTGACCCATAACATAATTCGCCTCATCAGACTAAACCACAGTACTGGGCAGGCAGGGAAAAATCCACTACCACATACATGAGATCCCCGTTCATGCTTTAACGGGTGGATTGGTCCTTGGTCATGCTTTACCGCTTTCCAATCCTAATCTAAACCCGTTCATGCTTTAACGGGGTGGAGAGGTCATCGGCCACGTTCACCGACTACCAAACCCATACATAATTTGGTCACCAGACAATTAGCACACCTCAAAAACTTTAAAATTTTTTCTTTTGGACGTCATCATACTTACTGGGCGTTGAGGGATTCGTAGGATCTCACTTGGGGCCACTGCTGCAACATACTAACAAAAATTTAAATACTTATCTTGCAGAGCTTAGACGTAGGTAATCGTGCTCACCACCAAATTACATAAATAGCTTATGACATTCTAAATCACTCGGGACTCGACCTCATTCAATCATCGTACTAAACCATGACCATCCATGTAGGCTCGCAAAAGAAATGCTCGAAAAGAAGTGAGGACACGGACCCCGTGCTAGGGTCTGTCTAGGGGTCCGTGTACTCTCAAAATTTTGAAAAGTCGAAAAAACAAGGGCACGGACCCCGTGCTAGGGTCCGTGTACCCTCGGTAAAAGAAAACCCGCGAAAATTCAATACATGTGTCGCTTAACATTCTAATCACGATTGTACGGACTGTAAACCGACACCTCGAGACCCATCCTAGGATGCTACTACATTGGCACCACCGGTATGAACACCCCGAAACAACGACACAACACAACTCAAAAACACGGAAGTTTACGCCGAATCGGTTCCTATGGCTTCTAATGAATGCAAATGCCTATCGATACTAACCGGTATACCAAATACCAACCCAACATCATACTAAGCGTACTAAATGCAGCAACGATCACCCGTCAATTCCAAAAAAAGCCTGCAACAATAAAACTTCAAGAACACATCAATAACATAATTTTTTAAGAAAATGCAATTTGAGCAGTCCCACAAAAAATATCATATCTCAGTCATTTTTTATCCAAATATTTCGAATTTTATATCAAATCGAAGGTATCAAAAAGTTCTACATTATGTTAAAAGGTTTCCCAAAATCTTGACCGAAAAATCGCAGTTTTTAAAAGAACAGCAAAAATGAGATTTTTAGATCCAAAAAAGTTAAAAATACGATCTAAACTATTTCTGCTCAAACTTTACACATCATACATGGATTTTTACGCATAATAAATAACACAACGCATAATATGACGAGATCGATGCATAAACAAAAGAATATACGTGCCTTTGATATTAAAACCCACGAAAAGGTGCTGGAAAAAGAAGGGGAGGGGCGGCTGCTCTCTTGGGAAAAGAACCCTAGGTTTTAATTGTTTCTCCAAAAATTTTAAAATCTGAATTGAAACTTGTGTGTGTGTGTTTTACGGTTCAGTGTGTGTGTGTTTTACGGTTCAGTGTGTAAAGCATGTAAGTGTGTGTGTGGCGTGAGTTAGTAGGATGATTTAGGGAATTGATTTGCTTAATTAACCAATTAACAACTAATCAAAACACTAACTCCCTTAACTTTAAATAAAAATCATTAATTTAAAATAAAGTGTATAAGTGAAAACTCTTTAAAACTTTAAGTCACAAAATCGCCTAATTATCGAATTAGGCTTTAAAATGCTAGAAATTAAATAAAACATTTAAAATGCTCCATCCTAAACTTAAAATAAAATACCACATTTAAAAATTGTCAATCTCGTCACCGGTTTTTTTTCCTTGATCCCACCTCGAATAATCGCCTAAAACAAAAAACTCAAGAAAACGTTTAACGTGCATCACATAAACATAATAAATTTAAAATAATGCATTTGAATAAATCATGCTTCGCTAAAACTCATTTTTAAACTTAATTAAATAATTTAAGAGTTTAAATAAATGCATGGGTTATAATTGTACTGATTTTAGGCACTACAAAAATGCTCACCTGCATTAATTACACCTAGTGAGTCTAAAGACTCAACACACCTGTAACGTTGTAGCAAGTACATATACATAACAGACAACAGTGAAAAGTACTATAATAAAAATACATTTCATGATCTTAAAAAGTTGCATGCACAATCATAACCTGTCGAAGCATAAACATTTTCATAACATATCTCATCATTTCAACATATACGTGCTCGTTTTCTTAATTTAAATTCTATTCGTTAGTTGTGACTTTTGTATCATCATATTAGGCGATGGATCAATCTACATATAATCGCGGTACCCGGCGGCAGGGACATCAACGACAGTATTGCCCATCCACTGAGCCTTGGCCTTACATGTCATCGTATTATTGTGTCATCGTATTAGTCACAACCAACTCATATCCTTCAAAACATGTCATCATGTTTATCACTTAATAAAATCATGTTTATACGTAAATTTTTCTTAAAGTCAAGCATGCAACGTATTTTTCATATTTACATAAAAAGTCATATTTTCCGATAACAAAAACATTTAAAACATGTCAAAAGTGTTAAGGGCGCTGCAAGGACTAAAAACTTGACCCGGGTGCAAAATGACCATTTTGCTCCTGGTAACTCTAATCGACCATTTAACCCCTAGAACTCAAAATTTTGACCTGAAGCCTACCAAACTCCTTAAAACACCTCAAAACAAAATACTAAGCATTTCTTACATGTAAAGTTGAGCCCGTTTCAAAACATGTACGATTCGTTTTAAAACTTGGACCAGGGTCTCGATTTTAACCCGACTCAACCCGAAACTTAACCAAATTTTTCTCAACTTAAACCATGACTTAATAAAACCTAACTAAGTCTTGAACACAAAGGTTCAGACCACACAAAGCCCCCAAGAACCTCTTGCGAGCTGCTGAAGGTTCCCTCATACACGAACCTCAAACACTAATTGATTTTAGGCCCGTGACTGACACCCTTCGACTTCCCTAGACCAAACCCTCGAGCCATGAACTCGGTTAACCGCGCAAACCCCATACCCTAGACCTATCAGAGCTCAGACCCTCACCTGGACCATCCCCACCTAGCCCTTTCTCTCGACCACAGCCCAACTGAAGCTACCTCTCACCAACGCTCATGGATCGCTGCTGGTCCCTCTCCAAAGCCTCTCCAGTTCCAGTCTTATCACCTAGACATCATCTTACCGTCGTGTTTGAGTCCACTACGACCAGAACTCGGCATCCCCCTTACACTCAAGATTAAAACACGAGAATTATGCAAAAATATCAAAATTTCATGCGTAAAACACCAAGGTGCCGATTCAAAACTTTCGATCTAGCCAAAATCATGCAAGAATCAGACGAAAATGCTTATTATGGTGTGAAATATGAGAAAACAATGATATAGGGCGTGCCTTAGCGTATATGTGCCCGAAAACTTGAAGATATGTGCATATGAATTGCACCGGAGAGGCCAGGGAAGGTTTTCTTTGAAAGCCAAGGGGGGCCGATGGCTTGCTACTGAAAATGTGAGAGGAGGCTGCTGTTGGGAGGGTAGGGGACGGCTGCTAGGTTTAGAATAGGTTTAGGGATTGCTTATGTAGGGTTTATGTAGGAAGTTTATACTTAAATGAGCCTTAAATAAAAATTAAATGGATAAAAAGGGTTTTCGGCCCATTAAGCAATAAAATAAACCTATCAAGCCCAATAACACTCCCAAAAAATATTTTATTTTGGTACGTTTTAGAAAATATTGCCGAACCCTCAAAATGTTCCCCGATTCGCTAAAATTTGCTTACCGGTTAAAAAAAACCCGACGAGTAAAAATACCCAACAAAAGCCCATTTTCGAAAATCACCCTTAAAACACATACATTAAATAATTAAAAATAATTTTTTAATAAAAAAAATTTCTTACTTATCTTCGGTCTTCGTTCCTCATTCGAGCGCGAAATGCAACTTAAAACCCTAATGCATGAAACTTTAACAACTAAGGAATTAAACACCTAGCCATGCAATATTCATGCATTAAATGCATAAAAATCATTAAACGAATATTTTAAATAAAAACCCTAGATTGAACGCAGTTAAGTTACGTAGTTCGAATTTCCTAGACCTTATACAAAAACCATAAATCATAAAAATCATTAAAGTAAACATAAATCATAAACTTAATTTATTTGCGAAAAACTAGCGCTGGTCCTCGAGTTGTGTGCACCTTCAGTCTAGCAAGATCGACAAACAAGACCTCCATTAACATCAATCTCAAGCTCACCTGCATCGATATCATCTAGTGAGTCTATTGACTCAACAAACCTTAATCATGATAACAAGTAATACATATACATTCACAAACAACAAGAAAAATACTTTTACTTTAAATACCTTTTCATGAACATAAACTTTAAAAATTTTCCTTTCAACAATTCTTAACATATTTCCTTTCATCATATTCGTATACGTGTCCCTTTTATTGAATTCAGATCCTTAATTGTGTCTTTTATATCAGCCGTCAGTCGATAGATCAATCTACGTATAACATTGGTACAAGACGGCGGGGACATCAGCGACACTCTCACCCGTCAACTGAGCATTGGCCTTACGCATCATCATATCATCGTGTCATCGTATTAGTCACAATCACTTCACCTCCTTCAACTTTTCATATTTCCATCACTTATAAAAATTCATGCATGTATAAATCATTTTTCTTTTAAACCAAGCATGCAACATATCTTTTAGCATTAACATTTAAAATAAACATTTTAACATATAATGCAGCATTCAGGGCACTTCCAGGATGTCTAACCATTTTTAGGTGTAAAATGACCGTTTTACCCCTAGACTTACAATTTTCCATCATTATCCCTAGACCTCGTACGACGTCTCAAATCATTCCAAACTTAACCTGTTATAAAACACTCCCTTAAATATTCCTTAGGCTTAAAATTTAGCTTTTCGATATTTCCTCGTTAGTTTTTAAAGTTAGACGTACATCTCGGTTTTGACTCGTATTAATTCAAAACTTAACCAAAACTTTACTAAACTTAAATCAAAGCTTAATAACACCTATCCAAACTATATTCTGTTAGAGTAGGTGCACGTCGAGCCAAGTGTTGGCCGAGTGTTCACAATGAAACTCAATGTATAAACAATCTTTATTTTAATAATATTTGAAATTATTGTTTTGACACTTCTTTAACTGTATACCCATGCTAGTTGCATAGATAAAGTCCTTGAATATACAAATAGTAGAAAGAATATGAGGTGCTCATATGATGAGTATCATGAAACTTATATTTGCAATACTGTATATTCTAAACAGTTCCTAGTCGATTCAGCCGCCGCTAAGAAGGATATAGGTCGCTCGAGTTCGAGGCTAGTATCTGCGATGTGAGTACCATGTTTCATTGGTAGGGGACATTGTGATGTCCAAGCATGCAGATAGGTGCTCCAAAGTGCACTGAACAACCCTCCATAAAGGACTTTCCAAGTGGTTCTCACTTATCGAGTGGAAACATCCTAGTTTATGATTGTACACCATTAGTCCTTACGACCCGGGACAACATTGAGACTCTATATGCTAGCATTGCACTTTGACTTGTTTACCGACTCTCAAGGGGTCATCAGGTGGCAAGGTTGGGTGTTTTGGCGAAACATATAGGAGTCGATGCATTGTAGTCGGGGATTCACCGCTTACCTTCGGGTATGGATATCCTATGTGATCTCATGTGTATGTAGTTTGAAATCTCTGATCAGAGTATGGTGGTAATTATGAAAGGGGTTTCATAGATTACACCATCGATGCAACTACGACATGACACATAGTATCGATACATTGACAACTCTCGATATACCAATGGTTGTCGAATCGGTCGGGATATAAGAGACAAAGGGACCGTACTGTACGCTAACCATAATAGAATGGTTCTTGCAGGCACTATCATTTGATACCTAGGGAACCATGTAAGCGATGCTGCTAGGCATTTAACATGATTGGTTGGGTACTATCAGACTTGAGTTCTGACATTCTTGTTATCAAGGAGTTGATAAGTAAGAATGGAGCAATTGGGGTATGCTCAAATAAGGACATGTTTAGTCCGAATCAAATGGAGATGTGAACCCACGGCTAGTTGTATCAATGAACCATTGAGGGCCACACAAGTACTAGCTTTCTAGATCTCGTTGAAAAGTAAAATAGTTCAATGTGTTGAACGGCTTATAAATGAGTTTATAAGCGTAAGGAAAAATAGAATTATGACTTCTATGAGAGAATGTAACTTTTAATTTATGAATGTGTTCCTAAAATTAAAAGCTGGCCAAATAAACAATGTATTTGAAAATTGTGATTTTCATAAACATTATTATGGACTAAATTAAATTAATTCAAGTGTTGAATTAATTAAATACTAGTGGGCCTAGTAGAGTCTAAATAATTAAATTAATTTAAGTGTTGAATTAATTGAATTGCATTGTGCCTTGTAGAGCCCAATTAGAAATAATTATTAAACTAGTGGGCTTGAGTAAAATCAAGTAAAGATTAAATGGACTCAAATGTGTTTGAGACAATTTAAATAAAAGTCCATGGGCTTTATAATTGTTATAAGCCCAAGTAGAATGCATGCATGGGAGGTGAAGAGTTGGGAGACTACTTTTTCAATTATCAAGGCTTCGCCTGCAACTTTTTGCACTACCAAGAAAAATCATCCTCCCTTCACTCCCATTCCCTTTTTGGCCGAATTTTTCAACATTTTCTCTCAATTTTTTCTTCATTTTGGTTGAAGAAAACATACATTTCTCAAAGAAAAATCCTCTTATTTTTCTAGTGCAAAATAAGAGGGGGTCTAGCTTACAAGTGGTGGGCTTAATAGTTGAGCAAGGTGTGCTCAAAGGGAAGCTTGAAGATTTGTCAGCCTTTCAAGAGCCAAGTTGTTTACAACTTGGTTGGAGCCATAACATCAATCTTTAAGATTGATAGGTAATATTCTTAACACACTATGAATGTCATTTTTTTGTTTTCGTATTTGTTACACTACTAGTAGGTGCTCGGTTTTGTTCTTGTTGAAACAAAAATTTTGAAACTTCCGTTGCGCTACCGGCACCGTAACCGATCCCTTTTCATATTCAACCTAATTTAATCCAATTAAGACCATAAATCAAGCCTAGATCAGCTACTGAATTTTTGTTCCTATTTTTCGAAAACCCTAATTTGATCAAGCCAACAATTCCTTCGACCTAACCCCTAAGCGAGTGGACCAGACCACGGCACCCTCCTAGGACCTAGACTGACCCTCTCAAGACCTTCTTAGACCAGCCCTTATGAGCCATGCACGGCGACGTGCATGGTTCCTCCCATATCTCACGGCCGCGGCTAGGGAGTGCCCTAGACGTGCGCCTTCCTTATCCAGCCATTCTCTAGCCTACCTAGGGCCACAACTCGACCATCTAGGGAGCCTCTGGATGTGGCCCGAACGATGCTAGTGACCGTACCCTTCAGGAGCTCTTGAGTCGTGCCCTAGTTGCCCCAAAACACCAAGCCCTTATGTTCATGAACCCTAACTAGCCTGCACCTTGCGACTTAAGACCCATGAAACAATCTTATTTTGACCCCTTTTTACGTCCCTATCATGGCAGCCCCCTTGGTGATATATTAACATAAGTTTGAATCATAAAATCATGTGTTTTTGACATATCAAGGAAATAAAACGAAAATAATTACAAGACACATATTATTTTAAGTCAAATATACATTAAACACATAATATGATGTGATAGATGAGGAAAAAGAGATAAAGTCCTGCCTATGCGTATTTTACGCACGAAAAACAATTTGGCGATGCGAGGACGTCGACGAAGAGACGAGAAAAGGATCCTTGCTGCGTTTTTCCTTAAATTTCACGTGAAGGGTGATGTGTGGTGTGTGTGTTCGTGTAGCTGCTGATGGAGGAGTCCTTGTTGCTTAGAGGGTTGGGAACGTGTTTTATGAGGATTATGGGTAGGGTTTTAGGGCTTTTATTTTAATTAAAACACATGGTGCAAGCTTAGGTTCATTAACCTAGAATAATAGCCGATTAATCCCATTAGTTTAATATTTAAAATAATTTGTTTAGAAAAGTTTGTTAAAATATTAGCCGAGTTCTCGAAAAGTTCATATTTTTGTCAAAAATCGAATATCGTTTAAAAATATGACTTGGCGTATAAAAACATCTCATTCTCATAAAATTCTATTTAAAATACACCACACATTAAACAATTAAAAATAATTATTTAATAAAAATATTTTCCCTTTCATGGTCCCCGGTCTCCGTTCTTTGAGCGCGACTCAAATAACTTTTAAAACTCAGTTTTATGCATTCACGTAGAAAAGTACATTTTAAACATGCAAACATGCACACCATAATTAATTCATGTCATTAAAACCATCTAATCAGTCATTTTCCATTTTCTCTTGATTTTCATACAGTTGAATTACGTTATCGTATTTTGGACATTACAATTCCTCCCTCCTTTAAATGAAATTTGTACTCGAAATTAGAACTTACTAAATAACTCCGGGTAGTTGCTCGTCATATCCCCCTCAGTTTCCCAAGTAGCTTCCTCCTTCGAGTGATTTAGACATTTGACTTTGACCATTTGAATGACTTTGTTTCGGAGTCTTCTTTCTTGTCTACCTAGGATTTGTATAGGTATTTCCTTGTATGACATATTTGGAGTCAACTGCAGTGGCTCATAATTTAGCACATGTGAAGGGTTTGACATTTACTTTCGCAGCATCGAGATATGGAACACATTGTGTACTCCAGCTAGCATTGGTGGCAATGCCACTCTATAGGTTAATGTTCAAATCCTCTCCAAAATTTCAAATGGACCTATGAACCTCGGACTTAGATTGCCTTTCTTGACAAATCTCAAAACACCCTTCATATGTGCTATTCTCAAAAATACGTGGTCACCCACTGCAAACTCCAACTCTCTTCGACGCTTATCAGCATAGCTTTCTTGTCGGCTTTGTGCAGTCTTCATCCTATCTCGGATTTTGACTACTAGCTCCGCTGTTTGTTTGATCAAGTCCAGCCCAAACTCTTCTCTTTCGCCAACCTCGTCCTAATGTATGGGTGATCTACACTTCCTTACATAAAGTGCCTCGTAAGAAGCCATTTCTATAGATGATTGATAGCTATTGTTATAGGTGAACTCCACTAGAGGTAACTTATGTTCCCAACTTCCTTGTAAATCAATCACACAAGCTCGGAGTAAATACTCTAAAAATTTAATCACCCTTTCTGACTGACCATCGGTTTAAGGATGGAATGATGTACTGAATAACAACTTAGTCCCTATCGCTGCACGTAGACTCTTCCAAAAAAACGATGTGAACCTCGGATCTCTGTCAGAAGCAATGGATACTGGAATCCCATGCAGTCGAACTATCTCTCGAATATAGAGTTCGGCATACTGTTTCATGGTGAAGGTAGTTTTAATAGGTAGAAAATGTGCTGATTTTGTAAGACAATCAACTATCACCCATATAGCATAAAACCCCCTGATAGTACTCGAAAATCCCACAACAAAATCCATGGTAATATTTTCCCACTTCTACTCAGGAATAGGAAGTGGCTTAAGTTTCCCTGCTAGCCTCTGATGATGTGCTTTAACTTGTTGGCATGTCAAACATTCGGATACAAATCGCAGGATGTTTCGCTTCATGCCCGGCCACCCATACAATAACTGAAGATCCTTGTACAACTTCGTACTTTCAGGATGGATGGAGTATGGGGTATTATGAGCTTCCTTCATAACTATCTCTCTTAGTGAATCACCACTAGGAACCCATAGTCTATTTCGGTAACGAACTATACCATCCACCTCGGAATACAGCTTTCAGCCCTTAGCTTCATCTCTCAATCTACACTTTTGTAATTACTCATCAGTTGACTGTATCTCACGGATTCTATTCCTCAAAGTCAACTGTACTGTTATAGTGGGAAGATTAGGGACCTCGCCCCTAGCATATACTGCAAGCTCAAATCGTTGTATCTAGGACTATAATTGTCTCCGAAGTGATAATTGAGTAATAACTGATGTCTTCCTACTCAGTGCGTCCGCGACTACATTAGCATTACCCAGGTGGTAGTTAATATCGATGTCATAGTCTGTAACATCCCAAAAAAATTGAAGGTCCACGTAAACCTCATGCATGCAAGTTATCAAATTTCTTATGTGTTTTATTAAACTATTTTAATGCATTAATTGCATGATTATTGCATGGATATTTGTTTTATTTCATGTTTTATTAAAGTTTCATGCATAAGAGTTTTTAGTAGTTTTCGCGCTCGAACGAGGAACGGAGACCGAAGATAATTAAGGAAAAATGTTTTTATTAAACATTTTTTTTCAATTATTTAATATATGATGTCAATAAGGGTATTTTTGAAATGGGCCTTGTTAGGGTATTTCAACTCGTCTGGTCATATTTTAAACCGGCACACAAAATTTAGTAAGTCGGGGGACTTTTTGAGGGTTCGAGCATTATTTTCAAAAACGTTCCTAAACGAAATATTTTTCATGAATGTTTTTGGGCTTAATGGTAGTATTTTATTGCGTAATGGGCTTAAAATCCTTTTAATCTCTTAAATTTAATTAAGAGCCCATTAAACCCTTAAAATTATAACTTAAACCCTTAATTAAAACCCTAAACCTAATTTCTACATGGTGGACCTCCCTCCCTCATTCAGAAACAGCACTTTCACAAAAAAATTCAGCAACTTTCAAAAATCCCCTCAAGCTTTCAAAGAAAACTCCTTCCCCGCCTCTCCGGTGCAAGTTCAACGCGTATATCTCAAGGTTTTCGAGCGTAATAATACAAAGGCACGCCATAAATCCCCTCTTTTGCATCATTCGTTCTAATTTATTTTGGTGCGTGTGTTTTCATAAGGAATGCATTAGTTCTTTATGTTGATTCGTTTATGCATCGTTTTGTCACGAAATATGCATCTTTTGTCATGTAATTCATGTTTTCTTTATTGTTGTGTAAGGGCATGCCGATTTGTGTTTTTAGGGGGTTGAACACGTCGAGGGTTAAGGTATGAGAGTGATGGAGTTGAGAGTTAGATAAATCATAGTGAGGCCGATTGAACTTAGGCTGTGTTGGTGAGGTTTGCGGCTAGTTTGGGCTCGGGGTTGAGAACCGACTGTAGGGGAACCTATCCATGCCACGATGCAGTCCCTAAGGGGTGTCGAGACGTAGTCTAGGAGGGCTTAACAGCGGCTGGTCTTGATGTAGGGGTCAGTCGATGCGCTTGTGCCGAGTAGGGTCAAAGTTGGGTTTTTCGAGTGAATCGCGTGGGATGTCTTGCTTGGGCAGAGTACGTGGCTAGGATTGGTTCCGTATGTAGTGCTTGGCATGATCTTAGTCCTAGGTGATGTTGGCTCAAGGCGGGTTCGAGCCAGATAGCCCTAGGATCGAATGATTGAAGGCTTGACCCGTAGGAAAGCAAAGTGTCAAAAATACAGCAACTTCCAGGGGTTGTTCGGGGGTCCTAAGTGGTCTGGTCCAGGTGGTTTAGGGGCTGGTATGGTACGGTTAAGACATTGTTTAAGTTTGAAAAGTTTCTGTTGAGTTTCGATTTAATTCGGATTAAAACCGGGACTCTGGTCCAAGTTTTAAAACGAATTATAGAGTTTCTTGCATGGGCTCAAGTTTACGTCTAAGAAATTATTTTAATTATATTTTGAGCTTTGTTAAGGAGTTTGGTTAGCTTCGGATCGAAATTTTGAGTTATAGGGGTAAAATGGTCGATTAGGGTTTTCACGGGCAAAATGGGCATTTTGAACACGAGTCAAGTTAGTAGTCCTGGCAGCGCCTTGATAACATATCTACATGTTTTTAATGTATAGCTATCATGAACATGACTTTTTATGCTATTATGAAAATATGTTGCATGCTTGATTTTAAGAAAAATTTACGTATATACATGATTTTACAAAGTGATGAATATGATGACATGTTTTGAAGGATGTGAGTTGGTTGTGACTAATACGAATATGAATACGATGACATGTAAGGCCAAGGCTCAGTGGATGGGTAATATTGTCGCTGATGTTCTCGCCACCGGGTACCACGGTTATACATAGATGGATCCATCAAATAGAGCTGATACGATAAAGCTGATACGAAAGTCACAACTAATGAATGGAATTCAATTCAAGAAAATTAACACGTATATGATTATATGTTGAGACATGTTTTGACACGTTATGCCTTATTATGTTTACGTTTACGCTTTTAAGATCATGAAATGTATGTTGGTTACAGTAACTTTTCTTTGTTGCATGTTATGTCTATTTACTTGTTATAACGTTTATGGTGTGTTGAGTCTTTAGACTCACTAGGTGTGAATGATGCAGGTGAGCATATCGATGAGGAGACTAGAGGCGCCGAAGACTGAGTAGGCGGGGCTGGATGTGCGCACGCTAATCCGAGGACCTTATTTTTCCGCACATCATGTTTATGAGTTAGGAGAATTCATGGATATTTTCATACTCCGTTTATTTTATATGTTATTGGATCGACAGGATTTTTGGTAACTACAATATTTTTACCAGTAATGGAATACACTTATTTTAAAATGTGTGTTTTACAGCAATTATTGCATGCATGCTAGTAAATGTTTATTTCGAAATTTATGTTTTAAAAAAAAAATTAGTTGACGTTTCAGTTGGTATCAGAGCAAGGTTCTTGTATAGGATTGTGTCACCGCCAGTTTTAGCAGTTCAGTCTTCAAGCCTTAAGTCTGTAAGTTTACATATTTTAAATGTTTTGAAAGTTTTATGTCATTACCTGCATGTTTACATGATATACGTTTTATAGTACATGTTTATCTATTTTTATGCATGTTACGACGTAAAATAAGAAATTATATGATTTTCTTGTATGTTGGCTTTGTGGTGGAATTGGAAATGATTAAGAATTTGGCTAATGGGTGTTAGGAAAGGTTGAAAATGATTTGACTATATTGAATTTTTGTTAGTAGTACTGAGGTTCTACTTGTTAGATCATAAGTTAGTCATGAAGATTATGAATGCTTTTGGGACATATAGATT
This sequence comes from Primulina huaijiensis, assembly GCF_012295235.1. NCBI lineage: Eukaryota > Viridiplantae > Streptophyta > Magnoliopsida > Lamiales > Gesneriaceae > Primulina > Primulina huaijiensis. The sequence goes on along the minus strand of NC_133315.1, from coordinate 11,374,391 downwards.
TTCTAAGAAAATACTGACGATTCGTGGTTATCAGTTGAGTTAATTTTTTGAGAATTTCATATAAAGAATAATTATTAGGAGACTACGACGATCTTTAGAAATATTAAAATGTATAATTTTATTTTAGATATTGATGAAAATGTAAGATTGGTTATGAGAATTGATTTTGGGTTTAATAAGCTTAAGATTATTGAACTTTATATTACGGAAAACCTATAAAATGAAATTAAGAACGCCAAGAACTTATGGGTATTTGTAGAATTTTTGAAATTAAGGATCAATTGGATAATTTCGAGGAAATTAGGAATTAATTTTGCAATTGTTAAGAAATTTTGGGACTAGTTTAGCAATAAGTGAGAATTGAATGGTTTAAATGATAGGAATTTTCGATGATTTAGGCTTGAAGAGATATTTAGAACTTTGAAATATTTGGGTTATAATAAGGAATGGTATTCGAGGGCATTGTAGGATGATTCAATATATGGCTTGAAAATCTAAGCATTCGTGAAATAATGTTGTGGCAAATTAAGAATTTTGAGTGATGACAATTTAAGGTAAAGTTGATCAATTAGTTAAGTTATAAAATTAGACATTAAGTTAACATATTTTCGGGAACTTAAGGTTTGATTCACATGTATCATAAGTTTTAGTCATGATCTTAAGAGCTAAAATTATACATTTGTCAGGGTTAAATTTTTTTTAGAAGGTTAGGTGTGATTGATGGTTAGGTTACTTGAGAGACGTATGTAAGAAGTGAGATAGATACCATGTCTTGAGGAATTTTTGTAAGTTATTAAGAAAGTTGGGATTAAGTCAATATGTGAATTGGAATTGTGTTATCTAATACTATTTGGGTTGTATAAGTGAATTACAAGTTTATGAGATAGGCGATCATATGAAAATTTTGGGTGAAATAAAAACAAAAAGGAATTAGTTGTGTTCAACATAGGTTATCGATGAACAAATAATAAGATTTTTATCGATTAAGAAATCTAAAATCTTGATATGTGGATTCTAGAATTCTACTGATTTTAAGTGAAGTTGAATTATTAGAGTTAGTCTAACGCTAACATGAGATAACTTACTAAGTTTTATACACTAGTGCTAACTAATCATTAAAGATGCGTCAGAATACGACATTCATTCCAATGAGGAAAGTCCAATTTTCTTAGGCCTCGACTAAATTGTAACTGAAAATAAAATATTTTAAGCATGTAATTGATTCTAGAAAGGTTTTATTATATAGGTGGAAGATCGATATTGCATATTTGTGTTTTGTGGATTAACGTTACTCGAAATTAAGATTTGCAATAATTTTATATTTGGGATGTATTTGTAAATAGTTAAGTTACGTTAGTTTGGAGGCGTAAGATAAAGATTCGATTCAAGGATCTTAGGCTAATATTATTATGGGGTTGAGATAAGGTTTAACTATTAAGTGTATTACCCAAGATAGAAGTCGAATAATAAATTTTGGTTCTAAGATATCTTAAGTTGAACAGCATAAATGCTAATATTTGGATTTAAGTCTTAACATACCATGAGTTCAATAAATTTAAGAAATCATCCTTTTGGGATTTTGATGTTGATATATAATAGGGCGATGAACATCTTGGGCATAGTATAAAGAAAGTAAGGTGCGATAAGTTTGGACCTCTATTTCTAGCATTAAGAATTGCGATAAAATTCAAGATTCAAGGTCATAGTAAAATAGAACTAAGCCACCATAAGTCGTTTTAAATAGAGATTGGCAAACAAGGGTGTTGAAGTCAAACTTAATTAGGATTGAAAAGACATGAGGACAGCCTACCACTTATTTTATCAAAGTGGCGTAGCAGAAGCGTGGATTATTAGGATACTATTAAGAGTCTAAACTGAAGGATCGAATGTGCTAGTGCCTTTGAAGGCATTTCGAACTCAATATTCTCCAATGAGCTGAAATAGCTCGTGTTCTAAGAATGTTAACACCGATGAATTAAATCGAGTTTGGTTTAAACCAATCGGAAGAAACTCGAAGTAATCTTTCATGAAGAAAACTGTTATTAGAAAATATTTTAACTTATGTAAACTGAATAACTGAAAAAGGGTAGATTAGTTTTTCCATTCATCAGTTGAGTTATGGTGACAACTGAACTGACGGATACTCTAACTGATACAAACAATTTGAAAACAGCAGTTAGTCAGTTAAATACACAAGATATGTTTATGGATGTTCGGAGACTTCAAGCTCCTATGTCACCCCTTCTACCTCCACAGGTAGGATCTACTAGAAGACTTTTATTTATATAACTCTTTGTACAAACCCACTCAGCTAGGACTTACACTACTGCCAAAACAGAATTCCTAGCTACGACTGAAGGCAACACCATCCAACCAACACTTCTTTAACGTCTATGTGTCAAAGACTACGTACACAAGTTTAAAGTCTTTGAGCAAGACAATATTTGAGTGGTTGAGAGTGTTTGTGTATGAGAAATGAACAAGGATGTTCTCACACACTTTGGGATATAAGCTTCTACACTAAGCTGATAACACGTTGAAGTGTCCCTATGGGATGATTGCTTCTAAAAGCTGATTTGCAATGTGCGTGCCCTTTCTTTTCTCTCTTATTTGCATTTATGCTTTTCTCTCTGTATCTTGTTGTTGTTGAGTCTTCACTGATCTTCTCTTTATATATGCGGGAAAACCTGATCGTAAAGTGAGACTCATTTATTGTATCTGTTGTATCTTGAATTCGTTTCTTGGACTTCGTGTCTCGACTTTTCGACTGTCCTTTTGAAACGTTTTGTCTTTAATACTCTTATGCAACGTCCATTATTGTCCTTTGACAGGACAATGGCTTTGTACCTTTACGCACAGCTGGAATCCACTGAAAGCGTTTGCCTTCATCTACAAATGAAAGATTCTGACTGATGCTTCGGACTAGTTAGCTGGACTGGTCAGCTGAACGGATCTTCAGTTAGGCTGGTGAAATCAGTTGACTCGTCAGTTGAACTGATTTCACTTTCATTCAGTTGAATTGATCAACTGGGTTTCTTCATCAGTTGAACACTCCTTCGGCTGGCAGGCTTCTGAGGTTCTTCTGCTGAACCACTTATCAACTGGACTATCTGCTGGACTGCACAATTGACGTAATAGTTAGACTGATTCAGTTTGTGCGATCAGTTAGGTCTTCAGTTTGCGATGTAAACAGCTCATTATTGATCCTAGCTTCTGCACAATAGGGTAAATTATTAGTAACACAAATTAACAACTTTTGTTAACATCAAAATCAAGATTGCGAACTTGAAATGTTTCAACAATCTCCCCATCTTTGATGATCACAAAACTTGAGCATTTAAGCACAATATATTCAGTTCAAGGGTTAGTACATTCAAAAATCGTTAAAAGCTCCCCCACAATAACTGAATTAAAGAAGTTTTGAAAATCATTTAGAGATAGAGGATAAAAAAAAAACTCCCCCTTGAAAACTGAATTGAAAACAAAAAAAATTTAAGAAAGCACTTTTCAGTTGACAAAAAAAGTTCTTCTCAACAACTGAATTTTAAAACTGATTAAGCAAAATGATTTTCAGTTTGAGGATAAAATAAAAACTCCCCCACAGAGACTGAATGAAAACCCGTATTTGGAAAATATTTATCTTATCATTCATTTAGAGGTTATAATCATTCAAGCAACGTAGACAAGAAATCTGGAAATATCCATTCAGTCACAACGAAACACAGCTGAACAAACGTGATGTTTATTAAATTAATGTGTATTAAATTAATTTCCTTGTATTTACACCTGAGTACATACATCAGTTGAAAAGGAAAAATTGCTACAAAAATAGCATAATTTAAACAACATCAGATATCAGTTGATTTATGAGACCAAACTAGATATACCATCAACTGGTTGCTAGACTGCTTGAAATGCTGCATCGGTTCCGAAATTCAATTTGCTTCAGAAACGAGTTCAACTGCTTTGAACTTGACCTCTGTGCTTACTTAACTTGTCCAGCAGATTCTGACTAGGCTCACGCGGAATTCGGCTGGTGGTTAAATCGACCAACATCCCAACATGGATGAGTTTCGTCTGAAAAAGAGCTGACCTGTTAGGCTTGCAACTGAAATCTTGTTCAAGGAGCTGTTTAGCTATGAATCTTTGCAGATGATTCTCAGTCCGCTGCAGGCTGATTAAAACCCTAAAGCTAAGAGTCTAGAGAAGTGGATACAACTTCAGTTGCCGAACCAATCCTCTCAAATCTTTGCTAAAGAGCGACATATAAATATTTTCAAATAGTTTTGAAAAATGTATGAAATACTTTTAAATAGCTTTTAACACTATTTTAAAGTAACAAATTTTTAAACACAGTTTTCTTCAAATGTTCTTCTTAGAACAACTACCTCTAATACCAATTGAAGGATCGAGTGTGCTAGTGCCTTTGAAGGTATTTCGAACACTATATTCTCCAATGAGCTGCAATAGCTCGTGTTCTAAAAATGTTAACACCGATGAATAAAATCGAGTTTGGTTTAAAACCAAGCGGCAGAAACTCGAAGTAATCCTTCGTGAAGAAGACTGTTATTAGAAAACATTTTAACTTATGTAAACTGAATAACTGAAAAAAAATAGATTATTTTTTGCAATCATCAGTTCAGTTATGGTGAGAACTAAACTGACGGATACTCTAACTGATCCAAACAATTTGAAAACAACAGTTAGTCAGTTGAATGCACAATATATGTTTATGGATGGTCAGAGACTTTAACTACTCCTACGTCACCCTTTCTACCTCCACGGATAGAATCCACTAGATGATTTTATTTATACAACTCTTTGTACAAACCCACTGAGCTAGGACTTAACCTACTGCCTAAACTGAACTCCTAGCTACGACTGAAGGCAGCACCTTCCAGCCAACACTTCTTTAACGTCTATGTGTCAAAGATTACATACACAAGTTTAACTTCTTTGTGCAAGACGATATTTGAGTGGTTGAGAGTGTTTGTGTGTGAGAACTGAAAAAGGATGTTCTCACACACTGAAGGATATAAGCTTCTACTCTAAGCTGATAACATGTTGAAGTGTCCCTCTGGGCTTATTGCTTCTGAAAGCTGATTTGTAATGTGCGTGCCCTTTCTTTTCTTTCTCATTTGGGTTTAAGTTTTTTCTCTCTGTATCTTGTTGTTGTTAAGTCTTCACTAATCTTCTCTTTATATCGGCGGAAAATCCTGATCGTAAAGTGAGACTCATTTATTGTATCCATTGCATCTTGAATTCGTTTCTTGGACTTTGTGTCTCGATTTTTCGACTGCGCTTCTGAAACGTTTTGTCTTTAATGCTCTGATGAAAAGTCCATTATTGTCCTTTGACAGAACAATGGCTTTGTACCTTCACGCACAGCTAGGATCCACTGAAATAGTTTGTCTTCATCTACAACTGAAAGATTCTGACTGATGCTTCGGACTGGTCAGCTGAACTGATCTTCAGTGGGGCTGGTGAAATCTGTTGACTCGTCAGTTGAAATGATTTCACTCTCGTTCAGTTGAATTGATCAGCTGGGTTTCTTCATCAGTTGAACACTCTTTCGGCTGGCCAGGCTTCTGAGGTTCTCCTGCTGAACCACCTATCAACTAGACAATCAGCTGGACTGCTCAATTGACGTAATAGTTAAACTGATTCAGTTTTTGCGATCAGTTAGGTCTTCAGTTTGCGATGTAAACAGCTCGTAACTTATCCTAGCGTCTGGACACTAAGATAGATTATTAGTAACAAAAATTAACAAGTTTTGTTAACATCAAAATCAAGATTGCGAACTTGAAAAGTTCCAACAATCTCCCTCTTTTTTATGATCACAAAACTTGAACTATTAAGCACAATATATTCAGTTTAAGGGTTAGTACATTCAAACATCGTTAAAAGCTCCCCCACAAGAACTAAATTAAATATGATTGAAAACCATTTAGAGATAGAGGACAAAAATATAAAAAAAAAAAAAAACTCTCCCTTCAAAACAGAATTGAGAACAAAAAAAATTTGAGAAAGCACTTTCAGTTGACAAAAAAATTCATCTCAGCAACTGAATTTTAAAACCGATTTAACAAAATGAATTTCAGTTTGAGTGTAAAAAAAAAATTCCCTCTCAGAGACTGAATGAAAACCCGTATTTGAAAAATATTTATCTTATCATTCATTCAGAGGTTATAATCATTCAAGCAATGTAGACAAGAATTCTGGAAATATCCATTTAGTCACAACGAAACACAGCTGAACAAACATGATGTGTATTAAATAAATTTCCTTGTATTTACATCTGAGTACATACATCAGTTGAAAAGGAAAAATTGCTACAACAATAGCATAATTTAAACAAAATCAGATATCAGTTGGTTTGTGCGACAGAACTGGATATACCATCAACTGGTTGCTTGAATGCTTTAAATGCTGCATCTGTTGTGAATTAAATTTGCTAGTGAAACGAGTTAAACTGCTTTGAACTTGACCTCTATGCTTACTCAACTTGTCGAGCAGATTCTGACTAGGCTCACGTGGAATTCAGCTGGTGATTAAATCGACCAACATCCCAACATGGATAAGTTTCGTCTAAAGAACTGCTGACCAGGTAGGCTTGCAACTGAAATCTTGTTCAGCGAGCAGTTTAGCTGTGCATATTTGATGATGATTCTCAGTCTGCTGCAGGCTGATTAAAACCCAAAACTAAGAGTCTAGAGAAGTTGATACAACGTTAGTTGCCGAACCAATCCTCTCAAATCTTTGCTAAAGAGCGACATATAAATATTTTCAAATAGTTTTGAAAAATGTATGAAATACTTTTAAATAGCTTTTAACACTATTTTAAAGTAACAAATTTTAAAACACAGTTTTCTTCAAATGATCTTCTTAGAACAACTAGCTCTAATACCAATTGAAGGATTGAGTGTGCTAATGCCTTTGAAAGTATTTCAAACACTATATTCTCCAAAGAGCTTCAATAGCTCGTGTTTTAAGAATGTTAACACCGATGAATTAAATCGAGTTTGGTTTAAAACCAAGCAGAAGAAACTCGAAGTAATCCTTGGTGAAGAAGACTGTTATTAGAAAGCATTTTAACTCATGTAAACTGAATAACTGAAAAAAAGGAGATTATTTTTTGCAATCATCAGTTCAGTTATGGTGACAACAAAACTGACGGATACTCTAACTGATCCAAACAATTTGAAAACAACAGTTAGTCAGTTGAATACACAATATATGTTTATGGATGTTCAGAGACTTCAACTGCTCGTACGTCACCCCTTCTACCTCCACGGATAGGATCCACTAGAAGATTTTATTTATACAACTCTTTGTACAAACCCACTGAGCTAGGACTTACACTACTGCCTAAATTGAAATCCCAGCTATGACTGAAGGCAGCACCTTCCAGCCAACACTTCTTTAACGTCTATGTGTCCAAGACTACATACACAAGTTTAACGTCTTTGTGCAAGACGATATTTGAGTGGTTGAGAGTGTTTGTGTGTGAGAACTGAACAAGGATTTTGTCACACACTAAAGAATATAAGCTTCTACTCTAAGCTGATAACACGTTGAAGTGTCCCTCTGGGCTGATTGCTTCTGAAAGCTGATTTTCAATGTGCGTGCCCTTTCTTATCTCTCTTATTTGTGTTTAAGCTTTTTCTCTCTGTATCTTGTTGTTGTTGAGTCTTCACTGATCTTCTCTTTATATAGGCGGAAAAACCTGATCGTAAAGTGAGACTCAATTATTGTATCAATTGCATCTTGAATTCGTTTCTTGGACTTTGTGTCTAGACTTTTCGACTGCCCTTCTGAAACGTTTTGTCTCTAATGCTCTGATGAAAAGTCCATTATTGTCCTTTGACAAAACAATGGCTTTGTACCTTCACGCACAGCTGGAATCCACTGAAATAGTTTGTCTTCATCTACAATTGAAAAATTCTGACTGATGCTTCGGACTGGTCAGCTGAACTGATCTTCAGTGGGGCTGGTGAAATCTGTTGACTCGACAGTTGAAATGATTTCACTCTCGTTCAGTTGAATTGATCAACTGGGTTTCTTCATCAGTTGAACACCTCTTTGGCTGACCAGGCTTCTGAGGTTCTCCTGCTGAACCACCTATCAACTGGACTCCTCAATTGACGTAATATTTATACTGATTCAGTTTTTGCGATCAGTTAGGTCTTCAGTTTACGATGTAAACAGCTCGTAACTGATCCTATCTTCTGGACACTAAGTTAGATTATTAGTACAAAAATTAACAAGTTTGGTTAACATCAAAATCAAGATTGCGAACTTGAAAAGTTCCAACAATCTCCCCCTTTTTGATGATCACAAAACTTGAGCTGTTAAGCACAATATATTCAGTTCAAGGGGTAGTACATTCAAACATCGTTAAAAGCTCCCCCACAAGAACTAAATTAAAGATGTTTTGAAAACCATTTAGAGATAGAGGATAAAAGTATAAAAAAAAAACTCTCCCTTCAAAACAGAATTGAAAACATAAAAAATTTAATAAAGCACTTTTCAGTTGACAAAAAAAATTCATCTCAACAACTGAATTTTAAAACCAATTAAGCAAAACGATTTTCAGTTTGAGGGTAAAAGAAAAACTCTCCCTCAGAGACTGAATGAAAACCCGTTTTTGAAAAATATTTATCTGATCATTCATTCAGAGGTTATAATATTCATTCAAGCAATGTAGACAAGAAATCTTGAAATATCCATTCAGTGACAACGAAACACAGCTGAACAAACATGATGTGTATTAAATAAATTTCCTTGTATTGACATCTGAGTACATACATCAGTTGAAATGGAAAAATTGCTACAACAATAGCATAATTTAAACAAAATCAGATATCAGTTGGTTTGTGCGACAGAACTGGATATACCATCAGCTGGTTGCTTGAATGCTTGAAATGCTGCATCGGTTGTGAATTCAATTCGATAGAGAAACGAGTTAAACTGCTTTGAACTTGACCTCTGTGCTTACTCAACTTGTCGAGCAGATTCTGACTAGGCTCACGTGGAATTCAGCTGGTGATTAAATCGACCAACATCCCAACATGGATGAGTTTCGTCTAATGAACAGCTGACCAGGTAGGCTTGCAATTGAAATCTTGTTCAGCGAGCAGTTTATCTGTGAATATTTGCAGATGATTCTCAGTCCGCTGCAGGCTGATTAAAACCCCAAAGCTAAGAGTATAGAGAAGTAGATACAACGTTAGTTGCCGAACCAATCCTCTCAACTCTTTGCTGAAGAGCGACATATAAATTTTTCAAATAGTTTTGAAAAATGTATGAAATACTTTTAAATAGCTTTTAACACTATTTTAAAGTAACAAATTTTAAAACAAAGTTTTCTTCAAATGTTCTTCTTAGAACAACTAGCTCTAATACCAATTGAAGGATCGAGTGTGCTAGTGCCTTTGAAGGTATTTCGAACACTATATTCTTCAATGAGCAGCAATAGCTCGTGTTCTAAGAATGTTAACCCCGATGAATTAAATCGAGTTTGGTTTAAAACCAAGCGGAAGAAACTCGAAGTAATCCTTCGTGAAGAAGACTGTTATTAGAAAGAATTTTAACTTATGTAAACTGAATAACTGAAAAAAGTAGATTAGTTTTTGCAATCATAAGTTCAGTTATGGTGACAATTGAACTGACGGATACTCTAACTGATCCAAACAATTTGAAAATAGCAGTTAGTCAGTTGAAGACACAATATATTTTTATGGATGTTCAGAGACTTCAACTGCTCGTACGTCACCCCTTCTACCTCCACGGATAGGATCCACTAGAAGATTTTATTTATACAACTCTTTGTACAAACCCATTGAGCTAGGACTTACGCTACTGCCTAAACTGAACTCCTAGCTACAACTGAAGGCAGCACCTTCAAGCCAACACTTCTTTAACGTCTATGTGTCAAAGACTACATACACAAGTTTAACTTCTTTGTGCAAGACGAAATTTGAGTGCTTGAGAGTGTTTGTGTTTGAGAACTGAACAAGGATTTTGTCACACACTGAAGGATATAAGCTTCTACTCTAAGCTGATAACACGTTGAAGTGTCCCTCTTGGCTGATTGCTTCTGAAAGCTGATTTGCAATGTGTGTGCCCTTTCTTTTCTCTCTTATTTGTGTTTAAGCTTTTTCTCTCTGTATCTTGTTGTTGTTGAGTCTTCACTGATCTTCTCTTTATATATGCGGAAAAACCTGATCGTAAAGTGAGACTCATTTATTGTATCCATTGCATCTTGAATTCGTTTCTTGGACTTTGTGTCTCGACTTTTCGACTGTCCTTCTGAAACGTTTTGTCTTTAATGCTCTGATGAAAAGTACATTATTTTCCTTTGACAGAACAATGGCTTTGTACCTTCACGCACAGCTGGAATCCACTGAAATAGTTTGTCTTCATCTACAACTGAAAGATTCTGACTGATGCTTCGGACTGGTCAGCTGAACTGATATTCAGTTGGGCTGTGAAATCTGTTGACACGTCAGTTGAAATGATTTCACTCTCGTTCAGTTGAATTGATAAGCTGTGTTTCTTCATCAATTGAACACTCCTTCGGCTGGCCAGGCTTCTGAGGTTCTCCTGCTGAACCACCTATCAACTGGACAATCAACTGGACTGCTCAATTGACGTAATAGTTAGACTGATTCAGTTTGTGCGAACAGTTAGGTCTTCAGTTCGCGATGTAAACAGCTCGTAACTGATCCTAGCTTCTGGACACTAAGATAGATTATTAGTAACAAAAATTAACAAGTTTTGTCAACATCAAAATCTAGATTGCGAACTTGAAAAGTACCAACAATCTCACCCTTTTCGATGATCACAAAACTTGAGCTGTTAAGCACAATATATTCAGATCAAGGGTTAGTACATTCAAACATCGTTAAAAGCTCCCCCACAAGAACTAAATTAAAGATGTTTTGAAAACCATTTAGAGATAGAGGATAAAAATAAAAAAAAAAAACTCTCCTTTCAAAACAGAATTGAAAACAAAAAAAATTTAAGAAAGCACTTTTCAGTTGACAAAAAAAATTTATCTCAACAACTGAATTTTAAAACAGATTAAGCAAAATGATTTTCAGTTTGAGGGTAAAAGAAAAACTCCCCCTAAGAGACTGAATGAAAACCGGTTTTAGAAAAATATTTATCTGATCATTCATTCAGGGGTTATAATCATTCAATGTAGACAAGAAATCTTGAAATATCCATTCAGTTAAACGAAATACAGCTGAACAAACATGATGTGTATTAAAGAAATTTCCTTGTATTTACATCTGAGTACATACATCAATTGAAAAGGAAAAATTGCTACAAGAATAGCATAATTTAAACAAAATCAGACATCAGTTGGTTTGTGCGACCGAACTGGAAATACCATCAACTGGTTGCTTGAATGCTTGAAATGCTGCATCGGTTGTGTATTCAATTTGCTAGAGAAACGAGTTAAACTGCTTTGCACTTGACCTCTGTGCTTACTCAACTTGTCGAGCAGATTCTGACTAGGCTCACATGGAATTCAGCTGGTGATTAAATCGACCAACATCCCAACATGGATGAGTTTCGTCTAAAGAACAGCTGACCAGTAGGCTTGCAACTGAAATCTTGTTCAGCGAGTAGTTTAGCTTTGCATATTTGCAGATGATTCTCAGTCCGCTGCAGGCTGATTAAAACCCCCAAGCTAAGAGTCTAGAGAAGTGGATACAACGTTAGTTGCCGAACCAATCCTCTCAACTCTTTGCTAAAGAGCGACATAAATATTCTCAAATAGTTTTGAAAAATGTATGAAATACTTATAAATAGCTTTTAACACTATTTTAAAGTAACAAATTTTAAAACACAGTTTTCTTCAAATGTTATTCTTAGAACAACTAGCTCTAATACCAATTGAAGGATCGAGTGTGCTAGTGCCTTCGAAGGTATTTCGAACACTATATTCTCCAATGAGCTGCAATAGCTCGTGTTCTAAGAATGTTAACACCGATGAATTAAATCGAGTTTGGTTTAAAACCAAGCGGAGGAAACTCGAAGTAATCCTTCGTGAAGAAGACTGTTATTAGAAAGCATTTTAACTTATGTAAACTGAATAACT